>NC_141150.1:93262115-93570448 GCF_053477565.2 Lygodium microphyllum | reverse complement strand
TTTTAATGAGTTCATCCATGACATCATTTTTTGAAGGAACAGAAGCATAAATTGTTGATTGATTAGTCAAAGGAATAGGGGACTTTGAAAGTGGAACAAGCTCCATCAATGGAGTTGTTGAAGTTGAAGTAGAGCCCAATCTTAGTCGCATCCGCTCTCTTCGAGCAATCATGTTAACTGCATCAGTAACATCTATCCATGCAGTCTTGACTTTTGATTCGAAGGAAACATCTTCTAGGCGATCATCAAGCCTCTCTTGCAGAATGGGATCTGTAGCCTTAAGGAATAATTCAATCTTCTGACCTTCTATACTTTGTTGGTCTTTAGCATCAAGTTGTCCAAATTTACTTTCAAACTCATGGTATAAAGATGTTGTAGCTAAACCTTTGTTGGGTTTCTCAACCCAATTAGTGAAACTTTTCTTCATCATTAGGCTAGAGTCTTCTAAGAAGAATTCTTCACGCAGGGCTTTTTTGAATGCAGTCCAATCTGCATCTGTAACGTATCCCCCTGTCCACTTGTAGGACACGTCTTAGCAACCTATTGGGAAGAGAGTCTAGAAAGTGCCACCCGGTACTCACAAGGAATGTCACAAGGTTTGCGATCTAGGTCTTCCCGATTCTGCCACGAAACAGAAGCATTCCGGTCGTTCCGCCGACTTAGGACCGACTTGAATCAGGGTTTTCCTAATGGTCAAGTTCTTAGGAGGTAGCTAGCATCAAGCCCCAAATGAAATACTTTGCGTAGAAACATCAGGGTCGAAGCAGATTTATACTGCACTTGGTTCAAGGAGAATGGGAAACAAGAGGGATGCAAAGCTCGACCTCTTTGCCCATAAGGTATAGTCCCATTCCGTTCCCCTAAAATAGCATAAATTGGGACTCTAGCTCTATAGATTCTAGGTCATTGTTACCTCGCTGTCAATTTCTTTGAGAAAAGTTCCCGGCCAACCGGGACCACCCTTCCGTAGGATGGACCCAGAGTCATGTCCACCGCACTTTCCTCGGGTTGCTTTAGTTATCTAATTACCTACCACATTTAGTTTGACAAGTAAAAACAACTTCCTTAATTAACCAAATTAATCACTGGTTCCTTCACGTAATTTAAGCACTGACACAAAAAATAATGTCAAGCAAGTTCTTTTTTCAACATTTGATCTTTATTTACCAATCTTTGGAATACATCAAATAAACCTGCCCCAAGGCTATTCCAGCAATCCTTAGGGATCGCTATTCCAAGTTCCGCTCATTGACTAGTATGCAGGCCTTGAGATCCCATCTCAAGTCACGTCAAACTCTTGTGCATGATCCGGAGGCAAGGAATTTATAGCTAGAGCCTCCCCTGGCACCCAAGCATCCTCCTGCTCCAAGTAGCACCCACGGAGAGACCTCTCGCGATGGGTTTGGTCCATGTACCCAGTGCGGCTAACAACCCCCTTGGATAGGGTCATGTAGACAGTCAGAGGTAACTGGTACTGCCTCTCCCTCCAGGATTTTAACCTGAAGCATTAGTTGTTTTTCCTGAATTAGTTCCTTGAGTAAAGAAGTACAAATAGTGCACCTAAGTGTACAATCACGAGCATTCCAGTGGTTGTTTAAACGGCCAACAGCTAAGGTGTGATTCCTTCTCCCTGAATGCTTCCAGCATTCGATCCTGGATCAATCATGACTTTGTAAGATCCCAAGGGTTTTTGTAAGCTGAGTTTCTTGTTTACCCCTTTCTTCTTGGGTTAGGCTTATACCCTGTTGACCCAAATTGTCTCTATCTTAGGTTTCCCTAGATTATAGAAAATAAATCCTAGGCAACCTTGTGGCTCTAACTTGGTTGGTCAATTGCTTTCTTGGCAGTTCATTACTACCCTGGCTTCACAAATCAGTATTCAAGGAAGAGTGTTGAAGCAGGACGACTACTCAATTTCTAAAAAAATTAGACTTGTTATTAGAACTCTCAAACTTGCTCTAAGGTGTATCAATGCTATTTTGTGATTTAAACGCAAGAGCATATGACGTTAAAGCTTGTTGCACGAGATAAGTGTCAATACCTAACTTGTGGGATTATTTTTCTCATCACACGGTATTCCTTGATCAAGAATACCTTTGATCAAGATATAGGGCTTGGAAGTCTTATTGACCCAATCCAAAACCCTAACCTTACTAGACCGATAAACGTTTTGGCCCTAGGGTCCCTAAATTCCTTGCAGAGGTCTAGCATTTGGACAACTGATTCCTTAGGGTGAGAACCCTAGATCATTCTTGCATGGGTGATTAGATAGTCCTAACAGTTCGAGAATGTGGGTAGGACCTTTAAGATCAGAAATATTAAATCGGCATTCCAAGTGCGATACTAGGCAGAATTTTAACATAACTTAACCCTACCTAGCACAATGAGGTGACCGTCATATGCTAACTAGTCATACCTTTATGAATTTCATGTAAGCTACTTAGTTATATGTGAACTACTTAGTTGATCTAACCAACCCATGATTAAAGATTATCTTCCCTTTAAAGATGCAAATGCTTTCTTCTAAACTTGTGAGTACTTTCCCTAAAAGATGTAAGTAACTACAAGATGTGGGGGATGTATCACTCCATGCAATTTCAAGACCATAGACCTTTTTGCCTTTATAGGATCTACGGTGATCTTTCTTTTTCTTGCCCTATGCTATAATGATTGTCAACTAATTCTTATAAACCCTACATTGATGCATCGAATTCAAAGCCTTAGTATTTTAATGAAGATGCATATTTTTGCAATTTCAAACTTTGATAAAGAACTCTATGCATGGATGCATCATTCTTTCATGACCAGATGCCAATGAATACATCATCGATTTAATCCTAAAATGTAACTAGCATTGCATACGAGTTGCATAGTATCAAAGTTCATAGATCTTTTCCTTTCGTTGCAACTATTTAAGTATCATTTAATGTCTATCTACAATTATCTTATACATGAGTCACGACCATGAATTTGTTATGTACGTGCATTATGTGTCGTAAGCCCTATCCTTTGCGAGATGCAACAAGGATGCCTTCGCACAATTTCATCTTTTAACTTATGCAACACACGTTCAAAAATGCAACTACCCTTGACCACGGAAGTGCAAGCAAATGTAAGTACCTGACATGCAACTAAACTTTGTAGATCGAATGAGTATATAAATTTCCCAATGCATTTAAACTTCCCTAGGACAATTAAAACATGCTTAATGCATCCTTTCCATGTGGGGTTAATTTTCAGAACCTGGGCATTCAATATTGGGGAGTTTTCCACTCTTGTACTTTGGGTAGAAGCTCCCGCGTGCGCTCCTCTCGAATTTTGCTTAGGAGCCATTGACGCAGTAGATTTTGACTCAGTGAACTCTCCTTGGCCTTTATCCGATTTCCAAAACTCCCTACTGCCCGAGATTTTCCTCGCGGCATGGAAAATAGGCCTTGGGGAGCACATTTTCGAAACCTCGGGAGACAGGTGTGAACTTGGCTTAGATAAGCTTCCCAAGCTTCTGGATTATAGGGATGACGTGGAAACGTGATGGGTGGAGATGATGATGATGGTGAAGATAATGATGAGGGAGATGATGACGACAACGATGATGATGATGATGAAGGCGACGGGGCGGCGGCGGTGGTCTGGCGGCGCGACGGTAGCAGTCGGATGACGGCGGGCAGCTCCTCACGGCAGGCAGCAGCAACACGATCAATCCCCCCACCAAGCTTGGGAGGAGGGGGTTTTATATGAGAGGAAGGTAGGGGGTGGCCACACAAGTGGCATGGTACATGCCCTCCTCCCCATGCCCCTCCACAACTCCAGCTCATACTCCCTCTCCCCACCATTCAACGATTGAAGGGGAGGGAGTTTTAAAAAAATTTGCAAATAATCCTTTATCCTTTTTCCCTTGAAGGGGTGTTCCCGTGGTGGACTACCAATTTTGAGCCACGGCTTCCTATACACGACACATGGCTGGTGTTTGTTGATGCACGCGGATGGAACACTTAGCCCAAAGTTTTTTTATTGTGGGAGATTACTTTGAGTTGCTTTTGCATGGAATCTAGGTCCTTTAATATTTTGTTGTAGAGATATTACAGCATCTCGCTGAAAAAGACAATGGATTCTTTCTTGAAGACCATGCTTGGCTAGTCTGGCCAAATAGCGACTCCATGCATATTGCAGTACACCAAAGAAGAGCATTTTCTCAGCATACAAGTGAATGAAAACAGAGACATTTTGACCATTAAATTGTTTTAATTCCCACCCAACTTCCTCTAGGGCCTTGATAGCTATGGAATCAATCTTCTCATTGCCTTGCCTTTGTTGTTATTGTTGTAACATTTGGATTTGTTGTTGCTAAGTCTGTTGCAGTATGCACACCAATTGTTGTAGAGCATCTCCTGAAGAATTCCCCCATCTTGGAGTTCTCTTACACTGACCATCACGTCGGGTTCACCAATGTCGCATCGCGTAGGGTTAAAGGTCACCATAGGGGTTTTGTAGAGAAGAATGTATGGAGGTTCAAGAGCTTAGACTCCAGAGATTGTAGGGATAACAGAAGGATTGAAGGTTTCGAGCCAAGTTCTTGAAGATGTTAATAGAGCTTCGAACTGCATGTTCTTAGCAAAGATCACAAGAGTATTATCTCATAAGTTCTAACTATAATCAAGCTTGTTTTCTTGACTATAAGAGCGATTACCAATTATAAAATCAAGTACAATATGCTTTCATGTATCATAAACATCTCTGCATCCCATCATTCATACATGATGCCATAGCATGAATCAACTTTGCATGATTACATTCAATGTAGACTATTAGGGAAAAAAGCTTATGAGTCAATTAGAAGGCTTGTAGGGCAAAGAGACTTGCTTCAAGAGAGCTTTAAATTAAATTCCTGATAAGGATAATTTAACACAACAAATGAAATAAGAGAAAAAACTCCTCTTAATTCAACTCAAAGCATTTATGAATGATCTACAAACATTGCCCTGCCACAGGGGCACATAATACTTGCATATTTTGATAATGAATTAAAAGAACAATGTTTTAGGTAATTCTCTGAATATGGCTAAAGATTTCAGCCCCTAATCATCCCAAATATCTTCCGAAATTCACCTCTGATGATAGTGTAAACTTCCCCTAACATGGTGTTGGAGCGTTTGGTGTCAAAATTCCACCACGGGGGTAAGAGACAGCATGCTGAAGGGAGATTTAGGGAGAGGAGTAGACGAAATAGAAGAATACTGATGGGATCTAAAATGGGCCGGCACTGGCTATGGCACTAGCCGGACCTCATGCTCATAACAAACAAACACACCCTCACGGCCTCACGGGCCTAGAGCATCTATCTACTGCTAAAGGACGAACTGTCCTAAAGCCTAATCTATGCATTTATAGTTTTGTAGTCCAACGTTTCCATTTCTATAAACTCCACAGAGGGAGAACCCTTACACATTGGCAATAAATACCATGATAATCACATACATGGGAGGCAACCTCTCGGTGAAATCATCGCGGTCCCACTGTAGCTCTCCTACATCGCAGGGATTGGCCCCTTGATGTGCTGCTCAACATATAGAACAAACAAACAAACTCCACTCTTTCATTTTAAAAGTCTTCCAGGAGATACCATGTGTCCTTACTAAATACTTCCCCAAGAAATGAACATCTATCCTACGGCTTAGGATGCCTTTCCACACTCCAGCATAGGTCATCATCATCGAAAACAAGTACTATGCATCTAGTCCTTTTATTCTGACACCATGGTTAACATGCACACGCAAAAGTGGATGATCGTAGAGTGCTCAAACATAATTTTCAATCAGACTCATGTGGTGCACAACCAGGCTTTCCAATGCATTTACTAACCCGTTGCAGCGATATAAGGATAGCACCAAGACAACAATCGTGCTACTATCCTCTTAATTCAAATACCATGAATGCTATGTCATGATATAGATAAAAAAATTAGCAACAATCAGCACACAAATCAAACCATTCAAACATCCCAACCCCCTACATTTAGGTATTGCTTTCGTTGCATAGGTGTAGAGGTTCATTTTGTCATGTTTTCATGTATAAAAAGTGATAAACCACCAACTTTGACAAGGAGATAGAGCAAACTGAGGCCAAACCTCATGCTTTCCACTACCATACATCCACAAACAATCATTATATTTTTTCCTATTTTTGTGAGTTGTTTTTCTATTTTTTTTCTTAATTTTTCCATTTTCTTGATTTATTTGTTAAAAAATGCTATTTTCTGGGTTTTCTTGTTCCAATCACTTCAGCATACTAACATTCAATTTATCTTCCATTTTCCCCCCATGGGAACATATTTCACCTACCCGAAATGAAAAGACTACAATTTTACCGCTTAAAAACTGCATTTCGGGTTTTCGAGAATTAAATAGAGCATGTAAATCATTGCAAAACCAAGATTTTTTTATACACAACAATTAATCATGATGCAATCAGCACTCAAACAAATTCTCATCCAATAAAAACATCATTATCATCATAAACTATAAAAAAACCTTCATTTTTCTTCATAAAAATGGTCATACCGTGTTTTTACGTAACCCGAGATGTCTTAGATTACTGCATAACCAGCAGACGGATCCTCCATTGCTCTCAATCCAATGCTACACATCAATCTTCAGCATCTCCATTAGTCTCCATCACCATTTCCTTCATTCTTCCACCCGGTTCCTTCTTTAAGAGAGTACACATGAACAGCCCATAGAGAAGAGAGAGAGGGAGGAGAGAGAAAGACTAGATTCTGTCCTCTTCATCTGAACAGCCATATCCCATGCAAAGACCAGTGATATGATTAGCCAAGATGGAGAAGTTGAGGCCTAATCTCTGTTCCATGAGGTACTTTGCAGTCTCTAAATCAAGATCCATGAGGGGGGGCACATTTTTCGGCGCCATCTTCACGCCATCTCTCCACATTTTTTCCATGCCATCTCCTTTCAAATTGAGAGAGGGGGATTAAAATCCCCAAAGGGCACCCCCCTTTGGTCCTAAATTTTGTCCACCCTTTCGTATCTTGGTCAATTTTTGGCCTCTTCCTCGTCCGGGCTCCGTTTCAGCCTCTGAAAAATCTTGCGCGTTTGGCTCGGCATCCCACATTGACTGGCAGCTCATGGCATCGCGTACCGTAGTCGAAAAAATTATCAAAAAATCGGCAAGTGTCACTCGGACGCCTTTTAAAAGTCATCTTTCGCTTGGTGCTTAAAATCGTCCTAACTGCACAACCGCCGCCTTCGATGTTGAATATTTTTTCCCCTAAATTCTAGATTTTTTAGCAAATTTTAGGTACATCGTAGGCTCAAAAATCCACTCTCATTGGTGACCATGGGATAGGGCGACTCAACCCGTCAAATCCCACAATAGATCTGCACAAAACAACCAAAGGAAGCATCAAGCTGATACAAAATAGATACATATTAAAACACAACACAATGCTCACCCTACCCCTTGACAAAACCAAGGCATGAAATCCACAAGGAGTAGGCCTAGCATAATCTGATAGAAGGTTCGAAGCTAGTTACTAACCGACTGCTCCAACACGACCAAACTAAAAAGAACTATCAAAAGGAGGGAGCTGAGCGTAGTGACCCAAGGAGAACAGGGCATTGGCCTTAGGTCCTGTCTCGGTACCCAAGAACCTACCAAGCCCTCGCGAGGCGACACTTAAACCTTTTCTGACGCTCACTTTTATTTTCGCTCCAACCTTCCTTACTTTCTTCTTTCCCAGTGAGATGCCACCCCAAGGAAGACAAGGCATCGGCCTCGGGTCTGACTCGTCCCTAGGAACCTACCAGGCCTTCGCAAGGCGATGATCAACTGCTTCTACATTTTTCTTTCTTTTCTATTCTATTTTTATAGGGGTTAGAATCCCTTTTTACACACCTTTGTATATATTTATTTTCTTTTAGATATTTAGGGTTTTTTTCTCTATAATCATCATTTTTTCCTCTGGCAGGCTTCTCTAACTGCCTCACAACTAACAAAAACTCCTAGAATGACTGCCTAACAGGCTAGCTGAACAGGGTTACTAGGACTACTTTCCGAAACATGTATTTTGATGCCTGGCAATGTCTTTACAGGAGGCAACAACTACTCAGACCTCCCTCAGACATACCTAACCTAAACCTAAGACTTCATGCCTTGGTCGCTGGTCCCCAACAAAAAAAAAAACCCCTACAAGTACACAAACACATATAACATAAAAACACGTTACTCGTAAAGGAGAGATATCACCTGGATAGGGCCACGAGAAGCTTCTGTGCAACATAGGCTCCTTCCAATAGGCTCCTTCCAAGCTCTTTTGTAAACCTGTCTAGCACAGGACTAAAACAAGAAACCATTAACCGCACCTGTACTAAACAGACAACTGGCCCTCTTGGCCTAATGAAATAAAGCATTTCACTACAAAAAACTGATTGGCCCTCTTGGCCTAATGAAATAAAACATTTAAAACCTCGCAAAACTAGCCCTCTTGTCCTAACGAGATCAAACAGAATAGCACCTACACATCCCTCCCCAAAATAGTACAGATATACAATAATATGCTCCTTTCCAAGGAGGAAAAATAGGGCTCGCAGCCCTAAACTAAATGCATAAGATTATGACCCATCTCTCCTGTATATATAGCAAGAGGTGTACACATAACATGTTGTCTAATCAGCTTATGAGTCCAGGATAACAACAGTAGATGGGTCTTTGCTACTCTTTGCATCACCCATATCAACCATCACCTGCCATTTATTGCATGCTCTGATAACATTCTCCACAAGCGACCGGGTCCTGTCTCATTATTGATAGCAATATCCAAACTAGGACCACAGTTGAAGAAAAGGTCTTCTTCATAAGTAAGGTTTGCTAATAAATCCGCAAATTGATTCCAGTAACGTGGAATCAGCTGAAGAGACACTCTCTCAAACTCCTCAAGTAGGGTCATAGCAGTTTGATGATACATACAAAGGATGGGATTCCGCACTGTGTACGTCCCATCTAGCTGATTCAAGATCAACTGGGAATCCCCTTTTACTAACAACCGCCGAATACCACTTTGCTTGGCAATATGCAGTCCCATAATCAAGGCTTTATACTTCGCCATATTGTTAGTGAATCCTACCCCGAGATAAGTAGCTAACTTCATCGTAACTCTACGTCGGGGATCTCGGATTACTACTCCAACACTCTCTTTTTTATTAGGGCCCCTGGACGCTCCGTCAAAATATAATGTGTATATCCACAATGGGTTTACACAACTTGCCATCACGAACTCCTCTATTCGTAAATCATGATAGTCAAAATTTAGCATGTTTAGAGGATGAACTGACGGCTCCATCCCACCTTCTTCATTAAACTCAATAGGGATACTTGTCAACACTCGTAAGCAGTGATGGCATAAGACTTTGATCTCCCACACAAAGGTTCAGTCCTCTTGCTTAATCACTTTGTATCCTTTGCTCCACTAGATAAGTTTCCCCTGATGGTATCTCTGCTCCAGATATGGGTGCTCCAAATAAGGAATTAACCGCCCCATCAACCAGCTTTAAGCTCTTTTGCAGGTCTCAAATCAGCCCCAGCATGGACTTGCAATGCATTTTGCCATGTTAGCATACTTAGAAATAATAAGGTTTAATCTTATTAAGATTAACCTTATTTTTAAATTCTACTCCCTGCAGATCAGCTAGTAGAGCTGTAGACCTATTTTTGACTATCCTGACAATCTTGTAGGGGCCATCCCATCTAGGTTCCAGCTTCCCTGGAAACAGCTCCCTACGCACATCGTAATACAGAACTAATTTCCCTTTTTTAAATGTATACTTCTTTGCTTTAAGGTTATGCAATTGCTTCATCCGACGTTTAGCTACCTCCTGGTGTAATAAGCTCTGCAATTTTAGTTCATCCAGGTGGGCTATGGTCATGAAACGTTCAAAGAGTGCATCCTCATCTCCCAAAGAGTGGTTAATTGCAAACCGTATGGTTGGCAACTCGATTTCGAGGGATAACACACACTCTTTCCCATAAACTAATTTAAATGGAGTATGGTCGGTAGCTCGCTTGAACGTTGTATTGTACACCCATACTACCACATACAACTTCCTGTCCAAACTCTCATTTCTTCTCCGAGACTATTTTAGACAAGATACCCACAAGCTGCTTATTAGTACTTTCAACTTGCCCTTTGGCTTGCGGATTATAGGGGGTCATTTTGTTATGCTTGATTTGCCAAGCTTTAGTCAGGCTTTTGATCACCTTATTAAAAAAATGGGTTCCACGATTCGACACTAGCTCCTTCGATGGGCCAAAATGGCAAATAATTTGCTCTAAAAGGAAACTTGCAGTCTCTTTTGCATTGTCCTGCCTCGTCACCCGCACTTCTGACCATTTTGTAAAATAGTTAGTTGCTACTATAATGTACCTCTTCTGGGTAGTAGACGACGGGGTGATAGGATCCACAAAGTCAATGCCCCACTTCTCAAATGGAAGGATAGCCATGACAGGCATAAGTAGGCATTTTCTATTCTCTCTACTATCATGTCTTTGACATGTATCACATCTCTTAAGGTACTCAAAGGAATCTTGGAAGATGGACGGCCACCAATATCCAGCTCCTAAAGCTTTCTGTGCTGTCAACCATCCAGCAAAGTGCCCTCCACATGTAGAGTCATGGCACTCCTCCAAGATGAAAGAAACCTCATCAGGCATTACACGTCAGCGATAGATATCATCAACACCCTCCCGATATAGTGTTCCTGCGATCAAGGAAAACTTCAAAGCCTATTGTTTGATTTTCCTCTTTTTCTGATTTTGATAAACCAACTCCAGTCTCTCCTGTTGATAGGTAATGCATGATAGCAGCATACCAAGATGGGATAGAAGCTGTATCAATTTTAAATATTTCTTCAATATCACTTCCTTCAGCCAAAGTCTCTTTCGGCTCCCCAAAATCCACAAGGCATTCCACGATCCCCTGTAACCTTGGTGGCTTACTCTTAATCTCATAATCGAACTCCTGCAAAGTGATTAACCACTTTGCCAGACGATTAGGCGGTTGTAGCTTGTTCATAAGCAATCTAAGCCCTTCTGCCTTCGTATAGAAAAATACCTTCTCATAGAGGATGTAGTGCCTGAATTTTTTAGTCGCAAAGACCATCGCAAGGCACAACTTCTCCATGTAGATGTAGTTAATTTTTTATATGCCCAATTTCCGACTAGCGAAAGCTATCGGATGATACCACTTTTCCTCCTAAATTTGGGCTAAACAACAGCTGATACTATGTACGATGGCTGTTGAAAATATGTAAAATACCTCGCCTCTTTTAGGTGCTTTTAAAACTGGTGCTTTTACTAGCTCCTGTTTCACATCCTCGAAAGCTACCTTACAAGGGTCGCTCCATACAAATAAACAGCTGAAGGATAATAAGTTCGTTAATGGCAACATCCTTTCTGCCAAGGCATTTATAAACCTCTGATAGTACCCTATCGATGACAAAAAGCTATGTACCTCTTTCGGAGTGCATGGTGGACTCATAGCAACTATAACCTTGATCTTTTCAGGGTTAGTTGCGATTCCTACTGAACTGACTACATGGCCTAGCAATAGCCCATAAGGCACTCCAAAGACACACTTCCGTGGGTTAAGAGCGATACAAAATTGTCTGTAGCGCTCAAAGTACTTTCTTAAGATAATCAACGTCCTTTCCCTTACAGTGGATGCCCCCAGGTCATTGATAAATACTTTCAACTCATATGGGGAGATGTCACCAAAGGTATTGTCTACTGTTCATTTCCATGATCCAAGTGCATTGCACAATCCAAAGGCCATCACATGGTACACAAAAGTAGCAAAGACCGTAATAAAAGTTGTTTTCAACTTGTCCTCTTCTGCAATTGCCATCTAGTTGTAACCCGCAAAGCAATCCATAAACGAATATATTTCCCTACTCACTAATTGATCCAAAATTTGATCAATAAATGTCAACGGTTCAATAAATGGCAACCGGTAGTAATCTTTAATTGTCTGCTTATTCAGCTCTCTAAAATCTACACATAGTCGGCGGATCTGGTTGTTTTTCTTCTTCCTGATAACCACTGGTGAACACCATTCTGTGTGTTGTACAAGGAAGATTAAACCAGCTTTCCTTAACTTCTGTAGCTCTTGAAACAGTCCGTCCCTCAATTCAAATGGCATACGCCTTACCTTCTGACACACAGGACGACTGCCTTCTTTTACAGGAATAGTATGAATAGCCAGACTGGGAGGAATACCTCTCAGCTTGTCATAACTCCAAGCAAAGATGTCGGGGAATTCTTGAATCAAGGACACATAGTCCTCCCTTTCTGCTGAACTGAGCATGGAACCTAATTTAATTGGCCGCGACTCATTCGGCGTGCCAAGGTCCAACTCAATCACATCCGCGTCTCTTATCCTATCTTGCGGCTCTATCGGCTCATTTAGAGTTATTTGATAAATATCCTCTATAGTGGACCCCTCTTTAGATTCATCGCTGGACGATGTCTCACTACCAGATGGATCATCTGCTGTCTCTAATTCAGTAGAGGATAAAGAAGCTCTCTCACTTTGAGGAGACCCAAGGTAAGCATCGACTATTACTCGATTAGCACCTCTACCTAGAACCACTCGACTGGCGGGTATATCGACTTGATAGTCTGTTTGTAAGATCCAAGGCCTACCTAGCAAGACTCGATAGCTAGGACGTCCTGCAAATCTTATCACCCTAAAGTCCAAGAAGCATTCTACACTTGCAACTGTAACATGGACTTTAGTAATGCAACCTTCTGGTTGCCTTAGGCTATCATCAGCCATTCTAAGAAGGGTGCAGCTATATTTTTGGATGCCTAGACCCAACCTCTCCATCAACTTTGAACTCATGATATTGACGGAGGACCCACTGTCTACGATAGCATGCTCTACTAATATTCCATCTACGTATGCTAAAACCCGAGGGCAATTCTTTTCAGCATGATCAAACCAATCTTCCCCTACTCGTGCTATGCCCAAAGGTTCTACAATATACCCAATACACAAGATCTTCTTGAATTCCTTGCGTACTCGTGGAGATAATTTAATCAACTATACGAGGTTTACATCTGGTTTAACTTCGCAAAGAGAACTTGCTAAATCAAAATCATGATAGGTAGCCAAAAGCTCTCTTTTCTCGCCAAACCATTCTTTTCTTTGGTCTCAGGACCAGCTTTGGTGCTTTTTTTAAAGCTCTTGCCTTCTTTCTTGGCACTTCCTCATCCTTCTTAGGATCGACCTCCCTGTCAACAGGCCTTATAGGTCTACCTTCCACACCAGGATTCAGGACTTGCATCCCCTTATCCCCTTGCTTAGGGTCTCCCTCAACCAATTTTACATTATCTTTATCACCCTCTTTAGCCTTTTGGCCTCTTATCACGGCTCGTAGGTTAGAGGTTTCAGCGGCATTGACGCATACAACGTCAATAAGGCTGACTCCATTGCCTTGTGGAAACTCCTCTATAGTGGTCTTTCCCCTTTGTAGTATTTGTCTTGGTCCATCATTTTGCTGGAGGTTACTACCTTGCGCTCTATGATTAACTGGACCTGGCTGTTTACTCCCTTGTTGGAGGGAACTAATCTTACTCCAACAGGTAGCGGCTAAGTGGCCCGACTTTTCACAAATATCACATTTAACATTTGGTCAGTTTCTAGGGAAATGTTGTCTGCCACACCACTTACAGCTGAATCTTGAGGGACCACCCTCTTCAGGGTGTTGACTCCCTATCAGATTCTGCTGCTTCTTAGGAAATTTACGCCAACAGCTATCTGCCAATATTGTTCAGAAATCATGTTAGTGTAGTGCTCCATCATATCCTTAACTTCGCCAAGGACATTAGAGGCACTCGACTCATAGCCTTGATCGTCTATTCGTCGTTCCATTGGCCTAACAATTTGATTGGGCATTGGTTGTTGACTCATAGGAACAACATTAGGGTTCGAAGCTTGGCCTCCAACATTTGGTAGAGCCAACTGACTAGCCATAGGCATAGTCACACTGGGAGGAGCTGGCAGCAAAGGTACATTTTGAACCATGCTTCCTCTCCCATTAGGGTTATTCATAGGCATCCCTTGACTTCCATTCATCAATGGTAAATTGCCTCCAGGTACTAGGCCCACATTAAGATTTATTCGAGAGGAATAGGCCGTTTGTAATCATGACTCTACTCCTTCTGCCTGCTTGATGGCGGTGTCTATATCAGCCAAAGCCACACTGCTCAATTGTACCTGAATATTGAAATCTAATCCATGCAAGAAGTATTGCAATTGGGCAGTTGGCGGAATAGGAATGTAAGTTCGTAACTTACGAAATACTTCCTTAAGCTTCTTGGCATAGGCTTTCACATTCTCATGGGGGTCTTGGCATGTTATATTCAAAACACGCAACCAATATTGGCCACCTCTTTCAGGGGCATATTCTCCTCAGAAAGCTGCATAAAATTGGTCGATTGTAGTTATGGTTCTAGTCTCTATGCTATGATACCATACTGCAGCCCTTCCTTTTAATGTCGTGTTAAAGAACATCATAAGATGTCTCTCATCTTGGATGTGGTAATTAAACATTAATCTTTGGAATTCACAAATGTGAAACTCCGCGTCTACTTCGGCTAACCCATTAAACATGGGCAAAGGAACTCCTAAAGTTGGCAGATCTGGCGTCCCTGCAAGAATTACAATGGGTTGTGCCATGACGACAATCGGATTGACAGTAGGAGTTTGGACTGATGGGATCACATCCCCACTTGAAGTGGGTTGACTTGGTGGAAGAGAGGACATAAACCAACTTTTTGGTCCCTAAAAACCCTAGATTCGAGAACCACCACTTGTTGGCGGCTCTCGGCAGATGCACCACTGATGGGACCTAAAATGGGCTAGCACTGGCTATGGCACTAGGCAGACCTCATGCTCATAACATACAAACACACCCTCACGGCCTCACGAGCCAGGAACATCTATCTATTGCTAAAGGACGAACTATTCTAAAGCCTAATCTATGCGTTTATAGTTTTGTAGTCCAACGTTTCCCTTTCTATAAACTTCATAGAGGGAGAACCCTTACACATTGGCAATAAATACCACGATAATCACATACATGGGAGGCAACCTCTCGGTGAAATCACCGCAGCCCCACTGTAGCTCTCCTATATCGGAGGGATTGGCCCCTTGATGCATTGCTGCTCAACATATAGAATAAATGAACAAACTCCACTCTTTCATTTTAAAAGTCTTCCAGGAGATACCCATGTGTCCTTACTAAATACTTCCCCAAGAAACAAACATCTATCCTATGGCTTAGGATGCCTTTCCACACTCAAGCGTAGGTCATCATCATCGAGAACAGGTGCTATGCATCCAGTCCTTTTATTTTAACACCATGCTTAACATTCACATGCAAAAGTGGATGATCCTAGAGTGCTCAAACATAATTTTCAATCAAACTCATGTGATGCACAACTAGCCTTTCCAATGCATTTACTAACCCGTTGCGGCGATATAAGGATAGCACCAAGATAACACTCGTGCTACTATCCTCTTCATTCAAATACCACGAACTCTATGTCATGATATGCATCAGAAAATCAACAAGAATCGGCACGCAATTCACACCATTCAAATATCCCAACCCCCTATGTTTAGGTATTGCTTTCGTTGCATAGGTGTAGAGGTTCATTTTGTCATGTTTTGATGTATAAAAAGCGATAAATCACCAACTTTGACAAGGAGATAGGGCAAACTGAGGCCAAACCTCATGCTTTTCCACTACCATACATCCAAAAACAATCATTATATTTTTCTCTATTTTTGTGAGTCGTTTTTCTAAAATTTTCCTTATTTTTTCCATTTTCTTGATTTATTTGTTAATAAAAATGCTATTTTCTGGTTTTTCTTATTTCAATCACTTAAGCATACTAACATTCAATTTATCTTTCATTTTTTCCCCATGGGAAAATATTTCACCCACCCGAAACGGAAAGACTACCATTTTACCGCTTAAAACCTGCATTTCGGGTTTTCGAGAATTAAATAGAGCATGTAAATCATTGCAAAACCAACACTTTTTGATACACAGCAACTAATCATGGTGCAGTCAGCACTCAAACAAATTCTCATCCAATAAAAACATCATTATCATCATAAACTATAAAAAAACCTTCATTTTTCTTCATAAAAATAGTCATACTGTGTTTTTACGTAACCCGAGACATCTTAAATTACAGGGTAACCAGTGGACGGAGTGTCCATTGCTCTCAATCCATTGCTGCACATCAATCTTCAGCATCTCCATCAATCTCCATCACCATTTCCTTCATTCTTCCACTCGGTTCCTTCTTCAAGAGAGTACACATGAACAACCCATAGAGAAGAGAGAGAGGGAGGAGAGAGAAAGACTAGATGCTGTCCTCTTCATCCGGACAGCCATATCCTGTGTGAAGACCGGTGATATGATAAGCCAAGAGGGAGAAGTTGAGGCCCAATCTCTGTTCCATGAGGTACTTGCAAAATCCCGGGCTCAAAACTCCGCTCTCAAATACTCCTAGAAAGAAATTGAAAATGAAGAAGAATACTAATAGAGATGAAGCCTATTAGTTTATTTCAACATTATGAGAAGATAAAACTCTAATAGACAAAAACATGTATAAAATAATACATTCCTCTATGCTGCTCAGATCGCGAATCTGGATCAACATCTATAGGCCATTTTCCACTTTCATAGAGACTCCTTGCCATGATGTTTATCTCAGAACCATGGTTTAAGAGTGCAATACATGGTGTATGGGAGTAGTGATTGCTTGGAATGAATCAGCCTTTTTCCTCTTTATGCATGTGATATAGATGACCTTCTTTTTTAGAGGTGGGCTACCCAACTAGTTTGGACCAACCAACCATTACATTTTTAGCCTTCACTTCTTTAATTTGTACATCCATGCTTTCTTTATCTTCAACTTCAATTGCTGCAATGAACTCTTTAACTGCTTCAAGCTGAATTCCTTGTGCAGTCAGCTTCTCTTCATCCTACACAAAGACCTGAAGAGCTTGCAAAAAAACATGCACTGTTTCTTCAACATCATCACTGACATATTTTCTTTTTCTTTTGATTACATTAATAATTACATCATGAAATTCACGTTTAGCAATTCCGAGAATTTCACCTAAGGTGAACTCAATTTCACTTCACAGAATTCATTCTTCTAGAACTCATTTGAGATCGGTTGCAAATTCTATGTTAGACTGCAATTTGTAGCCTGGCTACTTGCCTTTCTTCTTTCCTTCGATCTTCTTTGTTTGTGGTGCGTCTTCCATCTCTTGATGTAGGGTTATAATTTCAACAAGGTTTGGTTGTTCAAGCATTCTTTTAGTTACCTGTTTTGGAGGGTCAGAAGAGAAAGGCCCTAATTCATCTTCTCTTCTTCTCTTTTCTTCAATCAAGACTTATTTATGATTGACATCAGCCAAATGTGCAAAGGAAAAAAAAGAATCTACTGGTTCTTTCCAACCAGTTATTCCTCGAATACACTGACTGGTGTTACTCAAATAATCTTTGGCTACTTTGCCGTGTTCCATTTGATCTAATGTCTGCATCCATACTTTAGATTGCACATTAGCTTTACAAGCTTTCAAATCTGATTTAGTTGGCTCAATTTGCAGCCCATAGGTAGCTGCATCAATTGCTGCATTGGCATTTGTTATAGCTAAATCTTGTAATCTTTTCTTCATTCCACCATTGCCAAAATTTGGCTCCAGTGGAAGACCAGTTTCAGCTGCATGAATTTTTCCATATTTCCAAAAAGACGAGTTTGTGTGCTTTAGCCTCATGGAATGTAGAACACTCTCTCTTGTCATGTTGTTGGCTGTCACACCAAATACAATGCCTCTTAAAGCCTTCTCTCATGGGTCTTTGAGTTGATGATCGTTCTCGTTCTTCAACTTTGACATCTAGCTTCTCCACCTTGGAAGTAATTTCTATATGATTCAGATGAAGGTCATGCATACTTTTAATGAGTTCATCCATGATATCATTTTTAGAAGGAATAGAAGTATAAATAGTTGGTTGATTAGTTAAAGGAATAGGGGACTTTGAAGGTGGAACAAGCTCCATCAATGGAGTTGTTGAAGTTGAAGTAGAGCCCAATCTTAGTCGCATCCGCTCTCTTTGAGCAATCATGTTAACTGCATCAGTAACATCTATCCATGCAGTCTTGACTTTTGATTCGAAGGAAGCATCTTCTAGGCGATCATCAAGCCTCTCTTGCAGAATGGGATCTGTAGCCTTAAGGAATAATTCAATCTTCTGACCTTCTATACTTTGTTGGTATTCAGCATCAAGTTGTCCAAATTTACTTTCAAACTCATGGTATAAAGATGTTGCAGCTAAACCTTTGTTGGATTTCTCAACTCAATTAGTGAAACTTTTCTTCATCATTAGGCTAGAGTCTTCTAAGAAGAATTCTTCACGTAGGGCTTTTTTGAATGCAGTCCAATCCACATCTTGCTGAAAAAGACCATGGATTCTTTCTTGAAGACCATGCTTGGCTAGTCTGGCAAAATAGTGACTCCATGCACGTTGCGGTACACCAAAGAAGAGCATTTTCTCAACATACAAGCGAATGAAAACACATACATTTTGACCATTAAATTGTTTTAATTCCCGCCCAACTTCCTCTAGGGCCTTGATAGCTGTGGAATCAATCTTCTCATCGCCTTGCCTTTGTTGTTATTGTTGTAACATTTGGATTTGTTGTTGCTGAGTCTACTACAGTATGCACATTAATTGTTGTAGAGTATCTCTTGAAGAATCCCCTATCTTGGAGTTCTCTTACACCGACCATCACGTCGGGTTCACCAATGTCGCAGTGCGTAGGGTTAAAGGTCACCACAGGGGTTTTGTAGAGAAGAATGTATGGAGGTTCAAGAGCTTAGACTCCAGAGATGGTAGGGATAAGAGAAGGGTTGAAGGTTTCAAGCCAAGTTCTTGAAGATGTTAATAGAGCTTCCAATTGCATGTTCTTAGCAAAGATCACAAGAGTATTATCTCATAAGTTCTAACTCAAATCCAACTTATTTTCTTGACTGTAAGAGCAATCACCAATTATAAAATCAAGTACAATATACTGTCATGTATCATAAATATCTCTGCATCCCATCATTCATACATAATGCCATAGCATGAATCAACTTTGCATGATTACATTCAATGTAGACTGTTAGGGACAAAGATTATGAGTCAATTAGAAGGCTTGTAGGGCAAAGAGACTTGCTTCAAGAGAGCTTCAAATTGAGTTTCTGATAAGGATAAGTTACCACAACCAAGAAATAAGAGAAAAAGCTCCTGTTAATTCAACTCAAAGCATCTATGAATGATCTACAAACATTGCCCTCCCATAGGGGCACATAATACTTGCATCTTTTGACAAGATGTCTTCTGTAGAGTAAGAAATGAATTAAAAGAACAGTGTTGTAGATAATTGTCTGAATATGACTGAAGATTTCAGCCCCAAATCAACCCAAATATCTTTCGGAATTCACCTCTGATGATAGCATTAACTTCCCTAACACGGTGTCGGAGTGTTTGGTGTCGAAAGTCCACCATGAGGGTAAAAGACAACAGGGTGAAGGTAGATTCAGGGAGAGGAGTAGACGGAAGAGAAGGGTTTTGAAGAAATTGAAGATGTAGAAGAATACTTTAAAAAAGAATTAGAAAATGTAGAAGAATACTAACAGAGATGAAGCTTGTCAGTTTATTTTAGCATTATGAGAAGATAAAAGTCTAATAGACAAAAACATGAATAAAATAATACCTTCCTCTATGCTACTCAAATCACCAATCTGATGCTTCCATTGGATCTGAAAGGGGGGTAAAATATTAGGACAATTGGCTAGAATTCACCTAGATCACTCCTTCTTTATCTCCCACTTCGGAGTGTTGTTTACTGCCTGAAAACAGCGATCGCGACGCACACGATTTCGTCCATCTCTCTTTTTACATAAAATCCTTCCAAAATAGTTGAAAGCTACATGCTTTCTTTTACATGTCATTCTAATCTAGAAGTTGTCTATAGTTTTATGGATTTTTACAAGAGATAATATCTAAAATATCATAAATTGGCTAAACTTGTCCAAAAAACTAATATTTTGAACCATGTACACTAACACTAATGTCTAAAATGGCATTGGCTCTCTAAATCAATAAGAAAGTTATACTCTAGATTTTTTTTACACGGTGTGCGCTGTCGAAGGATTTCGAAAGCAAAGTCGCGACTACAGAGGTTCTTGAGAAATTCCAAGATAGAAGATTAAACAAGTGAGATCATGATTCAATTTGAAAGAAGATCGCCTCAATTTCGGATAATGGCTCTATAATCAACTTGTTCAAGCCTTTGATCTTTTGAATGTGGCAAATGGACTTGAATGTATACAATACTAACTGCACTTCACCTGTCACATGATCAGATGTTATTATCAGACAGTGATAGCGGATAGTCATAACCACTCAGAATACACATCTCCATTAGCATCTGCTTGGTAAGCGTGTAAATTTCAAATCTCTTTTTTTTCACAAAGTTGTTGTACTGAAATTCAACATCTTGGCCATATTTGTCCATCTTGCATCTTGCTTTTGGTAGGCTAAACACACTGCCCAAGCTTGACTTGATTCAAATCAACATGGGTCTTTGAAATGCTCCAGGAATTTGATCTAGGAGGTACAACTGATCACCCACTGGTCATAATTCTCAACAGAAGATACATGTGCACCAATTATTCTGAGAATTGTTGCTCATACATATACACTGCAATGATGTGTAGAACCTCATGAGTCCTGAAAGGCATCCGATCTCGGTGTCGAAACTGTTTCTGTGCTTGCTGACGAAGAGGATAAAGAGGACGTAAGGGAGATGATATGGCTCCTTCGTGCAATTCCTTTGAATTTTTGTTGAAGATGGTATTATTAATGGTTATGCCATCTCCTCCCTGGAATCCACGTAAACATAGCATCGATCCTCTTCCACAGTCCACGCCTGTGAAGAGTATCAATTCGTTTCTTCCATTTCAAAATCACAAGCTCTTCAATATTCATTCGTTAATTGCCATAATCTTCAATTAACTCCACATAACAGCTTCGTCTCATCTTCACGTTCCTGTCCTTTATTCAGCAGCACCTTCGTCCTCCATCATGTAAACTTTTGGGATACGGTCTTCAGCATTTACTTTTGTTGTCAAGACGTCTTTTGTTTCTACCAGTCCCAGTCTCTGTATTTTCTGAAATTTTGACCTGGTTCGTTAGAATAGATGATATGCCCCGTCAGTATTTCCAATCGATGCCTATCTCATACATGAATTAGCTTCCCTCCAAAGGCAACAACCAATCCGTTTGCTTGCGTCCTCTGCCATTGTTTTTTTTATCCCCTGAAATCCCCTCTGCCCAATCCTCTGCTCCTTGTTTTCTTTCTCAGGCTTTTCCCCCATACGCCATCATAAAAGCTGCCTTTTTCCCCCAATTTAGCATTTCCTTCATGGAGCTCATAAACCAGTAAAATTTGCGTGTGAGAATCTCCAGGGTTTTTCAAAGCTGAGGCATTGCATCGATATTCCATAGGAGGTGCAAGAGAGGAGCAATCATTCCTATGGTTCCACGAATGACAGCTTCCTCCCAATGCTCTTCTGTATGTTCCCAGATGGGCCTTCCTGTCCACTATCTTCTGCTTTTCTTCTGGGTGTCGACTGTTCTCCTGTCAATTGTTCTCCTCCAGAATTCAGATTCAGTGTAATACTCCCTTGTTCTCCAATCAGCCGCAGAGTACCGTTTCGTCGACTGTTCGTCCCCTCTCTCCCTGAACTTTGTTTCCTTCTCGTTTCTCCTTTTTTTTTTCGTAATTCCCTCCTTTTTCTTTTGAAAAATCCTTGTCTTTTTTTAGTCTCCTCCTTTTCTTTCCATTGAAAAAGCTCTTCTCCCTTTCTTCCGTCCAGCGCAAAATAAACTACTTTTGCCTATTCCAAGACAACCCAATATAGGCATAGCTCAATGGAGCAAATTTAATAAGACTCCTGAATTCCTCATACCGCCTGCCATGGAATAAGATCCTTATCATCCACAACAACACAATCGGTTTCTGTTACAATGCAACACCAAAAGGTCACTATGAAAACACTGAACAGAATAACCACAATCTGAAATTGACACAATGTGTTCCTTAAATCCCGTCCCACAGGCTTAGAGTACATATGTCCAACCACCACCCGCACATCAAAGGAAACACTCCAAGCTCAATTAGCAACAGGAAAGAAACTTTGAACAATGTCATCAAGTAATTCAGCCCTGCCACAACATGTCTTGCCACAGATGGAGCAGCCTCAGTCATTGAGCTCAAACCGTGAATCCGTCCTACTGTCAATGGCTCCCCTCTACTGAGTCTACGAGCAATAGTGCTGATGGATTTTGGCAAGCAATTGTTCCAGACCTTTTTGCAGCAACATGTATCAACATAGGCTGAAAGCATCTCATCATGTTCACCACTATGCCTCTAACTCCTCCTCACTATACTCATGCGCAGAAAATAAATGTAAACACAACAACTAAGTATATACAAAGTATCAAATCACACACACAATTTTTGGGTGGTTTTCACACCTCGAATGCGCAGCAATACGACATCCACCCCTCTAATCCTGCGCATCCTCCGGATGGGCCAACTACCCATGATCGTTATCATCAAGATCCACAAACAGATCAATCTCTTCATTATGCATTTCTGGTAGTTCAACAAGATTATCTGTCATATCATCTGTCTCTTCCATTGGAGTTTCTTGTCGTTGCTCTTCTCTTGCAAATTCTTCCAATGCATAATCTTCATCATCCCTTTTCTTGAAAATATTGATTCTTTTTCCAGCAATAGGTACTCTAAGCACTGTTCCATCCAATTCAGTCAGCTCATATGTTGCATTATCAAAAACATGTCTGACTATGTATGGCCCAAACCATCTTTTCACCATCTTCCGAAGTGCAATATGCTGATTTTCAAGACTGCTATCAAACACCAATACCCAATCTCCCTCTTCTATTGCTCTTGGCCGCAAGCGATGCCTACTGTCAAACCTGTCCTTATTCCTTAGTCTAGCAACCTTCAACCTGTCAATAGCTAGCTGAATATCCTCTGGTCTCCTCTCCAACTGTCGAATCTGAAGAGCTAAGAGCTCCTCTCTCGTCAAATCCTCCTGCCAAGGTAAAACTGACCAAGTCAAAGCACAAGTCTCAATCGGCATAACAGGTTTCTGACCATACATCAACTCTGCAGGCATATATCCTGTGGTAACACTATGAGTCGTATGATCAGCCCACAAAGCAAATGGTAGAAGTCTCGGCCATTCTCCAATCCGTCCTCTGCATGCTTTGGCTAATGCTTTCACTATCGGCGGATGCCCTCTTTCACTCTTTCCGTTTCCCTCTAGATTGTATGCTGTGGTTAGAGCCAATTTCATTCCTAGCTGAGAGAAAAACTCCCTAGCTTCATCTGCATCCAATTCACCACGATCCGCAGTGATCTTACCCACACAACCATACCTGCAAAAAATTTCCTCCAATAAGAACTTACACACTGCACTAGTGGTCTTCGTTCTCAAAGATCTGCCCTCAACATGATTAGTAAGATCCTCTCTAGCCAAAACAATGTATCTCATCTGCCATAGACCCATAGGCATGGTAACCAAATCAACTATCCACTTATAATGAATGCATAGTGGATAGGTCGGATGGAGCTCATCTCGATGACGCACTACTGAATACATCTGGCAGTCTTTGCAAGTCTCAACAAAGTGAGAAACATCTCTGTACATTCCTTTCCACCAATATTTCTCCTTGATTTTCTCATAAGTAGCCCATACTCTTCTATGACCAGCCCAAGGACTCTCATGAAACTCCCTCATCACCTGTAACTGTGTCCCTCTATCGCAGACAACCCGCAAAGGTAATCCGCCTCTTTTCTTCGGATGCTTCCAAAGAAATCCGTCCTTGAGAAAATAACCATAGGCTTTCCTTCTGATCTTCTTGAACTCTTCATCTGTCCATTTATCTCTTTTGCTTAGTGTACTAAGGTACCTGCCAATCTGCAACCAATCTCCAACATAAAGTTCTTCTATGAAAGCCACAATATCATAGACATGACAAACATGATCAACCATAGTGGCTGAAATTTCTGCATCATCCTCTTCTGCAAGTAGAGTCTCCTCATCATCATATCTGGCTCTAGACAACATATCTGCCACTGGATTATCCTTTCCTGCTATGTGTTTAAATTCTGGATTTAATGACTTGATGTATGCAATCCATCTCAACATAGCTATATCCGGAGTAGAGCAACTCGTAATCATACCAATCAATGGCAAGCAATCTGTCTCTACCACAACTGAAGCTCCAATAAAGTACTCCTTGTCACATTTGAGAGCCGTGACAATTCCCAATAACTCCCTCTTGATTTGCGGATATCTCCTCTGTCTCTCGTTTAGGACTTTCGCCCCAAACCGAATAGCATACCTATTTCTATCTGCATCATCTTGACCCACAGCCCAACCTATGCCAATTGGACTAGTGTCAACAGTCAATACAATAGGCCTATCACAATTATAATCTGCTTTCCTGAGAGTAGGAGCATTCTGCAATAACTTCTTCAATTTCCGCATGGCTTTAGTGTGGCTCTCATCCCAATAGAATTTCTGCCCCTTTCAAAGCAGCTGATACAAACAATCTGCAATGTGTGCAAAATGAGGTATCCAAATCATATAAAACACACAAGCACCAATGAATCTCCGTACCTCCGAAGTGGTAGAACAATACTCCGCAATCTTGCCTATAGCATTCACCTTATCAGGTGAGGGTTTCCTGCCATAATATCCACACATATGCCCAACAATGACAACCTCATTCACTCCAAAAACAGATTTTTGTCCTGAAAGTGTCAAGTTCACTTCTTCTAACCTGGCCAAAATCTTCTTACATGCTGAAATATGATTAGCCATAAAGTATCTGCATCCCTGCTCATTTAAGCTCTCATTCTTCTCTTCTTCTGCACACCCCTTAATGGGCACATTATCCAAGAAAGGCATAGTAAGTTGAGGTATGTAATCACGAAGGACCTTATGCATGGCATTCATCATATGCGCAACAGAATTAGTGGCACCTTAAGGCAAGGTACACATCCTGACAAGCCCAACATGAGTTCTCATGGTGGTTATGTCCCTGCTTTCCAAAGCCAGCTGAAACTGATCATATCCTGAATACAAATCACCCAAAGAATAGATGGCACGTCCAGCAAATGCCTCTGCAAACTCATCCACAACTGGACCTATACCAACATTCTTGATAGTAACTCTGTTCACTGGCTGCATGTCCTGAATAAATCGGAGAGTACCATTTTTCTTTGGAACTGTAAACCACCTGTTTGAGTATGGTGCAGATGAAGGCTCAAGGATTCCCATCCTGATTTTCTCATTCAATAAATCAATCAGCTTTGGCAAGTGTGCTTTAGGCACTGGAATAGGTCGGAGATTCCATGGAATAAGAGGAATAGTAAAAATGACCATAGGAGCAACAATATCAGGATTCACACAACCAATCTCATGTGGCAAAAAAGCAAATCCCTTTCCATGACGCTCAAGCATATCCTGAAAGCATTGCTTCTCTATGGGTAGCAAGAAATCACCATTTCCAATTTTCAATTCAGCAAGAGTCTCTGCTGAAAATTTATGACCAATATGCTCCGGATTCCTCAAAATTTGTTGTTTAGCAGCCCTCTCTATTTGCTGATCACTGTTAGGTGGAAGCGGTACAGCAATCGGCTTCACCTTCTTATCCACAGTTTTGTATTTCGTGTCAACCCTGGCTTCATTATGCTCTTCTGCATTACATAAACCTTGCTGTAAATCAGCAATTCTGCACTCTAATGGCTGAATATTCTCAGCCCTCTGCTCTATGGACTGCATAGGAACAACCCCAAACTCTGAATGCTGAAATATTTCAGCAGTAAACTCTGTTGGCTGAAAATTTTCAGCCCTCTGTCTCTCTGAAAGCTGATCATAACCAGCTGGAAACTCTGTTTGCTGAATTTCTTCAGCACTCAACACTCTTTGCTGAGTTACCTCAGCCTCTGACTCAATCTGTGACATAAAATCTGCAATTTCATGAAACATGTCTAGGGATTGCACTAATACATTACCATGGCAATTCAGCATATCAGTTTTCAGCATATCTTCCATCTCTGTCATCGTATCTGCACAAATCACACTGTCATACATCCCATCTATGTGCTCATCATCCTCCAAAATTCCTGCATTTTTCAAAATTTTCTCCTTCCTGCATATATACTGCCTGGCAGCTCTAGACAACCTAGAAGTCTTCTGATAGCTCATCGAACTGTTTGCTGAAATCCCAACATAACCGGAGGAGAAAACACTGCTGCTGCCAGGAGGCGAGAACTCCAATCTCCTCTCCTTTGTACCACTGTCGTCTCGCGAAACAGTGGTACCTAATGAAAACCCGAATCCCTTACAGTGGGTAAGGGTGCATCTCTGAGAGTATCCCTGTTTCTAACATGGTTCACACATACAGTCATAAACTGAACTGCTCTCATACCATCTTTACTTTGAATCCATGCATAAGCAGATCCATCATCCATGACCTTTGTTTCCATGCGCATCTCTGTAATGAATGGCTGACCAAGAATTATGGGATAAGAGCATGAATCTTGCACAAAGAAATGAAAATCCTCCTCTACATCACCAATAGAAACCCTGACACTAGGACAGGCAGCATACAAATCACATGCAGTGTTATTGGCGGCTCTCATACGCCACCCATGCTCTACATCCATAGGCCATCTGTTACTCTCATAAACTCGACGAACTATGAGATTAATCTCTGAACCATGATCAACCAATGCAACATAAGGAACCTGTTTCTCTCCAATCTTTACCATCGTCTCTGTAGTTGCCCTAGCCCAATGGCTCCGCGAAAAGTGACTACGCGGTATCATGACAGGCTCATCAATTTCAGCATAATGCATAGGCTGAACCTTCTTCTCTACCTGCGGAAAAACAGAAGCATTATCAACCATAACCTCATCATCATCCTCATCCAACTCCCCAATCAAAACTCCCTGTGTATCAGTGGTAGACAATGCATGTCTTTTCCTCTTCAAGACCTCCTGAAACTGATCCTGAAACTCTCTTTTTGAGATGCCCAAAATCTCAGAAATAGTGAAAGTCACCTCACTGCCAAGTATCTTATCATTAAAGATTTTCTTCATGTCTGTAGATGTCTCAATATCGGACATCAATCTGAATCCTGGCTGCTTTCTCTCTCTAGGCTCTTGCCTCTTTTCTCTCTTTTGAGCATCCTCCATCTGTCGATCTGGCCCTGGTCTTGAAGACGGTCCTGCAGTAGGTGGAGTAACAAACTCACCCCCTCTAGTCTTCTTAGCTGCACTTGGATTTTCTTCATCCCTCTTACGCTTCTCCTCAACAAATACATCTACACCATGAGATTTAGCCAAATAAGCATAAATAGAGTACCTGTCAATAGGCGAGTCCCAACCTGTCTCTGATCTGATGCTAGAGCCTGCACTAGTCAAAACAGTTTGCTGAATTTTCCCCTTGTTTGCAGTCTCCATAGCATAAGCCCATAGCGCTGACTGAGTCTCTGATCCCTTCTCAATCTGTACCCCATATGCAGAAGCATCACCTCTAGCTGTCACATAAGAAGTACGTGCAGCCATGTCCTCCACTAACTTCTTCATTCCACCTTTACCAAAGTTGGTAGCAAGTGAAGCTCCTGTCTCAGTCAACCAAATCTTACCATCTTGCCCCCAATATACCAAATTCTGCCTCCTTGCATCCTGGAAAGAGTCACAATCCCTGCAATGCTGATGCTCCATAGTATCACACCAAATACATCTTCGATCTCTCCTAGGTGCACTAGGAGCACTCCTAGGTGCAGTAGGAGCACTAGAAGAAGTAGTAGGCACAGTTGAAGCAAACTGCTCTTTCAACTTACCCACCAACTCCGCTTTGACTGACTCAAGTGTCAAATCTGTGATGCCTTTGATTATGTCATCAATAGAGGTAGGCACCGATGGAGCGGATGGTTTTGGAGCAGAAGGTGTAGGCATCGGTCGTGGAACAAGAGGAATAGGTGGAGTAGAAACAGTAGGCACTGGCATAGGCCAAGAAACTGGCTGAGGAGGAGAAGAAATAACAGGGATAGAAGTAGGCATAGGAGCTGATGAAGGTGTAGGTGTCATGGAACCATTCTGTAGGCGAGTCTTCCATATCCTCCTCTTGGTCAAAGTCGAGACTGCATCCTGAGCATCCTGCCAATCAGTTTTAAGACCCATAGGCTTCGTGCGATCTTCAAGAAGCTCACCGAATTCTTCTTGAAGGGCAGGATCTGTAGCTTGCAAGAAAAGCTCAACTTTTTCAACATCCAATGCTCTTTGTTCAATAGCATCAAGCTAACTATACCTCTCTTCGAATTCTCGAATCAACTCCGAAGCAGCGAGACCTTTGTTTGGCATGTAGACCCACTCTCGGAATGACCGTCGAGTAGCCATACCAAAGTCCTCAAGGAAGTATTCTTCTTTCAAGGCCTTCTTAAAATCTTGCCAATGTGTATTTTGAATAAAAAGATCAGTCACTTTTGTCCTCAAAGCAGGTGTGACAAGACGAAGGAAGTACTTACTCATAAGTCCAACAGGAACTCCAAAAAACCCCATCTTGATCTCATATGTCTTCAAATATGCTGAAACATTACGCCCGTCAAATAGCTTCTTCTCACTCTCAACTGCTTCAATAGCCTTAGTCGCGCTGTTTGCATTCTCCTGCTTCGAATAGAGTTGCCTTTGCTGAGACAACTGCTGTTGATGCAATTGTTGTTGTTGCTGCATATACAATTGTGTTTGCTGATTTTGGAGCTGCATATACATGGACATATTCTGCAAAATCTGTTTTAGATCCTCCGTTGAAGTACTTGACGCAGCAGTCATTGATGGAGCTGAAGTAGATGCAGCTGGAGTTGTAGAAGAAGCTGAAATAGAGGCTGAAGTATCTCCCATCCTGAAATTTCTGCAACGCTTTCATGTCGGGTTCACCAAAGATGTCGAAGGATTTCGAAAGCAAAGTCGCGACCACAGAGGTTCTTGAGAAATTCCAAGATAGAAGATTAAACAAGTGAGATCATGATTCAATTTGAAAGAAGATCGCCTCAATTTCGGATAATGGCTCTATAATCAACTTGTTCAAGCCTTTGATCTTTTGAATGTGGCAAATGGACTTGAATGTATACAATACTAACTGCACTTCACCTGTCACATGATCAGATGTTATTATCAGACAGTGATAGCGGATAGTCATAACCACTCAGAATACACATCTCCATTAGCATCTGCTTGGTAAGCTTGTAAATTTCAAATCTCTGTTTTTTCACAAAGTTGTTGTACTGAAATTCAACATCTTGGCCATATTTGTCCATCTTGCATCTTGCTTTTGGTAGGCTAAACACACTGCCCAAGCTTGACTTGATTCAAATCAACATGGGTCTTTGAAATGCTCCAGGAATTTGATCTAGGAGGTACAACTGATCACCCACTGGTCATAATTCTCAACAGAAGATACATGTGTACCAATTATTCTGAGAATTGTTGCTCATACATATACACTGCAATGATGTGTAGAACCTCATGAGTCCTGAAAGGCATCCGATCTCGGTGTCGAAACTGTTTCTGTGCTTGCTGACGAAGAGGATAAAGAGGACATAAGGGAGATGATATGGCTCCTTCGTGCAATTCCTTTGAATTTTTGTTGAAGATGGTATTATTAATGGTTATGCCGTCTCCTCCCTGGAATCCACGTAAACATAGCATCAATCCTCTTCCACAGTCCACGCTTGTGAAGAGTATCAATTCGTTTCTTCCATTTCAAAATCACAAGCTCTTCAATATTCATTCGTTAATTGCCATAATCTTCAATTAACTCCACATAACAGCTTCGTCTCATCTTCACGTTCCTGTCCTTTATTCAGCAGCACCTTCGTCCTCCATCATGTAAACTTTTGGGATACGGTCTTCAGCATTTACTTTTGTTGTCAAGACGTCTTTTGTTTCTACCAGTCCCAGTCTCTGTATTTTCTGAAATTTTGACCTGGTTCGTTAGAATAGATGATATGCCCCGTCAGTATTTCCAATCGATGCCTATCTCATACATGAATTAGCTTCCCTCCAAAGGCAACAACCGGTCCGTTTGCTTGCGTCCTCTGCCATTGTTTTTTTATCCCCTGAAATCCCCTCTGCCCAATCCTCTGCTCCTTGTTTTCTTTCTCAGGCTTTTCCCCCATACGCCATCATAAAAGCCGCCTTTTTCCCCCAATTTAGCATTTCCTTCATGGAGCTCATAAACCAGTAAAATCTGCGTGTGAGAATCTCCAGGGTTTTGCAAAGCTGAGGCATTGCATCGATATTCCATAGGAGGTGCAAGAGAGGAGCAATCATTCCTATGGTTCCACGAATGACAGCTTCCTCCCAATGCTCTTCTGTATGTTCCCAGATGGGCCTTCCTGTCCACTATCTTCTGCTTTTCTTCTGGGTGTCGACTGTTCTCCTGTCAATTGTTCTCCTCCAGAATTCAGATTCAGCGTAATACTCCCTTGTTCTCCAATCAGCCGCAGAGTACCGTTTCGTCGACTGTTCGTCCCCTCTCTCCCTGAACTCTGTTTCCTTCTCGTTTCTCCTTTTTTTTTCGTAATTCCCTCCTTTTTCTTTTGAAAAATCCTTGTCTTTTTTTAGTCTCCTCCTTTTCTTTCCATTGAAAAAGCTCTTCTCCCTTTCTTCCGTCCAGCGCAGAATAAGCTACTTTTGCCTATTCCAAGACAGCCCAATATAGGCATAGCTCAATGGAGCAAATTTAATAAGACTCTTGAATTCCTCATACCGCCTGCCATGGAATAAGATCCTTATAATCCACAACAACACAATCGGTTTCTGTTACAATGCAACACCAAAAGGTCACCATGAAAACACTGAACAGAATAACCACAATCTGAAATTGACACAATGTGTTCCTTAAATCCCGTCCCACAAGCTTAGAGTACATATGTCCAACCACCACCCGCACATCAAAGGAAACACTCCAAGCTCAATTAGCAACAGGAAAGCAACTTTGAACAATGTCATCAAGTAATTCAGCCCTGCCACAACATGTCTTGCCACAGATGGAGCAGCCTCAGTCATTGAGCTCAAACCGTGAATCCGTCCTACTGTCAATGGCTCCTCTCTGTTGAGTCTACGAGCAATAGTGCTGATGGATTTTGGCAAGCAATGGTTCCAGACCTTTTTGCAGCAACATGTATCAACATAGACTGAAAGCATCTCATCATGTTCACCACTATGCCTCTAACTCCTCCTCACTATACTCATGCGCAGAAAATAAATGTAAACACAACAACTAAGTATATACAAAGTATCAAATCACACACACAATTTTTGGGTGGTTTTCACACCTCGAATGCGCAGCAATACGACAGCGCATAGTGGCACGATATCGATTCCATGATCACCCTATTTTTCCTTTCTGCTACACCATTTTGTTGTGGTGTATACATGCATGTCAATTGCCTCTTTATCCCATGGGCTGCCAAGAAGTGATCAAAGTCTTTAGAGACATATTCTCCACCACTATCAGATCTCAAGAATTAGATGTAGCAAGCCAATTCTTTCTCCACATGTCTCTTGAAGTCTTGAAAAGCATCCATGAAACTACTCTTGTTCTTCAGCACATACAACCATGTGTACCTGCTATAGTCATCTATGAATGGCACATAGAAACGTGATCCCCCAAGAGATGCATTCTGTGAGGGTTCCCGTACATCAGAATGTACAAGCTGTAATGGTCTAGTAGTAATCCTTACATGCCTCATAAATGGAAGCCTTGATTTCTTCCCAAATTGACATGACTGACATACATGTCCCAATTACACATGCTTGAACTTAGGGAGTCCAATTACAACTTGCTTATGCTACATATTCTTCAACTTTTGAACATTTACATGACCAATCCTTTTATGCCATATCTCAACGCCCCTTATAGCAACATTGTCATGTGAGTACATAGCAATATTCAATGCTAGAACTTTTGTATCCAATGTAAACATCTTTCCATTTCCTTTTCCTTTAGCAACGGGTTTGCACCCTTGACCGTACTCTTCAATGTAGCATCCATCTCTATTGAATCTAACTTGTAGATTCTGTTCAGCCATTTGGGCCACAGAAAGAAAGTTTTTGGTTATGGAGGGTACATGTAACACATCATAGAGACTCTTTTTCTTGTCACCATGCATCATCAAGGGAACATTACCTGTATGCTTCATGTCATGCTGCGTATCATCCCTTGTGCAAACATATCCATGAGCACCTTCTACCAATGTGTCAAACCACTTTCCATGAGGAGTCATGTGGTTAGATGCCCCTGAATCTATATACCATACATAATCTGTTTCGCCTTGTGTAGGCAATCCTTTCTTCACATGTTGCGCAACAAACAACCTTTCATCCTCCTGCATACCACTAGAAGAGGCATAATTACCATGTTGCCTCCCTCTTGCTCTTTCATCATTCTACTTCTTGTAGAAATCTTTAGCTACATGCCCATATTTGCCACAATAGTGGCAATCCTTATTTGCATTTGATTGCTATCCATGGCTCATTTGGGGCTAGTGCCAAGTGCCTCTTCCTCTAGATGAATCACCCCCTCTTCTATGAGCATTAGAGGCACCTCTATTTGCTTGAGGCTAGCTATTTTTCCATCCAGCAGCTTGTTGTCCTCCAGGGTTGCACACGCATTTCCAACCCCTCTTTCTCTAAAGTTTGACTTTCCTCTTCCACCTCTACCCCTTTGATTTGGGTAGAAGACATTGTCCTTGCTATTTTTAGACCCACTCGTGCTTGTATTGAGTCCAAGCTTCACTTCTTCATGCAAGAGAAGTGCCGCAAGTTCATAAAAGTCATGCTACTTTTGACGCACTTAAATGGAAGTGTCAAATTATTTGTACTTCTCTCCAAGTCCGTGGAGGGTAGTGGCCACCAAATCATCATCCTCAACTTCAGCTCCAATTGAGCCTAGTTGTTCTGCAATGGTTCTAACCTCACTCACATAGTCTTCAATAGACCTTCCATTCCTGGATATGTGGCTGAATTTTAGCTTCAATTGTATCTTTCTTGCATGAGTAACATGACTATAATTCTTCATCAATAAGTCCCAAGCCGCTTTTGGGAGGTACAGTTTGCAATTTGCATTGCTTTTTTGTCCGACACACATAAGGAGAGCCAATGCAAGACCTTGCTAGCCTTTTCCAACCATGTCCTATGTGTCTTTAATTGATCCCGTACTGGAGGTCTATCCTTTGGTAGCTTGGGCTCATCTTCAAGACCTATGACTAGGTCCCAATAGCCTCTTCCAATTAAGAAATTTGACATCCTGAACTTCCATAAAACAAAGTTATTGTAGTCCAGCTTCTCACCTACTATCCAGGTGATAGTATCCTTCTCTCCTATGTTTGCCATTCCAAAGTCTTCAGCTTTGCAAAACAAGATTTTATATGTAAAGTCAATCACCCCAAAATTCCAGCAAAAGCAATGCACTTTAATGACCTAGAGTGCAACCAATTTCTGTTGAAAATTTGCAGCAATAACTACTATTGCATTCTCAGTCAATACATGTGCTTTTACTCCCATTCAACCCCATTAACAATGCCTCCACCAAACCTGTTCCCTTTTAACATAGGAATATGCTTGTAATTGAAGCCTGATGATGTAACTAATCTGCTTTGAATGGTAAGAAGACTAAATGCTTTGAGCTGCCCAAACTATGTAGAGTGTGTTATATAAACTTCTCCACTCCCCTTCAATGGAGAAGGCCAATGCATGCTATTAGCCATCTTTTGCTCAAGGAAGATGATCTTGTTGGCATCTTGGAAACTGATGATATCAAAGACTTGCAGCCCTTGAATTATAGGGTATTCATTGAGGTTGTTGAAGTTGAATAAATAAAAAAAAATGCAAGAGGAGTACTGCTCACAAACAGTGCAAAGGAATAAAAATCTATAATTGGAACGATAAGATCTATTGGACCTGGTGCAATTTGGGGAAGATGGGGCTCGAAGGCATTTGGAATTTAGCATAGGGAATACTATAATGTATTCTAAATATGAGATGCAACAAGGAAAGGGATAGCTCTCATGGGGTCTCATTGTTTGATTTGGAAAGTACAACAAACCTCTGCATTGATTTCATCTTTAGAGATACGCATGCTCTTTTGGACATGGATCAACTAGCATCCCCTAGAGTAGATTAATGAGAAGAACAATGATTCTTCTCCAACGATGATGTGATCTAATCTCAAATGCCTACTCCAAAATTAAACAGCAAACAGATGTTGCACACGGGGTTCCTCTTCTACTATTTAAATTGTGATTGTTGGACCTGAGTGTTATAGTCAATGTGCACTCCATTGATCCCTTTGATGGCATTGTTTCAGTATTTAAATCATGCATGCTCATCTTGAGAAATTCTATCGAAAGCTTCCTGCTATCAACCACAATGAGTACATGGATAGCAGGTTCAGCGTGCACAGTATACCTTGACATGAGCAAAATGTATCTAGCCAATTGAATGACTCTGTCTAGAGTGTATCTGGGGTGTATCTGGGGAAGAGGACTTTTTCCAGCTCTGATACCATGTAAAAAAACTAGAGATAAATATGGACAAAGACTAGGCCAAAAGGGTAGCAGCCATTGTTGAGAATTGACAAATGATGTATGCTCCAAGAAGAGTTGTTCTGAATCCCATATGCATACTGAGGAGAGTGGAACAACCCAACGTCTATAAAGCATTGTACTTGACTATCACTTTCATATGGAATGAATACAATGTCATGATGCTTTGTACTTTTAATTAAGTGTCTTTCATTGTCAATCCTACACAAGATTGTGTTTATGAGTCCAAGCTTCCATCTTGGAACCTAATTCACTTGTGTAACAGTTTATCTCTACTTGTCCATGCCATTATGAGTTTGATCTTCATCTTTCATCCACCATAGCTTGTGTCATGCTCTAGATCCGCATCTTTTAATAGCCATGCTCCCTATTCAAATCATTATCATCCACACACAATTGTATACAGACACACGAAACATACAAAAATAAGGTAACCTATATGTAACCATAGTTGAGTTAGTGTGGCCCAACATTATTCAACTAAGATAGACAACTGAACCAAGGTTCATGAGCTTGACTCTCAATATTTTTGTATGTAGCTTTTTTGGTTGGAAAGTTCTCATGATGGTTTAGTGTTATGTGTGTGGGTATTAGTGTGTTTTTATATGTAGCTTTTATGATTGGCAAGTTCTCATGATGGTTAATTTCTTTAAGCTCAAAGTTGCAAAGTCATCTTCTACATTGCACATTTATAGATGTTGATTCTACTTTAGAAACATAGTTGAGCAACTATAGATATAGGACTTGAATGCGAGACATATCCTAAGATTTGGGAAGTTGAAAAGAGGATTAGGAAAAGGGGCAAGGAAAATGTCCCATACATAAACTTTTCACATATCCATCTACATATATGCATGTTACATATAGTTATTCTTTTTCTTTTGGGTGGCCTCAAAAGTCAAACAAAGGATCTAACCCGTGCATTGATAGTTCTATTAAATGCGTTCTTGCTTTCTTATAAGGTTGTAGTGCTATGATACGCCTATTTAGAAAGATAGTAAATTTTAATGAAGAAACATTGTATCTATGTGTGAGAGATTGAGAGAAAAACTATGAAGACTATGAAGATGATGAGATATGAATGTTGAAATTTTGTTGTGACAAATCCATGGGAGATTCATTATATGATGTTGCATACAAAGTTTCTTAATTCTCGGTGTTCTATTTTCTTCATGTGGTTTCTAGAGCATGAAGAACAAGCTTGTCGGTGTGACAAGAAAGATCTTCTTGTAGGAGTTTCTTCATTTTCTTGGTCTTCCTCTTGGGACTCCAATCGTGGAAAATAACTCAAAAAACTTAATAATAACCCTAGCCAATGGGCTTGTAACTTGAATCCTCTTCCACTATTTCACTTTCAAGAGAAAACAAACTCTTGGTCACTCACACCTCAAATCAGGTCTAGCAAATAACTTGACAAGGTAGTATAATTTGATGAAATCTTAGGCTTCGATCACATCAAACTCAAGCTAAAGTTTAAGAGACTAATATTCAACTCCTTTGTAGTGCTTTAGGATAATATGCCTTGGAAGATCACAACAAATCACTTACAGCATGGATATTCAAGGCTTATACTCATAATCCTATGCAATCAAGGTTAGAAGGAAGGAAGGAAGATGACATATGCAACATAAGTTTATAAGTGTGAAGATCATTTGCTTTAGCTTACATAAAAGTTTTGGAGTGAAAATGTCCAAGCTCCTTGAAAAGTGATTCAAGGTGAAACCAACACTAAAGTGGCATTAAGGCTTTAGGATGACAAGGAATTTGCACCATCAAAAGAAGCAATCACAAGAGAAGAGTAACATATGGTCTCTTCTAACGATTACAAAAAGGGACAAGCACGTGTATGCTTCACTCTTGATTTGTTTCTGTCTTTCTAGTACACGAGTCTTGATCGGGATTGACTTTGTCATATCCATCTTCAATTTCTACTCCACATCTGCATTCTTCATGTTAGATTAGGATGTCTTTTTTCTTAAGCAGTGATGCGTAATTTTGAACTACCACCCACCTTGAGTGTGATCACTAAAATACTCTCCTAGCCGTCACCTACTATCGTTCCTTATATTTTCCGTGTTCCATTTGCATCCAAGATCCTAGGTTGCTCTTCAAAGGACCTTTTAGCATTATTCGAAGTTGACCACCACTTATTTGTACGTCAAAAGTTAGCTTCACTACTTCTCTTGTTATGACAAATCATTGATAGAGCAGTTCCTAACATTGTTTGGATCCTGTCTACATTTCCTAAGGCTCTCAAAACCTCTCCTCACATGCACTACTATCCTACCACTTGAACCATTGATAATTTTGGATGGCCTAAATTGACATGCCACCTAGATTGGCAAGAATGTGAAACCCTTCTTTATCACTTGCTTTAGCAGTGACGCCTCACACCACAACCCAATCTCCTCTGCCAGCTTACCACAAATGTAGAGGATGGATGCTGCTCCTAAACCGACGGCCAATAATCCATTTTTCAAGATGATGCTTGTTGTCTTCCGTCTTTCTTACATCACCACTACCCTCGTATTTTTGTCCATTGATGACTAGCCTTTGAAACAGCTTGAGCAAGGCATTAGCTTGTCCTTGCCTCCTCCACACATGTTGACATTCTTGCTTTCTGGAGGTGATATGGGGTCTCAAAAGCTTATGGTTGGTCAGATTCTTTGTGTTTGCTACTAGAGGTGATAGGGACCTATAGGTTCTATATATAGGCCATCAGTATGAGACTTACTTCCCTCTCTCTCTCTCTCTCTCTCTCTCTCTCTCCTATTCCTCTTATGTAGGCACCATCCTCTCCTCAAAATTTTTCCCCTTCTCGATGCGGGCACTTTTTTCCCTTACAATTTCTCTCTATGCAAAGTATAAAAGCCTAAGCCTTTTCTCCTTCATGCCTCTTTCTCTTTGCATGCTCTTCCCTAAGGCTAACTTTAGCGTTCCTTTCCTCTAATAATGACTCCTTGCCTTTATGCATTATGAGCCACTCCTTTTTTAATGTCCTTTTCCTTTCTTTCTCCAAAAGCATCATGCACATTTCCCTTTAGGTTACTTCTTATCCAGTTCTTAAGGCTTTCTACCCTTGCTTTAAACCATTAGGGCAAAAAACGCTTCAAAAAATGCCCTTTTGTTAATCATGGGATTAAGAAAAGGGCCAAAGAGAGTTTGCCACTTGTGCAAGAATATGGTATTCTTGTCTCCTCTTTTTTGGAGATAGTAGAGTCCACTTCGTGATTCTCTCCTCCTCTTTAGCCAAATTCTCCAAATTCTAACATGTTTTGGTAGATCCAAAGTCCTTATTTACTTATAAAATCTTATAAAGGACATGATAAAGATAATGTAAAGTTAATTATGTCTTTTGTGAAAGTTGAGAGCTTTCAATTTTCTTTTTGGCACCCAATATAGTTTCATTAGTCTTCTTAATATTCCTTTTTAGTTCATTCACCTTCATTGTTGAGCTTCTTTCTCTACGAATTCAATTTGTGTATGGTATCAGAAGGTGCCCTTCTCGTTTAGTAAATTCTTACGCTGTTTGTAGCCAAGGAGTTGAGAGAAAGTGAGAGCCAAAAATCTTTAGTATAAATGATTGGGTTACCATCATGCTCCCATCTTTCTTAGAAGGTGAAAAGAAGGAAACAAGAGGATATAAAACATCAATGGAAGGGACATATCATTGCTTTCAAAATTAGGCTTGAAGGGTGGTTTGTCAAAGTGTAACATGTTTACATGGCCAAAGATATGCACTTGCCTCCAAAAAAATGTGTTTTTCAACAAATACACTGTAAGTATTTAGTTTATAACATATATAATATTTTTTTCATTTAATCAAGTACTAATAAAAAATTCTTGGTTGTAAACATATTTCTATCAAGAAGTACTGAATGGCAACTTATGGAAAGCTTAAGTGAAATCTTCCATGCAATTCATTAGGTGTTTACAGACATTATCTATGCTGATTAGACCTTGAGTTCTTTTAGTGAGGATAGGGTTTTTATATATTATGCACAATATGTGGTTCCCTCTAGAGCAGGTATATATGGACATATTAAGGATTTGCCATTGCTAAGTCTTTCATCTCCAAATTGGGAGATTCTTGATAAGGCAATGGTACATAGTTTTAAATTCAAAATATATCAAGATATTCAAAAGTCCATGATGGATGGAAGGATCTCAAGAAGAATACGTCTATCATGGTTTATACCCTTGCATATTTTTGTGGCGTGCTTCAAAATAGCACATTCACAAAGAACAGAGGTATCTTGGCTAAGTAGAAATTTTGTAGAAGAGGAACTAAATAACATTATAGGCAAGATTTGAGAATCTAGAGAGTATGACCATAAGGGCGATACCATGAGGTGTATTGTATGCTCCCAATCATTATCTTGGTCTTACAACATCACACAACAAACTCTTGCTTTGGGCTTTGACTATAGGAGATACAAACTTAAGCTATGCATTTGGATTCCCATGGATTCTGATATAGATTGCATGCCTTTTAAACTTAAGATGCAAGTTATAGCATATGAAGAAAAAAAGGGGGTAATGTTACTTCCAATTGGATTCTAAAGGATGCAAGGGATACCTTGGAGCTACTAGATAATACATCCCCTGGATATAAGTTCAAAGTCAATGGTAAAAGAATTGGGAAAATAGTTGAACTCTCTTTCCCTTGTATGAGTTGTTTGCCTCCCATAATTGTAAGTTTTGAGCCATAAATATGAAAACAATTATTACATTTATACATGATAAAAATGATTTCATTAAATCAAGAGTTACAAAATTGAAGTAAAAATATACAAGGATGCAAAACAATAAAGGAGATTCCTCAAGTTTCTGTTTGCATCTATTTATCTTCTTCTATCTCCAACACCTTCTCATTCTTTGACATTCTAACCTCTTTGTTACTTTCTGCAAAGATCTCCAGTCTCCTCATAGGGGTTATTTTCTTTGGTATATATATATATATATAAGACTCCAATGTTCTCTACAAAGCAAGATGTTAGTAAGAAAATACAACAAAAAGGTATATGTTAGCCATTTTGGAAAATTGCATACCTTTCGATGTAAGGAAAAAAGATATAGCAGTTTGTGATGGAATCAAAACATTTGAAAAATATAGTTACGTTTGAACCAAATCTAGAAAAGAATTGCATTGATAGTAGTGGATCAACAATAGATATACTTTTAGTGATATCTTGGCTAAGAGAAGCAATCAATGCCCTAAAGCCAATAGCAAAAATAAAGGAATGTTATTTGCAATCAATAACACAATCATTCTATATACTACAAATTTTGAGAATGAAAATGCCTTACCTTATGCAACAATAAACTATAGAATCTAAAACCTCAATATCCTTTTTCACTAGCATGGACTTGTCCTCAGGAGATATGCTAAGATATTCCTCTTTCTCAGAAGTGCAAGAAATATTGACAACCATTTGTCCATACACCTCACCCATCCTCTTATTGTTAATAAGATAAAGCAAATCAATTTTTATCTTATAGATATCATCCTCGGTTTCTATGACCTCTTGCATTTTTTCTTCTTGGACTGGGTTGCATTCCTTGTTGGATATAGATGTGTCACATCCTGAATCTTTGGCCCTTTTTCTTTCTTAGATAATTTTAGGGGAATGTTAAGGATCTCAATGGCTTTTTTATTAGTAATAGTGGGCAAGGGCCTCAATAACTTATCAAACCTGTACCTGATTCTGCTATTAACCATACTAAAATATTTTTTCATCAAGGTGATCCTATGAGCTTGAGACGTAGCAATGTAAGCATCATTCATAAATTCAATAACAAAATCTTTAGCTGCCTCCTAAAAACAAACAATCACTGTAAGTTGTCATTTCTTTTGAAGCCAATTGTAGTTTGACACTCTTGATAATCTATCAAAAATATCCTTGATAACTTTGATAAAAGATGTCTTTGGAATGACATGTTGTGTAGCTCTTTGGGCCTTTCTTATCTCACAAAAAAACTTCTGCATATAGTAAAAACTAGGCCTTATTTTTCTCCTTGGCTTGGAAGGCTCACTTCCTATAGAAGAAGAGGGTCTATCTTGATTGGTTCATGCTTATCGGATGCTCTAGGAGAGATTGAAAACTTGCCAATTGGAGGAGATGATTGCACAAATAGGAGTCCTATGGATGATAGGAAGCGAGGAGTATCATTCGTTAGGCACACATGTTTGTTTTCGTGTCATACTGACATTGTATGATACAAAGTGAGGATGCATTTCATGTTTGGTCGAGTTCTTCTCCTTGCGCTGTATCATGGACCCTGTGATGACTAATGAAAAAGATAGTGAAGGCTCCTCAGATATGGGCACACGAAAGAGGAAAAGAAGAAGGTTGTCTTCTCAGGATCAAGGGGTCCAATTTATATTACCTTTGCTCCTGGCATTCCATCTGCTTCTTTTCCTTGCTCAGTAGGAAAATGCTTAAGAAATCTCCAGGAAAATGTAAGTCACCATTGAGGGTTCTTGGATTGTCTCAAATCACAGAGGTTTCTCCCTCAAGAAGGCTCCTAGACTTTCTTCTTTAGAATAGTATGGAGTTATCTTACTATGTGATTGCAAAGGATATTTTAAACCGTGATTGGGATATTGACCATGTCATGAAATCTTGCATAAAACAAATTGTGGAGGATTTTGCTGAGTTTGAAAGTCTAGTGTTGCCTCTAGTGGTTGAGAAGGATACAAAGGAATATGTTTATATACCTATTGGGACCTCACTTTCAGAGAAGTCACTATTCACAAGGAAGTGTGGATCTCATTCTCTCAATAGTTTCCTATAACAGATGTGCTTTGTCTTGCTCATTCTAGGAAATGCATACTTATGTCAAAAATAGTTGCACTCATTGTATGTACTCTTGTTAAATATCCTATTAAATCTTATGAAAAACAATGGAAGGCAAGAAAATATTCTAGATTTTTCCTTTTGGATGAGGTGGCAAATGAGAAGGAAAGAGAGAAATTGAAAAAAGCCATGCAAATGTAGATATTATGTCTAACTCCCCTTGTTTCTATATTGTTCCTTCTCTTCCAACTTTTCCTATTAAGGACAATGACTACATACTACTATTGGACATCCAAAGGCTCTCTAATCTCAAGGAGGATTACTATTTAGCAATCATTGCAGAGGCTTCTAATGTGGCAAATAGCATAGTTGATGTCGAAAATGAATCCAATGAAGAGACACTAAAATTGTAGATGACAAGATTATTTATGTAAGGGATGCCCTTTCTCTTTGTTTTAACAAGGCAAAGCATACTGAGAAAGAGTTGGGGATTACTGATGAGGAGTTTAACCATCTTCAAGACCAACTTGGAATTTCTAATTTTGGAAGAGAGTAGTCAAAGTATGTTAAAGAATTGAAAGCACGAGGGATTCACTAGTAGTAATAAGGAGATGCAAGAAATATATGAAAATGCCCCTTATCTACCCCCTATTTACGAGACTTTACCTTATAAAATGTACATTCCTTCCCTTATATAACCCCCTCCCTTACACTCATGTGGTACCATACGGTAAACCCTAGTGGACCCCCTGGGATTGCAAGATACCAATGAGACATCATCATCAATTAATATATGGAATCCAATTAAGATAGATTATAATGAAAACCAATTGGTAATGTTATCTCCGATTTTGTAAGATACCTTGATATGTTTGATTTCAAATTTCATTTGATATCTTTTTTTTTGCAGTTGGAGAAGATTTTTATAACTTCTTGGGACCAAGCAAAGGGTCGAGAGTTGGTGGTAGTTCATTGAAAGATGTTACACTTGGTGATTACTTGGCAAGGATTGATCCTCATGTTTTCTTAGTATTCCATAACATCTTCTTAGAGGAAGCAACATGGCTATACTATGTATTAAGGCACTTACAAGGCTACTTGGTTTCTCTAGGTTACAATATAATGCACATAAGGTGATGCTTTTGGAGAAGACAGTAGCAATTAGGATTTTTGGTTATGGTCCTAGTTTCTCTGCTTCTAGAGCAAGGTACTTTTTAGCCCTTTCATCTTATGCTTTGGCAACAAATCAAATTGATATAAAAACCATATTAGGCTATAAGAGAAGAAAGTTTCTTTGTTATAGAGGAAAGATCCATGAGGAGGAGAAAGATGTCAAAGCTCTTGAGAGCTAGCTTTGTACTTTTCTATCTTGAAAAATAATATTAATTGTCAAGTTTTATTGTCATCTTTAGTATTCATTCTTTGAAGTTGTGATATTGAAAAAACTAATTGAATAGCTCCTTAAGAACATTGCTTTTTGTAACTCCTCTTCCATATCTTGTGCTTCGAAAAAAACTTGTGCATGATTGATAGTGAGATTTGTCCATGTCATGGTCATTATAAGTTGCTAGGGTGCCTTGCTTATCCACAAAGTAAGACCCATGGATATAAAGGATATATTGCAAATACAAGAGAATAACAATCATTTTATACCATTGAAAATTTTATCAAAGAAAACTTGAATTAAATATTCTCTCTTACCAAATAAAACATGATATCATTTTCTCCCCATGCCTCCTTTATTGCTTGAACAAGATTTGCAATCGAACATTTGAACTCTTCTAGATATGTGTATGTTGTCTTTTGTTGCTTTCAAAGCTTTAGAAAGATATCAAGGTGTCTCCAAGCCTCCATCCTTAGAAATGAAAGTCACAATGTGCTTGTAACATTTGTTGTTATCCCACATAGCTCTCTCCAATACTCCCAAGTAATTCTCACTTGGTTTCCTATACGATTTCTTAAAAAGCAACTAGCTTTTGAGCCTTCCATTGAGACATCAGCTAAGATATCTCTTCTTTTCCCTGAAAGTGTTGGATATTTTCTTAAGTGAACTTGATTTCCATGAAAATCCATTTTGGAGAGTAATGCCTATCTCCTATCTATATCAAGCATGACCGGTTTGGGGATGAAACCCTACTTCAACACTTGATTTGAAGCATACAAGTAATCAAGCTTGAATCCATTGGTCACGAAAATGGAACCAAAATGTAGTGGGAGCTCACGATCGATCACCAAGGTCCATGGACCTCTTATTATTTCAAGCATTTCAAGCAAGCTCTAGTGGCTATCTCTCACCTAGCCGATGCGCTTCCAATCCTACAGGTGTAGTGAGCTTACCTTGATGCCCAAATGAGTAGCCTCCTCTCTCAAGCACTGCGGTAGCTCCACAATCCTAGATGCGAGCTCAAGCAACCTCAAGCCTCCTCCTTCGAGCTTCATCCTCCATAGCCGCGTGCGAGACAAGAGAAGAGAAGAGAAGAGAAGAAGAGAGAAGAAGACGGAGAGCTTCTCCACCACACTCTCTCACTCTCACACTCTCACACTCCCTCTCTCAAACACAAGCACACACAAGCAAGAAGGAGAGAAGAAGAGAAGAAGAAGAAACCACCTTAGCCACACACTAAGAATGAGCTTATTATTTACTTTTTGAGTTTATATACAAGACCTAAATATCTTGGGCATCCATCCCCTTTTTACATGATTGGGCATCTTACCGAGGTCCTCTTTTCTTATTTCCTTCTAGTTGTCTTATCCCTTCACCTATACCTGTCTAGATTTTACAATTTTCACAGGAGGGAGCCTAACCTTCTTTTACAAAATTTTAGTGGCGCCTTTGCATTTTAAAATGTGCTTGTACCTTTGACCTGACCTTTTGCACTTTTGGCCTTTCCTCTCTTATTCGTTTGTTGGGCTGCCTTTTTTCATGTTATTCCATATTTTTGAATTTTCTTTTTCCCGTCTCACATCGGGGTTAACACTTTGGATCAAGCTTCTTTTGCAGCTCATCTTGGTCAATCGGCATATGCAACAGAACCAAACACTTTCAAGTTTGACACATCGAGCTTCTTGCTTATAAAGAATTCTTCAAGGATCATCTCATGAATTATAGCAACTGTTGAAGTTCTGTTCATAATATAGACAGTAGTATGAACAACTTTAGACCAAAAATATTTTGGCGTATTTTTTTAAGCTATCAATGCCTGTGTAACTTCTACAATATGCCTATTTTTTCTTTTTGCAATCCCATTTTACTGTGGGATATACGTGCAAAGTAAACTATCTCTTTATCCCATGAGACCTTAAGAAGCCACTAAACTCATTAGAGAGGTATTCTCCCCCTCCATTTGATTTCAAGCACTTAACTTTCAAGCATATTTTTTTTTTCAACTATAGCATTGAAAGTTTTGAAGCACTCAAATACATCACTCTTTTTCGCCAAAGGAGGCATGGGATACTTTGTCAAAAATGTATAACACAAATACGCAAGCTAGAAAAATGTAGCTCAAGCAAGAGTTGTACAATGTGCAAAGAGAAAGTATAAGCATCAATGACTACCACATGAAGGTGAAGAAGATTGTAGATGCACTTGCTTCCATTGGGTTGCCAATGGAAGATGATGATTTAGTTTCTGTGACCTTGAATGGTCTAGGAAAGTATTATGCACAGTTTCGAACATCCATTTTCGTCCGTGAAAGATTTCGTGATTTTGAGGAGTTGATTGCTCTTCTAATTTCTGAGCAGAGAAATGGTGGTGCATCTTCTTCAGGAGGAACTTCAAAAGAAGTTGTCTTAATGTACCCACAGCTTTCTTGAACAATCATTAATAAACATGACAAAGTATTTGCTACCACTAAGAGATATATTTTGTGTAGGCCCCCAAACATTTGTATGTACAATATCAAACTGCTCATATCTTTGTCATGCAAAAATGGTTGTCTTGCTTACTTACCAAACTGACAAGCTTCATACACTTTGTGAAATTCTACAACTCTTAAAGTAGACAACCCTATAACTAATCCTTTGAACTGCATTAATTTTAGCCTTTACACATTTGCATGTCCATACCCAAGTTCAAATGGGTACCTACACATTAAGGACCCCACATAGAAGCAACCAAGCACGACCTCACAAGGCTAGGAGTTCATACTCGAAACCTAGAAAGTAGAGAAAAAACTATAGGCATCGACAAACGGTCACAAGCCATGATGGGTCCCCAAGACCATGTTGCAACTGCAAGGCTATTACTAGGGCAATACTTGGATATGGATGCCTAAATCCAACATCCCGAATGACTCAAGCTACAGAGCCCATAGAGCCCAAACTCACTAAGCCTGTAGAGCCTCAACAGGGCTATCGACCAAAACTATAGCTTGATGCCTCCAAACTGCCTCAACCTAGCACTACTAGTGCCCCTAAGGCCTCACAAGCATCTAACAGCATAACGTCTACATCACAAGCCATGCCTAGCACACAAGTGATTGAATCACTCCCTCAGGAGTGGCAAAAACTGCAAACCTGTCTAGCCCAATCAAACCTCAACCTCCCATAGGTTTAAAACCCTCTTATGAGTGACAATCAATTATTACTTGGTCTTGGACTTAGCTGAAAATATGGGGGATGACTTGGTTACTTGCCTTCGAGGTTTGGACACTACATTTACTAGAGACCTAGGCCTTTTAGAAGAGGCTTTAGCAAATGAAGATACTTATGCTACCTTGCTCTTGGGAAGAATCAAAATTTGTATTTGTCAAGGATTCCCAGGTAGCTGAAGAGCTAATTGTCATCGAGATCTCCCGTGAGAAAGCGCACAAACAATGACTCATCACATCATATGACAAGAGCATAGCCCATGCCATAGACCAGGAAATTCAAGAGTTGAAACAGCTTGCTGACAACAACTCCTCTTTCTTGCAAAAATGGTATGCTCTCTGACTTCAATGGGAGCTAGAGGGCTATCGCATCATGACCAATGCCGAGCAAGACACGGGAAATCAAATCCTCAGAGTATGATCCAACATACACGGATCCTACCTCATTCAGATTCTTAGCCCTCACTCTCGCATTTAGACTTTAGATGACCACTGCCCACCCCTACCTAGACCGTGTGGTCCTGACTGAGGAGGAATTACATATTGCTAGTCAAATCACCTTTGGTGACCTTCTAATGGATGTTCTCACAAACATAATATGCATCATCATTCGACCTTTTGACATGGACTGCCATGCCCACTTGGAATACAGCCTGTAATTCCACACTTGGCTTATGCAGAAGTAACACATCATGAATGCACGTTGACTACCTGCCAATGCTAGAAAGCATTGCAGCCAAATATTTAGATGAAGTAAACTTGAAAAACTTCATGTCGAAGACAATTGAGACCTCAACAAAGGCATTGGCTATAGGTGGAAGACCGGCAGGTGGAGAGTCCCCGGCCTCCAAGGCAAGAAAGAAGTCATCATCTAAGGCCTCGACCATAGAATTTGGTGGGGTCTTGACTGCCATGATCAGGGAGGCATTGGGGGAAGCACAAGGTGAAGAAGAAGTTGATGAGACACTAGACATGTCACCTCCCCAACATGAGTAGGAACTATCTAGTGAGAGAACTATGAGTGATGAAGAAGGAGAATATGAAACACAGTCTGAGGGGCCAAAAAGTCCAAGAAGAAAACCCCCCAAGAGAAGGTGGAAGAAGAGAGAAGGAAGAAATAGAAAGCCGACCTGTAGGAGGCCCAAAGAGAATCCAAGAAGGCTGAGGAAGAATGGAAAAGAAAAGAAAAAGCTAAGTTGGAGAAGATAGAAGATGAGTCCAAGAGAGCCAAAGAGGAGAGGAAGAGGAGAGCAGCATAAGAAATAGAAGAGCTATAGAGGAAGGAAGAAAAAGACATAGCTCGAGCCACACACGTGTCAATAGAGAAACAATCCAAGCACGAGGAGCTGGCTGCTGCCTAGAGCCCACATAGAGATGAAGGCTCAAGAACAAGTGCTCAACTGCTAGAAATCATGCTACCCCATGTAACAGAAGGAAAGGGCAAGGGCTCAATTGATCCTATTCCATTTTTCCTAGTGCCTACCACCCCAGTCTTTGCACACACCCAAGGCACTTCAACCATAGTAGATGCGAGTAGTCTTATGGCTTGGGTGCAGTTCCTAGTCAATAAAGAGATAGCCTAGGATGCAAGTGGAGGAACCCTAGTGATAGGAACAAAGAGACCAATAGCTATGGATGTTGAGTCAAGACAAGATCCCAAGAGACAGAAGCAAAAGCATCCACAATGATTATCCCTACAACACTGACATTATCCACTAATTATGATGATAATGTCAAAGAACTCCTTTCACAGGCTAGAGATAGAAAAGGAGGAAAAGAAGATGATTGTTTGTCGAGTTAGAAGCTGAGAAAGAGACAATAGCAGCCTTCTAGCTTGAGAGAACCTGCCAAGTGGCCAGTTATAAAAGAGAAATAAGTGAGCTAAAGGCAAAGCTCAAGGCTAAGGAAGAGTAAGAGAAAAGTTGGTGAAAATGGCTTGAAGACGAGAATTAAGATCTGGTGGGATTTCAAAGGTAGTATAAGCTCTGGATCCTACAATACGAAGTACTGCAAGGACAGATGAAAAGAGTCTAGAATGCCATGGAGAAGTTCATAGCAAGAGAAGAAGAGAGGGCACAAGGATATCAGGAAAACATGGAAAATTTGGAGAAGGGGGTAGTTTTAGAACTAGAGGAGCAGAAGATGCTAGAAAGAGAAATTGAGGAACAAAAGCAGAGAATAAGGACCTTAGCTCAAAGGCATAGTGAAAGCTTGGAAGAGATTAAAAGGAGAGCAAATGAATGGGTGGAAAGGAGTAAAAGAAAATTAAAAGACCTAGTGAGTTGTCTAGCCCTTGTAGAAGGTGACAAGGTGTTAGCAAAAAGCTGGACATAGGCCGCGCAAACAAGCTTCGAAGCCCAACAATGCACCCCTTCCTCAATACTATCTTGGATGTCACACAATTAGAAGAGGAGGATGCTATTGAGTCATTAAAGAAAAAGCTAGATATTTTTAGCATGGCTTTAAGACATCCAACCAAAAGCAACATGAGCCAGCCTGAGCCTACAGGATCAAAGAAGCTACTTGCTAAGGATAGGCTTGACCGTCCAAGAAATGGACTCTCTAGGACTCAAGGAAGGATAGTCACAAGCACGTAGGGGAGAGGAGGTGCAAATGATATGTGAAGAAGCAAGACCAAGCTTTGAAATGGGGCAACAAGACAAAGAGCTAGTCCCACAGCCTCCCTCTCCACAGCCAAAAGTACATTAGGAGGTAGACATCACTACTGAAAGAAAAGTAGAAATCAAGAAGAAGAGAACAAATATGTTGGACTAGGCACGGAGGAGGCTAAGACCTCAACCAGTAGTAGTGGCCCCAAAAGTGCCCATCCCTCCAAGAGAAGAGTGTTTCCTAGTAGATTGGAATGTAGAGCTCTTAGTATGGGAGCAAAAAGAGAACGGTAGTGAACCCTTCGACTTTAATTTCTGATTCTCCACTATATTGAGAAGAGTGCTATCAAGAAAGGTGATGGAAGAGGTGAATAATGTAGGAAGAAGGCTAGGAGACATGTGGGTTGCTGAAAGAGAGAAGAGTCCTACTTTATGGGGAACAGAGGCTCTTGACTCTAGTGGGAGAACAAGGTCATGGAAGTGCCTAGAATAGTGAAATGCTACAAGTGCCAACCAAGGTGGAGAAGGATAATTTTGAATGGCAACATGGACGTGTGGATTTCATTTCGCAACACCCTACCCTTCAAGAGAAATAACCCCACTTACATGACATATCCTAGAAGGGTAGAATTGGACTTCAATCCAGACATCCATGGCCAATATGACTTTCCAAAAATCTATAATGTCAACGCCACTAAGCTCAAGGAAGTGCTCACCTTTTCTAAGCATGACTTATATGCCTTGATTGATCATTTCCTTAATGAGTTCACTTCTTGCCCAAGACCCCGCTTTTCTCACAACTTGTGATTACCTTAGGCTCCTTAGAATATTATTAAAGCAAGTTCCTACTATGTTTTCTGTTTGCAATGGCTAGGCTAATGATGCATGCTGCTCTCTTACCATCTTTTTGCATGGCCCTCTTAGAGAGGACATGCACAACAGCTACTTCACTTGTTTCAACCACCTATTTTTGTCCACAAATCCTCTCAATGTTCGCATGGGCCTAAAAGGATAAATATAGGGGAAAAGATTCCTTATTAAAAACCCCCAACTTCTCCCTCTCATGACCATGATGACGAGGATTAGTTCCTCATTACAATTTTTTAAAAAAAGAGATGACAAAAGAAAGAGAAAAGAGAAGAAAGAAAGAAAAGAATAAGAGAACAGAAAAGAAAATCACAAGAAGAAGTAAGAAACTCATGAGTGCCACAGTCATTGCACCTAGGGATCCTCAAGTTAGGTGCATCCGATGGCTTTGGTCAGCCACCTCCATCCCTAACCCCTTAGCCCATTTTGATTCCCAAGTTCATGCTTAGGACACATCAAGGGCAGGACATACCTAGGGAGGTCACCCAGACCTGTCTCCCAAAGCTGCACCCACTGCACCTCCCCTCCGCACAAACTGTGTTCTCAAGTGTGGGACAACAACCAGGCTTGACCCAGCTCCCAATTCCACTAGCACAATCACAATGCACCACACGATAAGGTAGACACACCCCCTAAGTAGTGCACTTTTTTCTGTTTGCAGGTAAATACGAATGGTGCAAATTGTAAAATCTAGATGGGCATAGTTGAAGGGATAAGGCAACTAGAAGGGAATAGGAAAAGAGAACCTTGGTAAGATGCATGGTTATATAAAATGGGGATGGGTGCCCAAGGGGTTTAGGGATTGTATATAAACTCAAAAAGTGAATAACAAGCTCATTCTTGGTGTGTGGCTAAAGTAGTTTCCTCTTCTTCTCTTCTTATCTCCTTCTTGCTTGTGTGTGCTTATTGTTGAGAGAGGGAGTGTGAGAGTGTGTGTGAGGGTGAGGGACTGTGGTGGAGAAGCTCTCCATCTTCTCCTCTTCTCTTCTCTTCTCTTCTCTTATCTTCTCTCACACACAGCTATGGAGAAGGGAGCTCAAAGGAGGAGGCTTGAGGTTGCTTGAGCTCGCATCTAGGATTGTGCAGCTACCAAAGTGCTTGAGGGAGGAGGCTACTCATTCGGGCATCAAGATAAGCTCACTACACTCTTAGGATCAAAAGTGCATCGGCTAGGTGAGAGATAGCTCACTTGAAACCTTGGGGAAGTTACTATATGTATATCCTCTACATCACATGCGTTCAAGGCCTATTTATAAATATCCTTATCTATAAATTTTTCGTGAATAAACATAATCCTTTTCTATTCAATCTATAAATAACCCCTTTATATTACACCCTTCTATATGTAAAAATATATAAAAATGGTATTTTAAAAATACATTATTTTGAACCCACGTGATGCACACATATATTCATGAGTAACTTACCCGAGCTTGAAATACTTGAAACAATAAGCGGTCCATGGGTCTTGGCCGTCGAGTCTGAGCTCCCACTACACAAAGGCTAAAAAATAATAATTATTCGATACTGTTTAGAGCAGGAAGGGTATTGTTGTTATAACCCTATCAAGATGAGTTCAAAGTGAGCACAAATGTTATTTTTTATGAGATGAGTAGTTGGTATGCATCTAGTGATGATGCATTAGATGATGATGATCATGATTAGATAGTTATGTGCAAAAAAAAAGCAAGAATCACAAAGTCTTAGTGGACCAAAAACATGATGTGGTACTATATCTATAGTTAACCCTTGGTTTGGGAGACTAAGGAGTAGCCCCACATCTTCAAATGGATCTACAAGTGTTGCAAGTATAAAGACAAATAGAAGAAGAAAGTGTTGGATGGTAATGATACATCTGCTAGTCATTTGGAATTTGATGGAGATTGTAGTGGTTTAGAGAGTTTGGATGATAAGGTTGTTATTCCTTTAATCAAGATACCAGGTGTACAAAGATCACATGGTAATGTAAAGGCTCCATTAACTAATCCATGGTATGCATATATAACTGATCCAATGGTATGCAGGTCTAGCAGGGTTCGATATCTTGTTAAAAGATTTGGTTTTGAAGGTTATGTAGCTCAGCATTATGCTTATATGGTAAAGGTAGTTGAGAATGTTGAGCCCACTTGTTTTGAGGATGTTGTTAGTCATGCTTATTAGGATGCAGTAATGGATAAGGAGATGACTCTATTAGAAGCTAATAAGACTTGGAATTTGGTACTCTTGCCTAAGGGAAAGAAAGCTATTGGTGACTATAAGTGGGTTTATAAAATCAAGCATAATGTAGATGGTTTGGTTTGCAAGTATAAGGCTAGGCTAGTTGCAAAAGACTATGCTCAAATATATGGCATAGATTATGAAGAGACTTTCAGCCCAATTGGTAGGATGGCAACTATTAGATATGTGATTGCTTTGGCAGCAGAGCCAAAGGTTGGAATTTGTAGCAAATGGATGTCAAGTATGCCTTCTTTCATAGTGAATTTCAAGAAGAGGTATATATGGAGTAGCCAATAGGTTATGAGGTTTTAGAGCATCTCACATATGTATGCAACTTAAAGAAAACGCTCTATGGGTTGAAGCAAGCACCTAGAGCATGGTTTGACAAGATCAGAGACTATCTAGTCAACATTGGTTTTTATGTTGACCACTCACTTTATGTGAAAAAGGGAGATGCAGGCTTGGCTATCTTAGTCATCTATGTGGTCCATGACTTGATTATTGCAGGTGAGAGTAACAATGGGATTGCTGAAGTTAAGGATTTTTTAAAGAAGAAGTTTGAGATGAAGGATTTGGGTGAGCTGAGATACTTTCTTGGTATTGAGGTGATCAAATGTGATGATGGTATATAGCTATCCCAAAGGTAGTTTGGACTGGATATGTTATCCAAGTATGGTATGAGAGTATGTAAGCCTCTTCCAATACCATTGGAGCAAAATGTGAAGTTGAGTGCTGATGTTGGGGATGAGACAGAAGACCCTACTATGTTCAGGAGGATAGTAGGGAGTCTTATTTACATGACTATCACAAGGCCAATATGCTGTTGGCCTTGTCAGTCAATTTATGTAGATACCTAGAGAGCCTCATTTGGATGTAGTTGTGCGCATATTGAGGTATGTGAAGTCCACTTTACATTATGGAATTTTTTATGTGGTAGGTAAAGATGTACAGGTGTTTGGATACATAGATGTAGATTGGGCTAGTACCATGTTAGATACAATATCTAGGTTATATGGACTAGCAAAAAGCAACCTACACTTGCTTTATTGAGTACACAAACCGAGTATAGAGGTGGAGCTATGGCAACATGTGAGGTGGTATGGCTACAAAAGTTATTAGGTGATTGGATAAGTAGGGAGATGGTCCGATTGTCAATCACTATGAAACATGAGAAACATATAGCTAGCTAAAAACCCAATGTTCCATGCTAGGACAAAATATATTGAGGTATATTACCACTTTATGAGAGAGAAGATACTTGCAAGAGAGATTGATCTAGTATATGTCAGCACACAAGATCAGATAATTAACATTTTAACAAAAGCATTCGATATAGAGAAGCTTCAAAAATTTTCAAGCTTACTTGGAGTTGTAGAGATATAGTTGAGCTTGAGGGGGAGTATTGAGATGGCAAGCTCAACACGTGTCGACATTGATGATGGACCATTTGGCTAGATGGGTCTGCACATCTATACTTAGCATGTTGGTGGTCATTATGTTCCTCACATGGCCATTGTCTTATCACTTATTATATTTAGTTTGTTGCACCTACCTACAGCTAGCACAGTTATAGCACCAATTGATTAGTATAGTCATTCTCGGGGGGTCCACCAGGGTTTATCATATGGTACCATGTGAGTGTAAGAAAAGGGGGTTTTTAAAGGGAAGCAATGTACATTTTATAAGGTAAGGTCCCATGAATAGGGGGTAGATAAGGGGTATTTTCATATATTTCTTGCACGCAGGTGACGTCTCCTTATTACTACTAGTGAATCCCCCATGAGTTAGTTATGCACTGTTTGACTTAGTAGGCCACTTTCCTTTATGTTGTATCTTATGTATACTTTGTGTACATTGTATTGTGAGTGGAAGAAAAATAAAAAACCAAGAAAAAAAGGTTTTTGACCTCTATCTCTCTTCTTGTGTTCTTGAGTGAGCTTCCTCTTGTGTATGGTGTGTGTTTGGCATAGCAGCTAAAGCAAGTCCCCCACCATGCGATTCTCAACATGGCACACTCTCCCTTTGTCCACAAAACTCCATTCCACCCAATCCCCCATGACATAGTACATTCCCCAAGATGGAGTTAACATTAACTTATAATCAATTTTCAAGCACAACTACCACAAGAATGTCGATGGACATACTCAAAACTGACACAAACACTGATATTATTTTCTACATTGAGCACCTGAGTTGCAAAGTGATACATATTCATAACACAAAGATCAAACACCAAATGTACTCAAGACTCAATCCAAAATATATTACCGAAGTAAGAATCAATACAACATTTGGGGACTAGAATGGTCACAACACAAATCTTTGGGAATAAAGAGTACTAACAATTGTAGGGATATAATACCAAGGTAGTACTACTCCCGAATGCAATGATTGGGAATAGTACAATGGAAGCTCCACTGTTAAGGAGCACTCAAGATGCCAATCTAAGAAGACTAGCAGAAAAGACTCGGGAAGGATATGGCATGGAGCAATCTTTGTTGCTTGAACTCTAGGGATATGCATATACTTGAATAAAAACAACAATGATTTTCTCCCTTGCTTTATATAGGCTACTACCTACATTGGGACATTCTCTTAGCCCATGTGTCCTACATGTACTCTTCATGACTTCTATACCCATTGGCTCTTCAATGCGTCACTGGTGGCTCCTAGCCTTAAAGGCTGTTAACTACCGCTACCTTTAACACTAGTATGCACAGTGGACTTACACCCATAAAGTTATTCATCACTAATGTTGCCATCATCTTTTGTGTCGGGCGCATCATCAGCTTGGAACTTATCGAGTAACGGAGTTGAGATGAGGAGAGTTGGTGGTGGAAGGGGAGGTAGTAGGGGGTGAGGTTGGGATTGGGTTGGGGCAAAGTCAAGGTGTTGCTAGGCTAGGGGATGGATGAAAGAGTGGCTGGAGGGGATTGTACTAGAGGTGGTGCTACTACAGGCTCAGGTCTATGCGAGCCCAAAGGGGACGTTGGAGAATGTTGTGGTAGATGAGCTTCGCTATGAGCTTCTCCTTGGCCATCAAGCTTGATGCAAAGTGGGAGTGAGCTAGGGAGAAATTGATAGGCGTACTATCAACTTGCTATGATAGATGGGATGGAGGGGTAGAGATTAGTAGGCGAGTAGAGGGAGTGGTTTGGGCATTTGAGTTACTCATCTGGTTTCTCAGGAAGAGGTGGGAGATGGTAGCAGGAGTTGATGATGGAGGCCTAGAGTTCTCAGCGGAGCTTTTTTCATCACTCCAGCCATTTTTCTTGGTAGCTTGCTAGAGTTTCTTGATGATCTCCAAGGTGAGTGGGATCACAGCATCCAGGTTCTTTGCTCTAGCTGCTTGGGACTAGAGGAAGAAATTTTTATTCTCCAGCTATTGTGATCTATTTTTTATGTTGTCAGCAAATGCTACTTGTGCATGTCGACATGTCTCTAGCCTTTGGAGATGCTCCCCAAGAGTAGTGTCCTTTTATCAGAGTTCCTTAGAGAGGGTAGTATTGGCCTGCTTGAGGCAATCCACCTAGAGTGCCAAGTCCCACTGTTAATGTTGTTGCCTAGTCAAGAAAACATTGATGAAGGTCAATGATCAGTAGGCCATCTCCAAGATGAATTTATGTGGGATGATGATGAGCTACTAGGACAAGTTGGGAGGGAGGGGCATGGCAGCAGGGAATGTATTGTCAAGACTGGTGAAGGAAGAAGTAGGGATGGGAAGTTGGTGTTATCTATGGTCTCCTCCTCGCTTAGGCTTTTTTGGCCCTTTGATTTGAGGAGGGCGAGTTTAGCAAAGTAGCTGGTTGCCGAGGTGGATTTCTTAAGGAATTGAGGTTGGTGGGGCTCTTCTGGTTATGGGACCTTGTTCCATAGGTTGCTTGGCTGTGGGGCTATAGTTGATAATCCATTTTGAGGACTTGATCTTTAGCACTCTATAGGGTGGGTGGCTCCTCATATTTGAACACCTCGGTGTTCTCCATGGCATCCTTGGTGGGGTTGGTGGTGGGTGGCCACGGCTCCTATCTCAAGATGAGAATGTTCGCCTCGCTGTCGAGAAAAGTTGGTAGGCCAGGTCAATGAGGGAGGGTGGGGGAAAGAGAAGGGTAAAGTATTTTCCACACATTACCTTAATGGTTTTGATAGTGGAGTGTCTATGGAAGAGGCATTTTTCCTGGACAAATAGGTGGTCCAAAAGGACGTGCACCCAAGCAATAAGAGTACCAAGAGGGGAGAAGAAAAGAGTAGCTACCTTTCCTAATATGCTAAATGCCTTGGCCTTCAAGTAGAGGGACTTGAGAAGGAATCAAAAGGCATAAAGCTTGCTCTTGTGGTCATTGACCATGCTCGTGAGGTGGTACTCCTTGTTTGGTGATGGGGCCAAAGAGTGCTTTCATGGTGGCGGTGGTGGAGAGGGATGTGAGTCTTTTCACCACACAGGCACGTGAGTGAAGCATCGTTTGTACACTTTTTGTAGAGATCTTGTATGTGTTTCCCTTGATCTAGATGGTGGAGCCATCAATCAGTTGCTCCAAGATGGATTGTGTATCATGGTGCATAGGGTTAGAGCTCCATGGGAGGTTGATGAACGAGGTGAGTTGTAGGGACTCTTGGGCATCAATAAGTGCTATAGGGTTGATGGCTGTAACTGCCTCGGTGGAAAGCTAGGAAGACACCACAGTAGAGACAGGGAAAGAGTGCAAGAGAGAGACTCGGGACTATAAAGTCTAGGGGAGTAATGGCTTCTAGGCCGAATGTGAGTTTATATAGAGTCATGCTAGTGGCGACTTTGAAGGAAGTCTAGAAAGCCCATAGTGCTTCTAAAATCTTAGTATTCCAATCTTTTATTTTCTGATCTACCATTTTGGTTAGAATTTTACATAAGGTCTTGTTGGTGGACTCAGCCAAGCCATTAGCTTGTGGGTACTGAGAGGAGAAGATTTTTCATGCACAATAAGAAAGAATTATGTGAGCTCCTTGATTACCTTATTTACAAATTGTGTATCTTTGTCACTAAATAGTTTGATGGGGGTGCCATATCTAGTGAATATGTTCTTAAATAGACATTTGGCAATTAACTTTTCAGTGTTGTTCAAAAGAGGCCATGCTTTAACCCATTTGGTGTAGTAATCTACCATCACGCTCTGGGTAAGTTACTCATGAATATATGTGTGCATCATGTGGGTTCAAAAGAAAGTATTTTAAAAATGCCATTTTTATACATTTTTTACATACAGAAGGGTGTAATGTAAAGGGGTTATTTATAGATTGAATAGAAAAGGGTTATATTTTATTCATGAAAAATTCACAGATAAGGATATTTATAAATAGACGTACAACGTATGTGAGTAGAGGATATACATATAGTAACTTCCCCGAGATCACAATGTACGTGTTTCCTATGTATGCTACAGCCAAAGAAATAGGGATGATGAAGTGGAATCCCCACTTTTGGAAGGGTTCTAGAGGTAGGATTGACTTGAGTGGCAAGTGGTCTTTGGCTCCAGGCTAGCCTAATCATTAACAAAAGTCACAGTTCATAATCCACTAGCAAACATCACCCTAGACATCACCATGCATGGTTAGTCACCATAATCCCAAGCTTGTTGGATTCTACAACTTGTAACTTTAGTAGTGAAGCGGTTGCCGGTAATTCCTTGATGGCCTTTTTCCAAGACATCAAGTTTCTCCATAGGGAGGACCACTCTTTGCAGCACTCCAAAGAGAGTGTGTTAATACAACTATCCCATGACAATTTCAGAATGCTAGCTCTAGAGAGCCAGTAATTTTTGTTGGTCCTTTTGGAGGTGTAGTGGAGGTATGACAGTTTCTCATCATTTTATCATACTATAACCATGGAGGGTTGGGTGGTTTCAAATCAAGTGCATTCACTAATATAGCAAATAGTTGGGGCATCCGAGAAGTCATCTTCTACACCGATTGGTTGTTCTCTAGAATCAATGCGGGATAGGAAATCTGCAATGACATGCTAGCTTCTAGGGTGATGTATGACTAAGTATTCAAATCTTTGCAATATGAGAATCTAACAGGGAAATTTTCCCAGTGACATTTTGCTACTTGACCAAGTAGACTAGTACTAAATGATCAACATGAAAAACAAAGACATGTCCTAGAAAATAATGTCAAAACTTCTTGATGGAGTAGATCATGCCAATACACTCTCTGTTGGTTACTAAATAATTTTTATCAATCTTCTGTTGGCATAGAATACTGGTATGGACCATACATTTTTATCCTACTACACAAGGACACTTCCAATAGCAATGTCAAATGCATCCACAAATACATGTAAGGTCTTTGCCCAATTAGGCATGATCACATTAGGTGCTTTGGATAGTAAGAGCTGAAGGTGTCAGAATGCCAAGTCAACTTCTTCATTCCATTGGTAAGTGGATTTGGCCACATGCACCAATTTGTTGAAAGGGAATAGCCAAGTGTTCCAAAAGACGCAAGTGGCAGCCATGCCACTAGATTTGGCCTAAAAGTAGAGTAACATAGATGGAGAATCTACTACTATGGCTTCCATGATTGTTGCCACCTTGGTGGGATAAACAACAATGCCATTTACAAAATGTTGTGGCCTAGGAAAATACCACCTTAAAAAATAAATATACATTTGAGTGGATTTAGACTTAAAATTACCACTTGACATCTGGGGAGGCAAAGCCAGAGGTACATTAGGTGAAGTGTAGCCTTTTCAAAGACATTGAAATCATCCAAGAAGACTCTCATGAAATCGGTGAAGTAAGGCCTAAAGATCTACATATTTCTCTCAAAGGAGGCCAGAGCATTCTTGAGACTAAACCACATCACTATGCATACATATACTCCCCATGTAGTGACAAAAGTTTTCTTAGCTTGGTCTTCTAGAGCAAGGCGAACTTGATTGTATTCGCTAAAACCATCGAGAAAGGAGTGACTCTCGTGGCCAACTACTTCCTCCAGAATAGTATCCAGGTAAGGGATAAGGAAGGAATCGCGGATTGTGGCTACATTAAGCTTCTAGTAATCCACACATATGCGTAGCTTCTTGTTCTTGTTCAGAACAATTAGAATTGTGTGAGATGCCTCCTCCAACAGACTTAGAGTCCTCTTAGTAGTTGATTGAAATTCATATCCATGCAGATCACCATCCTGTCTCCCCATGGGAATCCTTGGACTTAGTTGAACATAGTAATCTCAATTCTAGCTCATAGGGGAAGTGTGAACAAGTCACCCCTATCAGCAATCTAATGCCCACCTAAGAAAGACTACTTTGTAATCAATCAAAGGAAAGAGTGAGGTTAACACCACACTTGGTTCAAAGAGAGTGAGAGACGGGGGAGAGTGTAACATGATCCCCATACCCACAAGGTAAAATCTCAGCTCCGGCACCCTAAAACGGTGTTAAACTGGTAACTAATCCTATTAATATTGGGAGGGTCATGATTTAGAAACCTCTATCTAATGTTGGAAAGCTACCCGACTTATTGGGTCCACCACCCAGCCATAGGCATTCGATTGTTAGGATCCAAGCCTCCCACTTTCCTCGATGGGGTTTTCTTAGTTTTCTAAAGCAAAGCATACTACCACACTATTTGGAACATATAAAATTAGCTTCCTTTTATTGCTCTGCTAAACTCAATTAGTTAAGCTCAATCTTTAGCACATAACAAACAATTCGGAAAAATCAGATACTTTATTTCACCATCACATACAGAATCATCACTCTATAAAGTGGTACAAAACCGTCTTTCCGCAGAAAGACACTGTCCAGCCTAGGATAGGACCTTCCAATGCCTTGAGATTAGGCTGTATGTCCTCGCACTCCATCTGCGATCAATAGGAAATTTATTGGCTCTTCCCTAAGCCTCCGAAACCATCCTACATAACATGGGCATTTACCACTCGTCCCTTTTCCCTCTCAGGTGCTCAAGTGATCAAAAAAATAAAAAACACCTACCTCCCTCAGGAGCATAGGATCCCCACCCACATGTGAGTTTTTCCACACCCCGCAGAGTGTTAGGGAGCATTGGGTTGGGGATCCCAATGTGCTGAACCACCACAATCCACAACTCATCCGGCTATGCAAGCCCGGAATCATAAGAGCCATAACTCATCATTCACAAATCCAAAAGTTGTCATAACCATAAAACATTTTGAACACAGTTATCAATGTATGCAATGCATAGAATCTATCCCCTTCATCAATTTGTGTGTTCCTTCCTAAAAATAATTTGAAAATACTAACATGCTTTTACAAATTTAAGTAAGTTCTAACTAATCATGATCCTTTTCTTATGTAATAACCTGATTATCTCCCTTTAGCCATCCATCGTGATTACGGGTTATAACGGTAATCTCGATTTGTTGTGGGATGGTTTGTTCTTTGGTTTGAATGGGTTTGGGGTTAACTTTCGCTTGTGCTTTAGCATTGTGTTGAGTTCCCTCAGTAGAGCAGAGGGGACCACTTCCTCATGTTGGGGAGCTCTTTGAGCATGACCTCCCTCAGCATCTCAACGTCTCTTGGGAGCCATGAAAGAAGCTTGATGGGTTTGGGTCAGCGCTTCTGCATAGGGGTGGAGAGAGAGAGAGAAAGAGAGACTCGGTTGATTGCAGAAGAAATTCGTCGCGTCAATAGCAGCAGAGAGACTTTTGTATGGATCGTTGTGTATTTGTGTGTATCATGTGTCCTTGACGTGACACTCTACCCCTGTTTATATAGTAATGAGGAAGGAGGGGGGGATAAAAGAGGGAACACATTCTTGTTAGTATTTTTAATGACATCATCGATGACAAAGAGAGAACACTTTCTTTTAGCATTGTTTACGACGTCATTGATGATGTTGGGAAGGGCTCCATTTTTGTAGTGCGAATATAAAAATTGATGAATATACGGGCAAGGACACATCGCACGTCGCGTCGCGTCGTCGGGCGTGTGTCACTCTAGGTGCACGACTAAGGCGGCAACCAAGGCATAGACCTTGGCATCTTGGCCTTGGCATACTTGGCAATGAGCTATGAAGGCTTCGTTGGCTGCGCATGAGAAGCTCCCACTAGCTTGTAGGAAAATATTCCTAGGAGGTCACCCATCCCGGTAGTGTTGTCACCCAAGTGCACTTAACTTCCTAGTGACTATCCACTAGGCTAGTGTAATATCCCGAAGGCACGCATGAACTGCCTCAATAGAGGATAATGGTATTGGATAAATTCTTTAGATATAAGCAAATTTTTTTAATTATTTCCCCTCTCGTCTAGCTGACTATCGAGCTGGAGGAAGAGGGGAATAGTATGGTAGGCAAGCTCCTTGCTGGAGCTTGCCTAAGCTATGGCTCATGCACCTCACCACGTAGGGGGGGAGGTCCTCACTCCCCCCAGACTATATAAACCCCTTTGGGTAAGAAGGGAGAGGGGGGAGGCATGAGAGAGAAAGGCTACGGTAGGCCGTGAAGGAGGGGGCTGGACGATAGGACGGGACGCTGCGGGCCTGGGAAGAGAGAGATTTAGGAGGCCAGTGCTGCGTGGAGAGGACGCCATAGACGCTGCTACCGTGGATGCCAATCGCCGCCAGACTGGGAGGACGCTGTGCTACAGGAGACCGCCATTGTGCTCGCCCCACAGAGATTGCCAACTATCGACTCCAACGTGTCAGGCTGCTGCCAATTTTCTCCCCACTCGACGTCTACCATTACTACCCCGCCCTCTTCCACGTCGGATCTGGCCACACCAGAAGCCTCTTAGAAGCTTCTTTAAGAAGCTTCTAAGGGGGCTTTCCTAAGCCCCCTTCCCACTAATCTCCTATAAGCCCATTCCTAGCCTCGGGATTTTGAAGAGAAGAAGAAGAAGCTTATAAAGCTCCCTTCCTGCAAGACCCATCGTAAGAGCCTTTCCGCAAATAGGCTTCAAAGCCCACAATCCATCCGTAAACCCATTCCTAGCCACCACCCCGGTTTCTTCCTAAGAAGCTCATAAAGCCCCTTTTCCGCAAGCACCGTTCATCTGAAGTCCCACGAAGGAATCTCCTATGTACGATGGAGAAAGGCAAAGATCATAAGGTTGCATACCAAGGTGAGTAAATTGGTAGACCGCAAAGGCAAACCACAAGCCGAAATCATGCCTACGATGGCCCTAAAAAGTCACAAGGTGCACCTGCGGGAGGATCTTCTCCTAGTATTTACGTGGATATTTCCCGGAGTCCACAAGTCCAGGTTTTATCTATTTGGATTCCACACAAAAGTATTGAATTAGTCACGATAACTTCATGGATTAGGAAGCACTCATGCATGTTCAGATTCAACTAGTCAAGTTAAATGCAATTGGAAAATGAATTGGCTATTTGAACATTTACTAGAATTAGCTCAATTGGTCATTGGTACGTTCAATGGAATGAATGAAAAGAACATAAGGTGTCTATGCATTTTTAGGACCTTACCAATAAGTTTCCTTTTGTGCATTCAAAAGTGACGAGCCTAGGACAACTGTTGCCTCATTACAAGGTTGAAATTATTGAGGTACACCTTTTACTAGGCATGGAAAGATTAATGGCATGTCACATTTTTAGATAAATTTTCTTGGTAATGATTCATTAAGAAAGTTGTTATCACCCGTAGGAAATAGCAAAGCATGGAAATAATTCTAAGGGTTGCATTAAATAGGTTAACTCTAGCTTCAATTGGCATGAATCTCATTTAACTACGTGTAGTTAGGAAAGGATTGCATGTTGCACATTCATCGCACGTAAGAATTTCATTCATCAAGAGATGTAGTTAGGGAAAGGTTGCATGGTTCATTTAAGCATGAAATCTTAAAAAGCTTAGAAAAAGAATTGTGAGCATGATTCGTGAATGCAAGTCCTAGTAGGATCAATGGAAGTTATGCCGAAATTTAACATGCCTTTTGGCCTTAACAAGAAAAGTTAGGGATTGTGAATCTAGTCGTACGTAGAAGTAATGAATCGTGTGCTTAGGTGAATTGTGACAAAATGCAACTAGTTTTTCCCTTTTAGATCAAGTAAACATCTCTAGGAATGGTTTGTCCTTATCGCAAGACAAGTAAACTCAAATACCTAAATCACTTAAACCGCAAAGTATTCGCATAGGATGGTTCAATCGATACAATAAATACTCCAAGTGCTAACTAGGGTTTAGCACGTTAAGGACTTGACCTAGTTTCGCACTTGTTGCCAAGTCGAAACCCTCATACCCAAAGGTCCTACCCACATTCATGGAATGTAGGGAAAATTGGACGGGCTTGCAAGAAACGATCTAGGGTTTCTACCCTAAGGATCACTCGTTCAAATGATAAAACTCGAATTGAGTTGGAACCCCTAGGGCCAAACATTGTCGGTCTAGTGTAATTAGGAATGGGTTGGGTAAGAAGACACCCTAAACCCTGCTTCAATGGGTGAAAAGATCCCATGGAATAGATGCGACACTTGTGCAACAAGTTGCAATGTTGCATGATCTTGTGATTTGATCAAAAGGGAATGGCCAAATTCCTCGGAAGAAGATTGGCAGATTCTTACGCAAGTTTATCTTGCAAGAGGAGAATAATCATCATGATATAGTACCTTTCTTGGCTAGAGTAACCAAGATACGAGGATTAGATATTTGCTTGGAAGCAAAAGACCAATTAGTAAATTGGAATTACTGCTAATAGAACTTAAGGTATTGGTTGCGTTGGGATTAATAGGGTACGGCCCTAACCCAAGGATATAGGGTTAACAAACAAATCCTTGGGGATCTTGCCAAGTCGCAATTGATCCTGGATCGAGTGCTGGATGCATTCGGAGAGGAAGATTCACTCTTTAGCCATTGGCCAAATAAAACGACCACTGGAATTGATTGTGCTTGTAACAGTTTAGAAAGCACTGTTTGCATTGTTTGCTCAAGGAACTAAAGGATAAAAAGATATCTAATGCTTCAAGTTGAAAGCTTGAAGGGAGAGGCAGCTTCAGTTACCCTCGACTGCCTGCCTAACCCTAACCAAGGGGGTTGTTGACCGCGCCGGGAATGTGGACCGAACCCGCCGCGAGAGGTCTTTCCGTTGAGCTCTACTTGGAGCAGGAGGACGCTTGGGTGCCAGGGGGGGCTCTGGCGGTAAATCCCTCGCCTTCCGGGTCCTGCACAAGAGGCTAATGTGACTCGGGATTGGATCTCGAGGCCCGCATACTAGTCTACGGGTGGAAGCTTGGAATAGTGATCCTTGGTGGATTACTGGATAGCCTTCGGGCAGATTATGGACAAGCCTATGGGTGGAACTCCTTGTATTTCAAAGATAATATGATGAAATGTTAAAAAAAAGAACTTGCTTGATATTGTTTTTCTATGTCACGTGATAAGATTACGTGAAGAAACCAGTGCTTAACAGGATTAATTAAAGAAGCTGATTGTTATATGTCAAATTAATGTGTTAGATAATTACATAACTAAAACAAACCGAGGAAAGTGCAGAGGATGGACCATGGGTTTGTCCTACGGTTGGGTGGTCCCGGTTAGCCGGGAACTTTTCTCAAAAATCTCAAAGAACAGCGGGATGATCATCAAAACGAATAACGAGAGCGATGACCCAGAGTTACGTCTTACCCGATTTACGCTATTTTAGGGGAATGGAATGGGCTATGCCTTATGGCAGAGAGGTTGAGCCTTGCATCCCTCCCGTTTCCCATTCTCCTTGAACCAAGTGCAGCGTGAATTCGCTTCGGACCTGGCGTTTCTGCGTAAAGTAGTTCGCTCAAGTCTGACGCTAGTTGCTGTTAGCTAATGACCAATCAGGAAAACCCTAATTCCGGTCAATCCTAAGTGGGAACGGCCAGGATACTTCCGCTACGTGGCAGATGCGGGAAGACCTAGATCGCAAAACCCGCAACATTCCATGGGAGTGCCGGGCGGAGTTTTCTAGACATCCTTTTCGATGGACTGCTAAGACGTGTCCTGGATGATACTAGCGAACACATTACAGCTAGTTCTTTTTTGTTGTTCTATACTACAAATATAGTTTTAATAAGCTAGTCTTGGGAGGGTTTCCCAAGTCTTTCTTCCATGAACTGGCATATAATACCTTATAAATAATAACAATTATCTTCATAAGTAGAGCCAATTTCATAAATTTTTAAAAAATATGCAACACAAATCAATTTTCTTTGGAATGTATACGCACATTGTTTATTAAAATAAGTAATGGGGACATTACAAATTGGAAGGATCCAATCCATTCAATCTACTAGAGTGATGAAACCTACTCTCAGTAGTCGATCCTCTTTGACTTGTTTAGCCATTTCAGGGTTCATTCTATAGCATTGCATCTAGACTAGAACAATATCCAATTTTAGAGGAATCTAGTGCTAATAGAATCTAGGATCCAGTTCTTTCATATCTAAATATTCCCTTGTAAAAACATCCTTGAATTTGGTTAAAAAACTGATGAGTTATAAAAAGAATGGGGTCTACAATTTGGCACTAATCTTGACTGGCTTGGTCTTCTTTGGATCAAGAGAGACTGTGTCTAATTCATCTTCTTCTAATCTTGTGACTTTCTACATCTGCACTTCAAACTCACACTCTTGATTCAAGATTTCATTGATGTTAGCATCAGCAATCTGGTCTCTATTGGTATTGCCTTCTAGGCGAACTAGGTTTTTGAGTTTCGAAACTATCTGGACTATTGTCCTCTTCCTACTCTATTGGAGGGGCTGAGGTTGCAAACTTTGGGGTTGCATATATTGTTCACTGATTTGGATAACATTAATGAGATGCTGGGATTACAGGTTGGTATTAGCCTTGAGAAACTTCTCTTCTTCATCATCACTTAAGCCATCAACCATATTGACTATTTCAGCTACAGTTGGTCGGCCGTGTGGGGTAGGTGGGGAAATGCTAGTCAAGAAGATTGTTACCTTGTGCTGATTCCTATAGATGGTTAGTTTATCCTTATCCTAGTTATGACTAACTCTTGACTTGCCTAGCATAGCCAAGGTCTTCCCAATGGTATGCGATAATCTTTGCCACCATGTTTCATATTCAAGACTACGAGGGAAACAAGAAACTTGAATTTTGCAATTTCTAGAAGTATAGACCTAATAATGCCTAGAGGTCAGACCTGCTCTACTAATTGGCAATCATCACTAGAAAGTGGGTTGGTTCCTAGGCCATCAATCCTAGTTGTTGACAAGTTACCAATGTGATTATATTTACTCCCAATCCAATGTCAAATTATTCATTATGGATGATCCGGACTTGCTCTAAATAAGAATCATCGGAATGGTTGGATCAAATAGGGGGACCTGCTAGGATGATGGATCTTTTGAATTGTTTCCTTTAAAGCATGGGCCATCATGGCTATTCTTTTGGTTCTAGCAATACTAGGGTACTCAATTTGAAGCATTTTTTGGAGGTGATCTTTGAAAGCTAGGACTAGATTTAGTAGATCATCTAGTGGAATAGTAATGTTGACAGGTTCCCATCCTATTGATGCCTTGGACGAGTTCAGAATAGTCAAAGTGCTTGGCATGTTCCCTTCAATTATTGTGGATTTTATTTATGTCTATTGACCTCCACTATTGTCGAGGTTAGCATATGAGGCTTTACTCTACCTCTATTGAAGATGATCTTCCTGATTCTTTTGTGAGCTTCTATGGAGCGAGGCTTTGGAGTTTGACTTTTCTTCTTGCGAGGATGAGCTTCTAACTCTGCTTCCCTTTTTGAATACCAAGGCAGTTGCTCAAAATTTTTTGCTCCACTTGGTTATGGATCTTCTCATGTTTTCCCTATACCAAGTGTATTATTCATTGTGCCAAGTCCAACCGCATGTTAAACTTTTCATGCTTTAGATTTATAATCAAGTTGGGTTTTAGATTTTTCTACGTTGGGTGGGGATAACTCTTCACAGACTGCTGCATTCCCTGGGTGGATGGGATATGCTGAGTAGACTACAATTGCTTTGAGCTCCCAGGCTGATTTCAAGATTTTGAATGTTTCATGGCCACTAGCTCATGCATCCATCCTACCATTCGGTGGGAAGAGTTTCTCTTGCTTGGTCGACTAACAGCCAGTGGGATGAAAAGCGGTATCGTTGTAAGTTTTTTCAAACCGGCTAATCACATGCACATCTGATTCAGGCAATTCCTTGATCTTCACTGTATTAGCACCACACATATGTATCAGAAATTGTCCATATCTTTTATGTGCATCATAGGCTTGGACTTCCAAACACTCGGATCACTATTGTCCTTCTTCCTACATAGAAAATAAGCAATGTATAGTGAAGGGCTGGGAATTTCCTTAGCCTCTTCCACCTCAACCATGCCCATCATGGCCATTTTTGGGTTGCTGGTAGTCTTGATTACTATGCGTAGGCTAGGAACTGGATTGGCCTAGAAGTTGGTCCAGTCGCCAATTTTTTTTGCTTCAGTACCTTGCCATCCTCTAAGTTCATCATATTCTTTTTTTGGTTTTATACTATTTTCTTTCCTTTGTCTTTCTTCTTACTCTTAGGTTTCTTTTCTTATTCCTCCTCTTTAGAATCAGATTCCATACTGTTGGATTTGGCTTCTAGATCAGAATTGGATGTTGATTCACATGTGTTATCATTTTGATGTTTGGTAGTGGACTTGCCGGATTTCTTCTCTTTTCTTGACTTTTCTTTGACAAGAATTGCTCTTATCTTGGAGCTTTCTTATAAAATGGGTAAATAATGTTACCTGGTAACTCATTGGAAGTGAATGCTTTCAAGATAGGCTTATCAAAACCTTGAACATAAAGGGTATTCTACATTGTATCTTTTGGATGAGCATTGGGATCAATGTGACTGTTTAGGATTTTGAACTTGGTAGTATATGCCTAGGCTGATTTGTCATCTTACTTGAGGTAGCATGATCTTTCAAGTTTATGTGCATCCTTTTGGTCTTGGTTGGAACTAGATATTAAAGGCATTTAGTGATTCATTCCATGATGGCTAGCCATTTTCTATCACTAGCTAAGTTGTAGCCTTTTTTCGCATTGAGGATTCAAATACGGCAATCTTATGGGCTTCATTGACCTAACCAAGGTAAATAACTATGTATGTTGATCCTGGTTTTTACAAACCAGATTTCTACCATAAAATTTGGCCAAAACCCCTATCAAGAACCTTATCCATAGCTTAAACCCTACATCTTATCACTTTGGGTTTATTCTTCAAGCACTAGGTATGCTACATTGCTTCTCGGTTATGATAACTCTAGCAAGTGGGGAAACAAGTTCTTAGGAGGGATGCCAATGTAAAGGGTAAAAGTGATGGGTTATCTTAGTGAAGATGGAAATGGATTACACCTAGGGGTTGAGTGAGTGCATAGATTTTTTCAAAGGACTAGCCTCCAACTACACTTGGATTCCACCTACATCACCAAGATTTGGGATCTGTCACCATCATTAGAGGATACCTCACCCTTGTATACAAGTCAATGTCCACATTATATTGTCATTTGGAGCTTACATGAAAGCTTGCAAGGATGGACCCCCTCTATCACATGCTTATATGTATTTATATATATATAAAGAATTAAAGTAAAATTAACTTTTGGAAGCCGTTTTGAATAATTTTATTAAATCCCAAGGAAAATAAAATTTCAAGAAAATTCTCGTGCAGCCCAATCGATTTTAACCTGGTCTAAAAAGTTACAGACGAAATTTTTTTCAGATTCTTCACCGTTTATAATAATTTTAATAAATCCCAAGGAAAATAAAATTTCAAGAAAATTCTCGTCGTGCAGCCCGCCGACCTGGTCTACAAAGTTGTAGACGAAATTTTTTTCAAATTCTTCACTGATTTGAAGTTACGAAGGCACAGACTGCTAGCTGCAAGCAATTTTCTTCTCTCTTTCACCCTTATCACATCAACTTCCCATTTTATCCTTCTTGTAAATATATTATAATAATGTGCTTTTGACAGCCACCTCTTGTAATCTAGCTCCCTTTCTCTAGCTTGTCTACCACCACCCTTGGCTTCTTGCATGATGACCAAGGTGGAAACTTATCCCATCCACTATTCTCCATATTATCAAAGATGACATACATCATCTAGGATTATGTTAATCAAGAAGATTAGCTTAATCTAATTCCTCCTGGAGGGTATATAAGGTGTCCACAATCGCAAGCACATGAGAGCACTCTAGATCACCAAGCCCAAAGGGGAGCCACTAAGAGCACAATATGCAACACCCTCATGCTAGTCCATGTCTTTGAGAAAAGCTATGAGTGAGTCTCTTTTTTAATATAGCATTCTATGAATACATAATGGTAAGCTTCCTGTACATATTCTCCTCTTGTCTCCCTCTCTTCTCATCTCTCTCCCTCTCTCTCATATTCTAATATGACGTCTAGATCATATGGTGTCTAGATCATATGTACTCTCTTCTAATTCTCCCTCTACATTCATACTTAAACTTATTAAGTAAGACTTTCCATATGCTCTTTGGGTGGGGAATCCTTATTTCCTCACATTATATATATGTTCATGGGAGAAATTAAGAGCCATCACCTCTCTCAACCTTCTATCATCTTCATTTTCCTTAAGATGGGCTATGAATTTTCTTTTGTGAAGTTGTGTTTTGGTTCTTTCCATTCACTTAGGACAGTGATGTCCTAGCCCCTTTGGCTAGGTAGTGCCCTTGTTTAGTTCTCTTAGTGAGGATTGGAGTCTGGATGGGTAAAAGGCAGCCCACTCATCTTTTCAGCTCTCATTTTGGTGCCCCCACTAAGGAACTTCTCAAGCTATGCTCTACAATCTCTATGAAGGAAGAAACATCTAAGGAGTTGTCCTCTTCCAACGAGTGTTTGTCAAGGGATCACTAAGGAGGAATGTTCATCAAAACCTATTCAAGGGACTCAAGAGTACCACTATGTTCTTCAAAAGAAGCTCAAGAGAATAATAATCTTTATCAACAAATGGCACATATGCGGGTAAAGCAAGCACTTTCAAATTCGGGAATTAACAAGTTTTTGGAGGGGAAGTTACATATCAATGGCGTGCGGTATTGGCGAGAGGCTACATATGGTGATGCGCTTTAATTACTACTAGCAAGAAGGCTCAAAGTAATTGAGAAGGTAGCTATCAAAGCCTATGAACCTTACAAGGCTGATGATGGTCACACCAAAGCTAGGCTAATCATTAGTGAGAAAATCCTTTGCATCTCTCGAGTAGTGGGATCCAAGAGACTAGAGCTTCAACAACACACTTCATGAAATTTTGTAGTGGAAATTTGTAGTTAATACATAAATTAATAATCCTATTTCTACAACTTTCAATCGGTTCAAAACATTAGGGTGGATGTTTGCATTAGTAGAAAAATACATTTTCAGCAAAGGTTGGTCTTCTGTTTTGAAGCTGAGAGGTTGAGAGAGATCTTGTTGTCCCCTGACCCCATAATATTCCCTATTTTAGATTATAACATCTCCTTTAATGTGCACATATTCATTCTACTCTAAATACAGCCCATGAACCATAGGGATTTATACGGACCTATCTATCCTCTTCTAAGGCAAACCGTGCACATAATAGCTAATATAAAGCTCAGGTTCCAAAATATCGTAAGGGACTTATTGGGCCCTCATCGTCTTGCTAAGATTAATACATTTGTGAATCCATTTATTCTACCCTTAATAAGATATGACTTGGACCTAGACGTATTCATCTTTGTTTTGTATTGAGCTAGAACAACATCTTCCTATCATGGCTTTTTCAAGTTTTTTTGGGCATAAAGGGGAGAAAGCTCTAGACTTTCTAGATGACTTAGAAATGGCCTTTCTAGTCACAGGCCGGGATGATGAAGCAACCAAAGTACGGGCCTTCTCTTTAGTTCTAAAGGGTGATGCTTGAGTGTGGTATCAAGCTCTCCTAGAGGCTACAAGGGGTAACTGGAAGGATCTCAAGATCGCATTATTGCACGAGTACCAAGATATAGAGCCTCCTAAAGATATTTGGAAACAACTCCTAGATCTTCGCCAAACCTTATCAGGGGAGTACCAAGCATATGAAGGCATGTTTATAAAATTATGGGATAAATGGACAGCCTCCTTAGCTGAGGGAGAGAGAGTACTTGATTGCCTTAAGAAAGATTATTTTCTGGCCGAACTGTACCCTCTACTAAGGGAGAAGGTCAAAGGAAAGTTTCCCACATACTAAGGGAGAAGGTCAAGGAGAAGGTCAAAGGAAAGTTTCCCACATCCTATGAAGAATCAGTCACTTATGCTAGGGAGAAAGATAGAAAATTGAAGTATCAAGTTTAGTTGAAGGGGGGAGTTGAGCCCATGCAGGTTTTGCTAAAATTCCAAGGCCTAGAGAATAGCACAGGTCCCATCTGAACCAGAAATGCCACAGCAAGAGCTCCTACAACACATTACTAATCAACTTGAAAGCCTTTTGTTAAATTTAGTACAAGGAGTACAGCCCCCTCCCCTCATAAATGAAGGCAATCAGGGCCTAAGGAGACAATAAAGAGAGCATGTTTGCTATAATTATCAGGAAACTGGCCATGGTATGTACTTTTGCCCTCATCCCAGGCGTTTGTCGCCAAGAAATGGGTTCCAACCAAGAAGGAGAGGACAACAAGTGACACCACCTAGGGAGAGGCTTGTTCCACCAAATCTAGGGCCTCCACTACCAGTTGAAGCTCTCTAGTATTCTCGACCACTTGTTGCAGAGGTGCCACCCTTGCTTGCCCAACCGCCAAAGAATCGTGACGTCAGGATGATCAATTTGGATGAGATTGATATCAAAGGGAAGGCCAAACTAGCAGAGGTTGAAGCAATGCCAGTGAAGAAAGCTCATAGAATTGAGAGGATGGAGCCTACACCACTAGAGGAGGTTGAAAATATGAAAGAAGAGCTAGAGTCTTCTAAGGCTTCAAAGACACGTGGTAGTAAAAAGAGGAGGGCTCGCTCACACCGATGCATTGAGTTAGATGATTTTTCCATGGTTAAAGGTACTAGAGCTTATGATTTTCTTGCTGATGTGAGGAATCAAGGGCTAAAAATTTCATGACCACAATTACTGCATCTATCTCCAACAGTGCGGTGACAATGGTCAAAGATGGTAAGCATTAGACCTATGAAGAATAGACACATGAATGCAATCAAGGCTAGAAAGATGAAAGATATTGTGCCTCTAGTGGAAGCCAAAATCAATGGGCAGAGAGTATCAAAGACATATGTGGATGGAGGTGTAGAGATTTGTGTTATGACAAAAAAGTTAATGCATCGTTTTGAATTAGAGGTAAGTGAAACTGTTGAATTTGGGGCCAAAATGGCTAACAATATAGTAGTAAATTGTTTGGGAGTTATAAAGAAAGTCAAAGGTAAAGGTTTGTGGAGTGCAATTAGAGCTTGGCATATATATGATGCTAGTGAAGGGGGACAGCTATCCACTCATTCTTGGGTGACCATGGCTAAAGGGAATGAAAGCCAGACAAGATTGGGAGACAAGGGCTTTAGAGCTAAGGCCACATTAGGAGCTAAGGCCATAGAAGGAGATCATACCTCATCTGTCTCATCAATTGTATTTCTATAAGAACTTTTACTGCACCAAGTTGGAGGTATGCCTGTGTGACATGAATCAATGTAATCTTTTTATTGTTAGATAGCTCTACTATAATTGGAGTAGTGGCCTTTATACAGCTCTTGGGTAAGAGTTTGAATGGAGCAATGGTCAAACTGGATCCTGTATCTAGTAAGGCATCAACATAGAGTGAGAATTGAGGCATGTTTTTCAACTACACACAAACCATTGGTATAGGTCCACATGTATTGAGAGCATTAATTTTGTGTACCTAATGGAGCTTACCTTATATGGTTTACTGAAGTGGTTGGAATATTTGAGGTGGAAGAATTTAACTCTTGAAGAATAACAGTAATTCCTTGGGCTAAATCCTTTTGGCTAGTCAAGAGTCTTCTATATTCTTTACATAAAGAATGTAATTCTTGCTACATTAAAACAAAAGCATTTACCATATCGGAGCCTGCTTGTTGTGTTCCTACTGTCATGAAGGATAATGACTATAATAGCTATGAAGCAGTCCTTGGTTGATGAAGTTTTTTGAGGTTGTGTGGCACAAACATATTTGCTTGACCTTTGGTCTCTAGTCAAAGAGTTCCAGGCTTTGGTAAATCATAGGGGTTGGAGAAGAATTCTTGCCTTATCTTGTTTTTGTGCTTTTTTGTCTTTGATGAAGAAGTTGTTGAAGTATCAGAATCAAATGATTCTGATGAACTTTATTTTACTTTTTTTCGCTTTGATCTTCTTGAAAATCTTCTTGCTAAATAAGAAAGAGTGTGTGAGTGAGGGAGAGAAACACACACACACACACACACACACACACACACACACACACACACATACACACACACACACACACACACTCAAATGCTTATCCATCAACCCCCTCCCTTGGGCCTCTCCTATGAGACTACCCAATCACTTAGAGACACAAGAGGCATGAAAATTGCCTAGGATACCTGTCTCTTTTTTCTCAGTATACTAGGGGATCATCATGCATGAATGTCTTCAGGTGATATTTATCCTTTGGATTTCTTTATCATATTTTTGCATTTCAGTTTTTATCCACTAAGTTCTAGCAGCATCGTATGATGAAGTAGTTGATTTGGAGATGGAGTAGATGGTTCTGCAAATCTTAAGCAAAACGGGCATGTTCGCCTTTTTCCCTTTGTAGGAAATAGTGAATTGATTAGACCAAAATGTATAAGGAACCAAGTGTTGTAGGATGTCTACCAATGAGAAGATCATATCTCATCAACTCTATTTCGATGGGAACTTTGATAGCACCCAATTGAAGGTATGCTTGTGTGACATGAATGAGTGTAATTTTTTTTGTTATTAGATAGCTCCACTATAATTGGAGTAGTAACCTTGACACAACTCTTGGGGAAGAGTTTGAATGGAGCATTGATCAAATCGTATCTTGTATCCAATAAAGCATCAACATAGAGTGAGAATTGGGGCATGTTTTTGAGCTGCACACAAACCATTGGTATAGGTCCACCTGTATTGAGAGAAATAATTTTGTGTACCTATGTTGGAGTTGACCTTATATGGTTTACTGGAGTGGTTGGAATATTTGAGATGGAAGAATTTAACTCTTGAAGAATACTAGTAGTGCCTTAGGCTAAATCCTTTTGGCTAGTCAAGAGCCTTCTATATACTTTACATAAAGAATGTAACTCTTGCTGCATTAAAATAAAAGCATTTACCATATCAGAGCCTACTTGTTGTGTTCCTACTGTCATGGAGGATAGTGACTCTAACAATTGTGAAGTAGTCCTTGGTTGATGAAGTTTTTGAGGTTGTGCGCTTGGCTCTTTGTTTCTGGCCCAAGGGTGCCAGCCTTTGGTAAATGATAGGGGTTGGAGAAGAATTCTTGCATTATCTTATTTTTGTGCTTTGTTGTCTTTGATGAAGAAGTTGTTGAAGAATCAGAATATTTTGATTCTGATGAATTTTGTTTTACATGTTTTCCTTTTGATTTTCTTGAAAATCTTCTTGCTAAAGAAGAAAGAGTGTGTGAGTGAGGGAGACACACACACACACACACACAAATGCTTATCCATCAACCCCCTCTCTTGGGCCTCTCCTATAAAACTACCAATCACTTGGAGACACAAGAGGCATGAAAATTTCTTAGGAACTACATGTTATAGTTAAAGGGGAGAGAGAGAGAGTGTGTGTGGGAGAGAGAGAACCAAGTCTAAGTATTGACTCCCCTCCCTCCACCTTTCCCCCAACCCATCCTCTCCTCCACCCCACATCCCCCGTTTAACCCCCCCCCCCCCCCCCCCCCCCATGTACCTGTGAGACAATTTTGCGAATACCCCTAATGCAAATTTATATGAAATACATTTTTAAAAACCTTCTATTTTTGAAAAAGTGTAAGTCAACATAGTAAATATATCCTTTCTTTTAAACTCATGTGGTACATTACATGTTCTATCAGTGCACCTCCTGAGTAGCATTTGGGTCTTGTAGAGAGAGCGAGGGGAACTTCTTTAGCACATAGCTGCCATGCATCCCAACTAAGACCATGATAAAAAGTGAACCATTCTTCCGTATCTGAAGAAGGAAGTTGCCATGGATCCCCCTAAAACCATGATTTGAAATGATAAAGATGAAGAATAATGAGAATTGAAGAAGGTGAAAGTGACCATAGATATGCCTTCAAGGGCATGGTGGAAGGGTTGCTACTTCAAGCTGAGTAGGTCCTTCATCTTCTTGGTCGTGTGTTGAGTCTTAGCTCACCAATCACACCAAGTGGAGAGAAATAATCATAGGCAATAGGAGAGTAAGAAATGTGAGGGAATCACTAAAGGAGAGAGAGAGAGAGAGAGAGAGAGAGAGAGAGAGAGAGAGAGAGAGAGAGAGAGAGAGAGAGAGAGAGAGAGAGAGAGAGAGAGAGAGAGAGAGAGAGAGAGAGAATTGACAATCCATGCAAAATGGAATTACATTATGAAAACAGGGATTCTCTCTATTTATCCTAAAATAATATGAATTATCTCTCTTGGCATAGGCTATCTATTTTTTATTGCTTGGCACAAGCTTTGCATCTTGTGCCACAATTATAGGCCCCACAACTACACTGCAATACAATTGAAGCAGAGATGCAGATGATAGATATAAACAAGAAAGCATGTTTAAATTCTTAGTACCTAATCCATTTGAATTTGTGTAGAGCATAATACTTATTTGTATTAAAGACCATGACAAAGTCTCTTAATTGCTTCTTTATTTTCTCTCATTTTGCCAGATTTAGGGTTTCTCTCCTAGCATCACCTTGAGGGAATATCAAAAGGGACATATTTAGGGCTTCTCTACTAGCATCTCCTTGAGGGAATCTTAGAAGAGGCATATTTGCACTTGTTCATCTCACAATTGTACAACTTGTGTATAAAAAGAATGTCATAGTCCCTGATTTTGTTGATTTGAGTCTTGAGGCAAAGCTCCAATGTTGCTCATGTTTTGTTATCATGCTTCTGATAGGATTCTATCTAAAGAGTCTTTGCTTAAATTCATTTTGGGCACATAAGGATAGCTATGATAAAATATTGCTACTTGTTGTAGGTCATCTCTATCCAATAGAAATTTGAGCAAAGCCTAGTAGAGATCTAAAATGTCACAATAATGAAACATGAGAAGCATTCAAGTCTTGTTATGCATGAGGCAACAAAGAAGTATCTTTTAAAAATATCCAAGGTATGCATCATTACCTATGTTTGAAAAATTATATGGTTTAGATAATTAAATTTTATTTATTGTTAATGTGCAAACCTTGCCCTATGAGCTTTGCATGCTTTGATGTGTAGGTTTTGTCATATGAGTACACAAATTTTAAATCTATATAGTGTCAAGATTTGCATGGCAAGGGGAGTTGCTTGAGCTGTTGTGCCAAACACGCACCATACACACAAGAGGAAGCTCACTCAAGAACACAAGAAGAAAGATGGAGGCTAGAATGTTTTCTTACTAGTTTCTTCTTCTTCTTTCACACACAATATAATGTACATAAAATATAGATAAGATATAATGTAAAGGAAAGTGGTCTACTAAGTCAAACAGTGCATAACTAACTATACTAATCGATTAGTGCTATAATTATGCCATCTGTAGGACCTAGGTCCAACAAACCAAATATAATATGTGATAAGTCAATGGCCATTTGAGCATCATAATGACCACCAACGTACTAAGTATAGACATGTAGATCCATCCAATCAAGCGGTCCATCATCAATGTCTACACATATTAAGCTTTCCATCTCAACACTTCCCATCAATCTCATTTGTCTCTGCAACTCCAAGTAAGCTTTGAAATTTTTGAAGTTTCTCTACACACAATTTCTTTGTGAAAATGTTAGCTATCTAATCTTATTTGTGTTGGCATATACTAAAAGGCAATCTCTCCTACAAATATATTCTCTCTCACAAAGTGATAATTCATCTCGATGTGTTTTGTCCTAACATGGAATACTAGATTCCTAGCTAATTATATGCTACTCATGTTATCACAGTGAATGACAACTGGACCATCTCCCTACATATCTAAATCGCCCACTAACTTACCATAGCAGCACCTGTGTACTTAGCCTCTATACTTAATAAAGCAATCGTAGGTTGTTTTTTGCTACTCTACGTAACTATTACACTACGAAAGGAAATTATGAATCGACTGGTAGATATTCTGTTAGATATGCTACTAGCCCAATAATCTATATCTGTGTATCTAAACACTTGTATATCCTTATCTGTCTCATTAAAAAGTCTATAATACAAAGTGGACTTCACATATCTCAATATGTATCTAACTACATCCAAATGAGGCTTTTTAGGCATTTGTATAAACTGGTTGACAAGGTTAACAACATAACTCAAGTCTGCTAGCCTTATGATAGTCATGTAAATCAAACTCCCTACTATTCTCCTAAACATAGTAAGATTTTTTATCTCATCTCCAATATCAGCACTCAACCTCACATTTTCCTCCAATGGCACTGAAAGAGGCTTACATGCTACCATACCATACTTACACAACATATCCAAGCCATACTACCTTTGAGACAGCCATATACCATCATCACATTTGATCACCTCAATACCAAAAAATGCCTTAGCTCACCTAGATCCTTAATCTCAAATTTCTTCTTCAAATGGTTCTTCACTTCTGCAATCCCTCTATCATTGTCACTTGTAATGATCAAGTCATCCACATATAGATGACTATGATAACCAAACTTGCATCTTCCTTTCTCACATAAAGTGAGTGATCAACATCAAAAACATAAAATCCAATGTTAACAAGATACTCTTGGATCTTATCAGACCATGCTCTAGGTGCTTGCTTTAGTCCATAAAGTGCATTCTTTAACCTGCACACATATGTGGGATGCTCTAAATCATCGTAACTTATTGGATTCTCCATTGAGAATGGGATTTTAAGCTAGATAAGGGCCAAAGCGTACAAAAATTTGTCATTTTAAAGTTAATATACAAGCCCACTAGAAGCGGTAGGAGGTAGATCCAGTCATTTTAAGTGTCAATGAAAGACGAGTTTTAAAGTCACATCTAAAGATAAACCTCATAGTTGTTCGAGATTTTTATAAATTTTCAAATGGGAAGGATTAACAATATCAAGTGTCAAGTAGTATGGGAGTCCTAGATGGGTGGGTAGAAATTTTTAGATCTCAGTTTCAATGTCGAATGCAAGAGATGTTGGGTGCCGAAGTGGGAGGCTGAAAGAAGACCAAGTGTGAAAGAGGTTTTGTATAAGTGGGGAAGGGGTGTGACCCTTAAGGCCTCCCCTCCCCACTTTTTAATGTGAAAGGGGGTAGGGGGGGCATTTTTTTTAATGGGGGAAAAAAAGAAGGGAGGAGGGTGCAATCTATCGAGAGGAGGAGATGCGGAAGAGAGATAGCTAATTGAGCCTCCAAATACCCTATACAACTGAAGACACCATGATTCTTTCGCATTTTTTCACTTTCTATCATGACTATTTGCTCTATGAATGGTGATATGATTAGAAAGCTCCATCTCTAATCTTTCTCTTTCCTCTCTCTCTCTCTCCTCTTGTGAGGGGTTGTTCTTGTGGTAATAAACAAGAGAAGTTCAAGATGAGATATGGATGTGTGGCTTGAACTAGATGAAAAAGAGATGATGTTGATATTGAGATGCAATGACAAGCACCAAGTAGGGCCCAAATTTGGACCAATTTGCTAGTAGTGTATGTAACTATAAAAATCTAAAAGGTAGGAAATCTCGGTAAGTCTCATTTTTAATTAAAAATTGGTTCTTTTTATGTTTAATCATGAAAATGATGTGCATATGGCATGAAATTTGATATGAGAGTAGTATGTGATGTGTTTGAGGACTATCATAAAGAAAATTCAGAATCCAACCCTAGGTTAATGAGAAATCAATTATCTAAGATGTGGAAAAACACTTAAAATGTAGTTTAGTTAATTACTAAAAGAAACGAGTGAAAGAAATGTTGTAGGTGGATGAAATAATGTATATTGATTGCCATGGTTGGTCTTTGTTGCATGTGATAAAAATTTCAAAATAATGAATATTTATAGTAGAATAAATAAGAAAAAATAGTAAAAATTTAGAAAAAATAGTTTTTAAATCCAAAAAATGGGAGAAAATAGTAAAACCTAGTTCGATATATGGTCAGATATGGGACATAGGGTTTAGCCTCAATCTACATCCATTTGCATGTTAAAGTGGCCATTTAGGGGGTATATCTATGGAAAAACGACATACAATATAAAGAATGCTTCATATAATAAATCAATGTGCAATGAGAGTGAAATGCCAAGGTTTTTTAATGAAAAAAAAGGAATGATTGTGCAACATTTAAGTTTCACTAAATATGTAAAGGAGTGAAATCGTGGGTTAGCCCTGTTTCGTCTTCTCAACATCGCACTACATTTAAAAAAAGCATGAAAATAATATCTTTGCACAACACGTGGCTGATTGTTAATTAAAATTGTTTAAGCACATTATAGCATGATAGACTGCATATGCACGAAGCATGGTATCAAAGAAGAACTCTTGGGTCCATAACACTTTTATATTGAATTATTGACCTGCATTGAGCAAAAGAGATTCCTCTACCATAGGTTAGAGCGGCTATCTTTGGAAAACTTTGTGTGAGGAAATAATAAGCCTCCTGGATTGAAAAAATAAACAAAGGGAGAACTATGCTTTGTTGTTTTTTATATGTTAAGATGATGCATCCTAGGCCCAATCCTTGGGGTGTGGGAGAGCTGTAGGGGCCATAACATTCAACTGGGGGGAAATGCCCTTTGTGTATGCAAATTGAGGTGAAGTGGTCACCTATGTATGTGTAGCTCCCTATGCCTAGAGTCATGATGGCCAAACCATTCCATACTTATGTCTGCAAACACGTTAGTTAGAAACTTATGTCTATGAACACATTAGTTAGATAAGCCATTTTATATCATCTAGATGCTCCTGACCGTGAGGCTGTGAGGTTTGTTTGGTATGTGTAAGATTCTCACTAGCTAGAGCTGATAGAGCTAGTGTCAAGCCCATTTTTTATCCCAACAGGTGGTGCATTTATTGAGAGCTACTAGTAAGTGGCAGTTTTTGAACCTTGGCTAATAGGGACCTAGTCGATTAGTGTATGCGAAGGAGTATTGAGATAGATCCAATATATCCTGATAGAGATTGTCAAGAAAAGATTTAGCATCAAGAAAGAGCCGAAAGGGCTAGGCAGAGAGAAGAGTTCCTTACGCTTAGGAGATATTCTCCTAAGCATAGCAATCCAATATCATTAAGAGTGAGAGGTCTTATTGACCCTAATATCCTAGTCAGCCCATTAGGGTGAGAAGGAAACTCTAGCATCTCTCTTTTTCCAAAAAATCACTCTAATTGAGTGGGAGTGTAACCCCTTGAATACAAACCCCTAAAGAAAACCTGGTCATTTTTATAGCACAAGCAATTGTGATACCTGTAGAAACAACGGATTTGCTAGTGCTTGGTTTTTCCCTACCCATTTTTAATGGGCTAGCAAAAGAGGATGTGATGCAGAGCTCCATATTAGTGAGTTTCAAAAGTTAATGCTTAATTGCCAAATTTAAGATGAAGTACATCTCATGATGTTCTTAAATATAACTTTGAAGGAAGAGCTGCAGTGTGGTATCATGGCTTGGAAGTCAAAACCATAACTACAATAGATCTATTTTATGCAGCCTTTCAAAGAGAATTTTTTCCCGAGAGAGGTGGTCAATATTGGCTACGTATTTTAAATGTAACAAGTCAAGAGCCTCATGAGAATACTCAAGCTTATGCCAAGAAATTGAAAGAGATGTTTCGCAAATTGCAAGCATTTATTCAAGTCTAGAATTTTACGCATATGCATCTAGGGAAAATCTCTATTCAAGTCTAGATTCTAATAATAATTTGACATTGACCACAACTAGTGGAGGTCAAGGTGCAATAAGTACACCAATGACAAGTCCTAATGTAAGAGGAAGAATTATTCAAAATATACCTATTCTACTAACTCCTCCTAATTCTACTATGCCAATGGCTACCCAAATGACTTCGTTGAAAAGTAGAAGCCAAATGACAAATCACAATGTCATGCCAACTAATCAGCCACCACGAATACCTAACCAGGTGGTTAGACCATCGGGACAACAAGTGATAATTATGGTTATAAGTCTAGTGCATTGAATGTACTTGGGGAAGTCAAGAACATGATGGAGCATTATAATGATATGATATCTGAAAAATATAGACAAATAGCCATAGATGTAAACTTCCTGAAGCAGAAACAAATTTTAATAAAAATTTGACGCCCTGAAGAGAATGGTCCATCGAGGTTTAGCTATAAATGGTGTGGTGGTCAAAACTTCCCTTAAAAAATTTCCAATTTTAAATGTGACATATATAGGAAATCTAGCTAGCTAGCTAGCACTTGCTGGAGAAAGATCAGTTCCCTTTAGTAGGGAAGTAGATAGTCAAGTCCTATTAATCATTGAGGACAAGGAAATAGTCTTCAATAAGATGAGGGAACGAAGTAGATTTTACAGAGAGGAAAGGCTATTGTGGAAGAACTGTCTAGTGGTAGCGGCATAAGTTTGATAGAAGTAGTGCGTGTTAATGGCACTGATGCTTCTAACTTATGAGTAATTACAAGAGATTAGAAGGCCAAAGAGGGGGATAAAGATAATGTAAAACTTGTTGAGAAAATCCCTAAAAAGGATGATAAGGACAAGAAAATTCTTAGCCATGACATGCAAGGTGGTCGTTCGCTACTTAGCCAGCACTTGTTGGGAGAAAGATTAGTTCCCTTCAGTAGAGAAGTAGATAGGTAGGTTCTATTAATCATCAAAAACAAGGAAACAGTCTTCAGTAAGATGAGGGACCAAAGAAGATTTTTCAGAGAGGAAAGGATGTGTGGAAGAATTGTCTAGTGGTAGTGGCATAAGATTGATAGAAGTAGTGCATGTTAATGGCATGGATGCTTCTAACTTATGAGTAATTATGAGAGATTAGAAGGCCAAAGAGGGAGATAAAGATAATGTAAAACTTGTTGAGGAAACCCCTAAACATGATGATAAGGATAAGAAAATTCTTAGCCTTGACATGCAAGGTGGTCCTTTGAAAGCTGCTAATTACAAAGCAGACCTGAATAAGGAGCCAATGAAGAAGAAAGTGAAGGCTAAGAAAGAGGCACCTAAGCCTGTGAAGCAACCAAGAGAGCCAATGGTTTGGCGAGAGAAGAGAGCTATTGCTAACTTTCAGGAATTTGATCTAGCAAGTTCTCTTTGTGAGGTCAAGCACAATGTTAACCTTTTGTAGTTAAGTAAACTATCCATGGAAGTGCATAAGGAGTTTAAAAAGATCATTCGCACTAGATATATTGTCAAACCCTTGGGTGTAGCCCAATATCATACCATTACATAGGCATAGTGTGAACATCTGGTAGGTAAATTTATTTTGAAAGTTGTTTTTTGTCGCTATGGTTGTGTTGGAAAGATAACTGTAGATTGAGGAGATTTGGATGTAGAAGAAGCTAGGGAATTCTTCTTGAGGCTGGGCATAAAGCTTGCTCTCACTTCAACATACAACCCGAAAGGCAATGGCAAAAGTGAATGCGGACACCCACCTATCATTAAAGCTTTAGTCAAGACATGGATTGAGCAAGAATGCAAACAAAATGAATAGTTGGTTATTTGAGCTATGTATTCTAATTTTTTCAAGATCCCAAGGATGCAATATTTTGAGAGTAAAAGAAACTATGCTTTTAGTTGTTTTTTGTTAGAAATTAAGTGATTTTTTATTATTTTGGATGCATGTTTGGTTAGTTTTGAATGCATTTAGATGCATTTTTGAGAGTTTTGATATTAGTTGAATGATTTTGGTTTATGGATGATAGTTTTTTATTAGTTTATGATGAGTTGAGATGATATATTGGTGTTGTGATTGGTTCTATTATGCTTAAGTAGTGATTGTTTTGTAATGTTTTTAATGTAATTTGAGTGTTGAGATTGTGAATGATTGGGTCTGATTGTTATTGCTTATATTTTTATTTATTTTTTATGAGTATGAATAGTAAGTGATCCATCAAAGGAATAAATCTCCCGAGAATAGAACCAAAGCAAAATATATGCCGAGACTTAACCACTCGCTCATGAAGCAAAGAAAATCTATCTCATCTCCCTCTTCTTCCTCACCCTCATCCATAGAAGCCACACAAAAAAAAAGAACGCAGAGAGAGATTTTTTTAAAACAAACCAAATGCTCTCGAAGTGCATGTGAGAGAGAGAGGGATATATTGAAGAAGCACACCCCAATCTTCCCCCACATGCACCCCTTTGTGCAAGAGTTTATGAATGAATAATATTTTTCTTTATGTTGGCCTTAGCCATTGTTTCTTTACGGACCTCAACACTTACGGGCTTGCTTTATTAATACACCATTTTTAAAATCGTTATAAGACTACATTAACATATGATATTGTTAATGTAGATGCCATAGGGTTCTAGATTTGGAGCACCTTTAGGCTTCATCATTCTCCCCGAACACAATTGCGAAGCTGTCCTCAGAAAGCACAAGGAAGAACCACAAAACCATTGAACATGTCTTTAGCATCGATGACGAAGCCAAGCCATAGGAGACCACCTAGGGACCACCACACCAACGATCCCATCCCCTGCTTTGTCATGAGCTTGCACACTCCAAAATCTCAAATGAACATGATCTTCTTCATGCTAGTGAGAATAGTTCAACAATAGTGTGTAGAGAATGCTTTTGCATAGTAACACTCTCTATGAATAGGTCCATTGGAATATATTTGCAATTGATGGAGGTTATTACACATAATTGGCATAAGTAGAACTTTCTCTATCGTGATAAATAGTTGTAGTTTGTTGATCAAAGAATGACGATGATGGATGCCGAAGAAAGAAAACTGATCGTTGTGCCTTTTGATGGAATGACGATCATGAGGAGTGCAATTGATGAAGCCAAATAGATATATCAGATTCTGACAGTTGATCAGAGGTGTTGATGTAATATTTCTGCTACGAAATATTGAAGACCCAAAATCTCGTGCAAAAGCGGTTCAAAATAATCTCCCGCAACGAAAAAAACTTTGGCTAAGTGCTTCACCCTTGCGCAATAGCAAACTCCAGCTCCGTGTCATGTATAGGGAGCCGTGGCTTGTAAACCGTGAGCCACCGTAGGCCTCCGCAGGAACACCCGTTCTTGGGCAAAAAGATAATGAATTTGTGCGAATTTTTTTAAGTAAAACTCCCGTCCCCTTCAACCGTTGCATGGCGGGGGAGAGGGAGTGTGAGAGGAGCTTGAGTGTGGATTAGGAGAGCATAGGGGGGAGGAGGCATGCAACTTGCCACGTGTGTGGCTATCCCCCCGCTTCAAACTATATGACCCCCACCTCTCAAGCTTGAGAGGGAGGGGAGAAGAGGATCGTGCATCGTGTAGGCTGCCACACTACCACGCCATCGGCAGGACTGCCGTGCTTCCACCACGATATTGCTGCCATCGCCTTCACCACCATCATGTCCATCATCTTCATCATCATTACCATAATCATCATCGTCGTCATCTTCACCTCCATCCTCATCATCTTCCCAATCATTTTCTCTCTCCACGTTATGAGCCTATGGACAGAAGCGTAGAAGCTTCTATTAGAAGCTTCCATTAAGGCTTCCATAGGCCTTATTCACCCGTGCCTCCCTCAAATTTTAAAAATTGTGACTGCAAGGCCCCATTTCCTATGCGGAGGAGGAGAATATCGCACGGAGTGTCTTCAAAACACGTAAGTGAACCAAAGGAGAGTTGCTGAAGTGAAATTTACTGCATCAATGGCCCCTAAACAAAAGACGAGAGGAGCACATGCGGTAGCTTCCACCCCGAGTACATGAGTGGACAACGCCCCAAATCTTAATGCCCAGGTCCCCATAAAATTCCTGCATGAAAAGGATTCACTAAGCATGTTTAATTCTCATAGGCAAGTTTAAATACATTGGAAAATTTATTTGCTTACCCAAATTACAAAAATTAGTTTACATGTCGTGCATTTAAAATTGCTTGCACTTTCATGGTCAAGATGCAATCCTAAATGCATGATGCATTAGTAAAAAGATGAAATTGTGCAAAGGCCTCTTTGTTGCACCTCGCAAAGGATAGGACATATAACTCGTAACACATTTATGTAATAAGTTCTTGGTTGTGCCTCGTGATTAAGGTAATCATAGACGGACATTAAATGATGTCCAAATAGTTGCAATGCATGGAAATGATTTATGTACCTTGCAAATTGCATGCGATGATAGTTCATTTTGGGTCGGGTTAAGTGCTAAAGGAGGATTAATTGAATGATGGACTCATGGCATTCACTCAAGCATGGAGTTATTTTATCAAAGTTTGAATGCATCTTCATTAAAAATATTAAAGCTTTGACTTCGTTGCATCAACGTAGGGTTTATAAGAGTTAGCTCTGAATGTCAATCATTATAGTATAGGGCAAGGAAAAGAATGATCTCTAAGTTGCATAAAAGCAGAAGGTCTATGGTTTGAAGTTGCATACTCGCATGGAATGATGCATCTCACCTAGTTACCTACATCTTTTAGGGGAAAGTACTTGCTAATTTAGAAGAAAGTATTTGCATCTTTAAATTGAAGATTATCTTTCCTCGTGGGTTGGTTGGATCAACTAAGTAATCCGCATATAGTTGAGTAGCTCACATGAAAATCATAAAGGTACGATTAGATTGCATATGACGATCACCTTAAAGTGCTAGATAGGGTCAAGTTACGTTAAAATTCTGCCTAGTATTGCACTTGGGTTGCCGACTTAATACTTCCAATCTTAAGGGTCCTACCAAAATTTACGGAATTTTAGGGTTATCTAAACACCCATGCAAGAATGATCTAGGGTTCTCACCCTAAGGATCAATTGACCAAATACTAGCCCGTATGAATCTAGGAACCCTAAGGCTAAAACGTTTATCGGCCTAGTAAGGGTTAGGTTTTGGATTGGGTCGATAGGACTCCCAAACCCTACATCTTGACCAAAGGTATTCCTAACCAAGGAACACCTTATGATGGGAGAAATAATCCCACAAGTTGGGTGCTGACACCTATCTCATGCAATAAGTTATAATGTCGTATGGTTTTGTGTCTAAATCACAAAACAATAATTGCCACTCCTTAAAACAAGTTTGGTGAGTTCTAAGTACAAGTCTAATTTTCTAGAGGATGAGTGGTCATCCTGCTACATCACCCTTCCTTGGGGCTGATTTACCAAGTTAGGGGAGTTACAAATTTGCCAAGAAAGCAATTGACCAACTAAGTTAGGGTGACGAGGTTGCCCAGGATTTATCGACCTTAATATAAGAAAACCTAATGTATTGACAATTTGGATCAATAGGGTATAAACCCTGACCCAAGGATAAAGGGTAAACAAGCAACTCAGCTTACGAAACCCTTGGGATCTTGCCAAGTCGCTATTGATCCCGGATCGAATGCTGGATGTATTCGGAGAGAAGGATTTACACCTTAGCAGTTGGCCGTATAAATGACCATTGGAGTGCTTGTGTTTGTACACTTAGGAGCACTGTTTGTTCTTCTTTGCTCAAGGAACTAATGCTGAAAAATAACTAATACTTTAGGTTGAAAGCCTGGAGGGAGAGGCACCTCAGTTACCTCCGACTGTGTGCCTGACCCTATCCAAGGGGGTTGTTAGCCGTGCTAGGTATGTGGACCGAACCCGCCATGAGAGGTCTCTCCGTGGGTGCTACTTGGAGCAGGAGGATGCTTGGGTGCCAGTGGGGGCTCTGGCCATAAATTCCTTATCTCCAAATCCTGCACTAGAGGCCGACATGACTCGAGATGGGATCTCGAGGCTTGCATACTAGTCAATGGACGGAACTTGGAATAGTGATCCCTGAGGATTGATGGAATAGCCTTCTAGTAGAATAGCCTTCGGGCTGGATTATATGATGTATTCCAAAGACTAATAAATAAAGATCAAATGTTGAAAAGAAACTTGCTTGACATTGTTTTTCTATGTCAGTGCCTAAGTTACGCGAAGGAACCAGTGATTAATTGGCTAATTACGAAAGCTATTTTTGCTTGTCAAACTAAATGTGGTAGGTAATTACATAACTAAAGCAACCCGAGGAAAGTGTAGTGAATGTGACCCTGGGTGCATCCTACGAAAGGGTGGTCCCGGTTGGCCGAGAACTTTTCTCAAAGGAATTGACAACAAGGTAACAATGACCTAGAATCTAAAAAGCTAGAGTCCCGATTTATACTATTTTAGGGGAACGGAAAGGAACTATGCCTTACGGGCAGAGAGGTCGAGCTTCGCATCCTCTCGTTTTCCATTCTCCTTGAACCAAGTGCAATATAAATTCGCTTCGACCTTGATATTTTTGCACAAGTAGTTCATCTGGGGCTCCACGCTAGTTACCTCATAGGATTTTGACCATTAGGAAAACCTTGATTTAGGTCGGTTGTAAGTGGAAACGACTGGAATGCTTTCGCTTCGTAGCAGACTCGCAAAGACCTAGGCCACAAACCCCATGACATTGCTTGGGAGTGCTAGATGATGCTTTCTAGACTCTCTTCCCGATGGGCTGCTAAGATGTGTCCTATAAGTGGACCAGGGGAAATGTTACAGTTGGTATCAGAACCAACGAGGATCTAATATTTACAAGAAAACTTAATGAGGAGATGTAGAGCAATGTTGCCATTAAGAACATTTCCTTACTTACTTATGGATGATGGCATGCAGAATTGCAAAGCATGGAATAAATTATTGGTGTTCCAGGTTATGTTTATGACTGCAATGTGTGCTTCGGATTATCGACGGAGGCTAGGTATGATGAATATCCTAGACCACATCTACAATCCTTCATCCCTATACATGGAACGAAGATGGACGGGTGAATCAGGACTTTATTACATAGCTACCCATCGACTTGCGTACCTTTGAACCAACTTGAAGAGAATCAACTGGATGGAGGATTTAAAAATCGTGAAGCTGTACATCTTTGTCGAGGCTCATGCAAACACAACCCTACATGTCGGCGGTCAAAAGGTCAAGTAGAACAAGTATGTGTACAAGGAAGTGACTCGAATAATCCCTATCGACAGAATCAAGGTGTTGGGACGTTATGAGAAGAACGGGTATCAAAGGAAAGGATACCCTAAGCTTCCTATGACCTATCAACTCCTGAAAATCCATGACCCCAATCCATATTATTACTCAGTTCCCATAGCTGAATGTAACACAATCTTATTCTCCCCAAATTAATGTATCAGCTTGCTCTACCTTCCCAAATAAATGTACTCGAAAGGGCTATGCCCACATGAATGAATAATATTTTTTATCACTATCTGTCTTGGCTGTAAGTGTTGGTAAAGGAGTTAAGTGATTAGGTCACTTGTACCAGGCAAACTACTAAGGTGAAATTCCTACTGGGTGGAAAGTCGACTTCGGTCAAATTCAGGGTAATGAACTTAGGTGTCCACGAATGTTTACTTGGAATGTATTAGCTAATACCCAATGATGCCCCCATTCACTGTGGAAAGGGCCAAGTCTCCTTTCGAAATTCTAAAGGGGAACTAGTCATAACCCAAGGAGAGGCTGGGAAGCCAAAAATTCAACTGGCCAAAGCAACACGGATAATAAAAGGAGTTAGAAAGGGGCTACTTGTTTATTTGTTTAAGCTAAATAAGCTAGATCAGAATCAAGAATCTAGGGAAGAACCTTCATGGTTAAAGAAATAAGTAGACGTATTTCCTGAAGAGTTGACAGAACTTCCTCCTCAAAGGGAAGTTGATCATGAAATCAAGCTAGCGCTAGGAGCTGCACCAATCGCAAAGAGACCATATATGATGTCCATCCCGAAAGCAATTGAGCTGAAGGAGCAACTCAAGCAACTGTTAGATCAAGGCTACATATGTCCTAGCAGTTCACCATGGGGAGCTCGAGTGTCGTTCCAGAAAAAGAAAGATGGAATGCTTCAGCTATGCATTGACTACAGAGGGTTGAATCAATCAACCATTAAAAACAAATACCCCATTCCAAGAATAGATGAACTTCTTGACTATCTTCAAGGTGCGAAAATCTTCTCCAAGATAGATCTCAGGTCTGGTTATTATCAGATAAGGATCAAGGAAGAAGATATCCCAAAGACGGCATTCAACACAAGGTATGGACACTTTGAATTCCTAGTCATGTCATTTGGGCTAACAAATGCTTCTGCTACCTTCAACAAGCTAATGCAGGATATCTTTAGGCCCTATCTTGATGACTTTGTACTCGTCTTCTTTGATGATACCCTAGTCTACTCCAAACAGGAAGAAGATCATGAACCCCAGCTTCGCATTGTTATTAAAACAATGAGGGCACACAAGCTTTATGCCAAGAAGAAGAAGTGTGCATTTTTCAAGCGACAGATTGAATATCTGGGATTCATTGTATCAGCAGAAGGAATTTCAGTAGATCCGGCCAAGGTCAAAGACGTTCTGGAGTGGCCAACACCAACTTCTGTCAAAGAAATACGTAGTTCTCTTGGATTGATAGGATGGTATAGGGTCTTTATAAAAAACTATGCTTTGATTGCAGCGCCTCTGACTAATCTACTAAAGAAGCAAGTATCAATTGTATGGTCACTTGCTAAACAGTCCAACTTTGACAAACTAAAAGTAAAGCTTGGTATCAACATCCATCCTGAAAATTTCGAATCTTAGTAAGAAGTTTGAAGTGATAACTAATGCTAGCGCACTAGCCTTAGGATATGTGCTCACACAAGAAGGTCATCCCGTAGCATACTCTTCAAGGAAACTGAAGAACCATGAAAGGAACTATGCTACCCACGATCTGCAGCTGTTAGCTATCATCCATGCTCTCAAACTTTGGAGATACTACTTGCTAGGTAATAAATTTACCTTAGTGACGGACCACAAGAGTCTTAAATGGATTTTCACCTAGAATGAGCTAAATATGAGACAACGTCGATGGATTGAAGTGCTGGAGGAATATGATTTTGAAATCAAATATTGGGCTGGAAAGGAGAATGTAGTTGCCAATGCACTCAGTTGCAAGGCATTTCTGAATTCTCTAATTTTGCAAGATCCATCAACAGCAAGATCTCTAGCCACAAAGGTATCCATGCCAAACAACCCAATTCTTGAGCTAGCTAGAGGTGAGGCATGTCATGACCCAACCTATCAGAAGTTGCTAAGGGAGATCCCCATCAAGGATCAAGACTTGAAGCTACAAACAAAGTATCAAGAATTCTCTATCCATAGCGGACTTGTCTACTATAGGACAAGATTATGTATATCGGCAAGTCAATCACTCAAGCAGAAGATACTTTGGGAAGCCCATGACTCCCCTTTTTTTAGGACATCCTGGCTATGCCAAGATCCTTAATGCCGTCAGAAAGAGCTATTATTGGGATAGGCTCAAAGGTGATGTTCTCAAATATGTCATGTAATGTTTGTCTTGTCAACGCATTAAGGCCGAACATGTCAAAATGCCAGGGAAGTTGCAACCACTTGACATTCCCCAAATGAAATGGGAATTCATTAGTATGGACTTTGTTGTTGGCCTAACCCAAGTTCAAGGAGGATACAACTCCATTATGGTCGTGCTGGATATGCTCACCAAGGTTACACATCTTGTCCCTGTTAAGACAAACTATAAAGCCTCAGACATCGCAAGGTTATTCATCAAGGAAATATTCAAATTACATGGGTTACCCAAAAGAATCATTAGTGATTGTGACTCTCTCTTCACATCACACTTTTGGAGGGCTATCTTCGAGGCCATTGGGACTCAACTCTGTTTCAATAGAGCTTATCATCCCCAAACTGATGGTCAAACAGAACGAGTCAACCAAGTCATTGAAGACATGCTTAGGGCTCACTGCTGTCACAAACCCAAAAAGTGGAGTCAGCATTTGCCACTGGTTGAGTTTGCCTACAATGCTTCCTACCAACAAAGCATTCGGATGACTCCTTTTCAAGCATTGTATGGGCACGATAGTCATAGTCCTTTAAGCTTCTCGGATCCAACCTTAAGGGTTGAAGCTTCAAAGAAGATACTGGAAGACATGGATGACCAAATCAAATCAATAAGACAGGACATCCAAGCCGCCAAGGATAGATAGAAGGCTTACACAAACTTGAAACGACAAGATAGATCCGTCGTTGAAGGTGATATGGCCCTCATTCGCGTACGTCCAAAGAAGAGTTCCCTATCCTTGGGTGAATGCAAAAAGCTAAGTCCAAGGTATCGTGGACCCTACAAGATTCTCAAGTGCCTAGGGCCTAATGCTTATAGACTTTAACTCCCTGAGAACCTAAAAGTTCATAATGTATTCCATATCAGTCTATTGAAAAAGTATGTGCCTAACCCTAGTCATGTGCTTGATGATCAATAAGTTGTAATGCCTAGCCAAGGAGTCCTTGAGCTATGGCCTGACAGGATCTTAGATGTTAGGGAGAGGCATTTGAGATCTAGGACCTTGAGAGAATACCTTGTGCAGTGGAAAGATTATCCCGAAGAGGATGCCACCTGGATGGATGAAAGTACTCTCAACCAACAATACCCCCAGTTCTCTCGAGATGAGGACATCTCGATTCCTCTAAGGGGGGGAGAATGTAATATTTCCGCTACGAAATATTGAAGACCCAAAATCTCGTGCAAAAGTGGTTCAAAATAATCTCCCGCAATGGAAAAACCTTTGGCTAAGTGCTTCACCCTTGTGCAATAGCAAACTCCAGCTCCGTGTCACGTATAGGGAGCCGTGGCTTGTAAACCGCGAGCCACCGTAGGCCTCCACGGGAACACCCGTTCTTGGGGAAAAAAGATAATGAATTTGTGTAAATTTTTAAAATTAAAACTCCCCTCCCCTTCAGTTGTTGCATGGCGGGGGAGAGGGAGTGTGAGAGGAGCTTGAGTGTGGAGTAGGAGAGCATGGGGGGGAGGAGGCATGCAACTTGCCACATGTGTGGCTATTCCCCCCCCCCCCCCCCCCCCCCCCCCCCCCCCTTCAAACAATATGACCCCCCCCCTCAAGCTTGAGAGGGAGGGGAGAGGAGGATTGTGCATTGTGCAGGCCGCCACATTGCCACGCCGTCGCTAGGATTGCTGTGCTGCCACCACGCTGCTGCCACCATCGCCTTCATCACCATCATCTCCATCATCTTTATCATCATTACCATCATCATCATAATCATCATTGTCGTCATCTTCACCTCCATCCTCATCATATTCCCAATCATTTTCTCTCTCCATGTTATCAGCCTATGGATAGAAGCTTAGAAGCTTCTATTAGAAGCTTCCATTAAGGCTTCCATAGGCCTTATTCACCCGTGCCTCCCTCGGGTTTTAAAAACCGTGACTGCAAGGCCCCATTTCTTGCACGGAGGAGGAGAATCTCGGACGGAGTGTCTTCAAAGTACGTAAGTGAACCAAAGGAGAGTTGCTGAAGCGAAATTTACTGCATCAACGACCCAAAACAAAAGACGACAGGAGCACACGCGGAAGCTTCCACCCTGAGTATGCGAGTGGACAACGCCCCGAATCTTAATGCCCAGGTTCCCATAAAACTCCTGCATGAAAAGGATGCACTAAGCATGTTTAATTCTCGTATGCAAGTTTAAGTGGATTGGGAAATTTATTTACTCGCCCGATTTACAAAAATTAGTTGCATGTCATGCATTTGAAATTGCTTGCACTTCCGTGGTCAAGGTGCAATCCTAAACACATGGTGCATAAGTAAAAAGATGGAATTGTGCAAAGGCCTCTTTGTTGCACCTCGCAAAGGATAGGACATATAACTCCTAACGCATTTATGTAATAAATTCTTGGTTGTGTCTCGCGATTAAGGTAATCATAAACGAACATTAAATTATGTCCGAATAGTTGCAATGCATGGAAAGGATTTATGTACCTTGCAAATTACATGCGATGATAGTTCATTTTGGGTCGGGTTAAGTGCTAAAGGAAGGATTAATTGAATGATGGACTCATGGCATTCGCTCAAGCATGGAGTTATTTTATCAAAGTTTGGATGCATCTTCATTAAAAATATTAAAGCTTTGACTTCATTGCATCAACGTAGGGTTTATAAGAGTTAGCTCTGAATGTCAATCATTATAGTATAGGGCAAGGAAAAGAATGATCTCTAAGTTTCATAAAAGCAGAAGGTCTATGGTTTGAAGTTGCATACTCGCATGGAATGATGCATCTCACCTAGCTACCTACATCTTTTAGGAGAAAGTACTTGCTAATTTAGAAGAATGTATTTTCATCTTTAAAGTGAAGATTATCTTTACTCGTGGGTTGGTTGGATCAACTAAGTAATCCGCATATAGTTGAGTAGCTCACATGAAAATCATAAAGGTACGATTAGATTGCATATGACGATCACCTCAAAGTGCTAGCTAGGGTCAAGTTACGTTAAATTTCTGCCTAGTATTGCACTTGGGTTGCCGACTTAACACTTCCAATCTTTAGGGTCCTACCCACATTTACGGAATGTTAGGGTTATCTAAACGCCCATGCAAGCATGATCTAGGGTTCTCACCCTAAGGATCAATTGACCAAATACTAGACTGCCGTATGAATCTAGGAACCCTAGGGCCACGGCCTAGTAAGGGTTAGGTTTTGGATTGGGTCAATAGGACTCCAAAAACCCTACATCTTGACCAAAGCTATTCTTGACCAAGGAATACCGTGTGATGGGATAAATAATCCCATAAGTTAGGTGCTGACACCTATCTCGTGCAATAAGTTGTAATGTCGCATGGTTTTGTGTCTAAATCACAAAACAGTAATTGCCACTTCTTAAAACAAGTTTGGCAAGTTCTAAGTACAAGTCTAATTTTCTAGAGGATGAGTAGTCATCCCGCTACATCACCCTTCCTTGGGACTGATTTACCAAGTTAGGGGAGTTACGAATTTGCCAAGAAAGTAGTTGACCAACTAAGTTAGGGTGATGAGGTTGCCCAGGATTTATTGACCTTAATATAAGGAAATCTAAGGTATTGATAATTTGGGTCAAGAGGGTATAAACGTTGACCCAAGGATAAAGGGTAAACAAGCAACTCAGCTTACGAAACCCTTGGGATCTTGCCAAGTCAAATTGATCCCGGATCGAATGCTGGATATATTCGGAGAGAAGGATTTACACCTTAGCAATTGGCCGTATAAACGACCAATGGAGTGCTTGTGTTTGTACACTTAGGAGCACTATTTGTTCTTCTTTACTCAAGGAACTAATGCTGGAAAATAACTAATGCTCCACGTTGAAAGCCTGGAGGGAGAGGCAGTATCAGTTACATCCGACTATCTGCCTGACCCTATCCAAGGGGGTTGTTAACCATGCCAGGTACGTGGGCCAAACCCATCGCGAGAGGTCTCTCTATGGGTGCTACTTGGATCAAGAGGATGCTTGGGTGCCAGTGGGGGCTCTGGCCGTAAATCCCCTTCCATCGGATCTTGCACAAGAGGCCGATGTGACTCGAGATGGGATCTCGAGGCCCGCATACTAGTCAACGGGCGGAACTTGGAATAGCGATCCCTGAGGATTGCTGGAATAGCCTTCGAGCGGAATAGCCTTCGGGCTGGATTATATGATGCATTCCAAAGACTGATAAATAAAGATCAAATGTTGAGAGGGAGCTTGCTTGATATTGTTTTTCTATGTCAGTGCCTAAGTTACGTGAAGGAACCAGTGATTAATTGGCTAATTAAGGAAGCTGTTTATTCTTATCATACTAAATGTGGTAGGTAATTAGATAACTAAAGCAACCCGAGGAAAGTACAGTGGATGTGACCCTGGGTTCATCCTACGAAAGGGTGGTCCCAGTTGGCTAGTAACTTTTCTTAAAGGAATTGACAGCAAGGTAACAATGACCTAGAATCTAGAAAGCTAGAGTCCCGATTTATACTATTTTAGGGGAATGGAATGGGACTATGCCTTACGAGCAGAGAGGTCGAGCTTCGCATCCCTCTCGTTTTGCATTCTCCTTGAACCAAGTGCAATATAAATCTACTTTTACCCTGATGTTTCTGCACAAGTAGTTCATCTGGGGCTCGACGCTAGTTACCTCATAGGATTTTAGCCATTAGGGAAACCTTGATTCAGGTCGGTTCTAAGTGGAAATGGCCGGAATGCTCCGCTTTGTAGCAGACTCGGGAAGACCTAGATTGAAAACCCCGTGACATTCCTTGGGAATGTGGGGCGGTGCTTTCTAGACTCTCTTCCCGATGGGCTACTAAGACGTGTCCTACAAGTGGACAGGGGGATACGTTATAGTTGAAGAAGAGATAATTCAATGCCTCAGTTTTGACAACCTACGGCCCATAGGATTGTCTGATGCTACCCTTTTTTCTAATTTCTTTTTCGATGCCTACTTCTGGAAAAATGCAATTGTACCCTACCAACGATTTGATGATCAACTCCAATAGCTTCACCATGAGCAACTGGTTTCCTAGCCAGTGCACCAAAAATGATCCGTCAAAGGAATAAATATCGTGATAATAAAACAAGAGAAAAATATATGCCGAGATTTAACTTCTCACTCATGAAGCCAAGAAGATCTATCTCAGCTCCCTCTTCTTCCTCACGCTCATCCATAGAAGCAACACAAAAAAAAGGAACGCAGAGAGAGAGATTTTTTTTTAAACACACCAAATGCTCTCAAAGTGCATGCAAAAGAGAGAGGGATATATTGAAGAAGCACACCCCAATCTTCCCCCACATGCACCCCTTTGTGCAAGAGTTTCTTAATGAATAATATTTTTCTTTACATTGGCCTTAGCCATTGTTTCTTTACGGACCTCAACACTTACGGGCTTGCTTTATTAATACACCATTTTTAAAATCGTTATAAGACTACATTAACATATGATATTGTTAATGTAGATGCCATAGGGTACTAGATTTGGAGCATCTTTAGGCTTCATCATTCTCCCTGAACACAATTGCGAAGCTGTCCTCGGCAAGCACAAGGTAGAACCACAAAACCATTGAACATGTCTTTAGCATCGATGACGAAGCCGAGCCATAGGAGACCACCTAAGGACCACCACACCAAGGATGCCATCCCCTACTTTGTCATGAGCTTGCAAACTCCAAAATCTCAAACGAACGCCATCTTCTTCATGCTAGTGAGAATACTTCAACAATAGTGTGTAGAGAATGCTTTTGCATAGAAACACTCTCTATGAATAAGTCCATTTGAATATATATGCAATTGATTGAGGTTATTACACATAATTGGCATAAGTGGAACTTTCTCTGTCATGATAAATAGTTGCAGTTGTTGATCGAAGAATGACGATGATGGATACTGAAGAAAGAAAACTGATCGTTGTGCCTTTTGATGGAACGGCGATCATGAGGAGTGCAATTGATGAAGCCAAATAGATATATCAGATTCTGACAGTTGATCAAAGGTGTTGAAGAAGAGAGAATTCAATGCCTCAGTTGACAGCCTACGGCCCATCGGATTGTCTAATGCTACCCTTTTTTCTGATTTCTTTTTGGATCCCTGCTTCTAGAAAAATGCAATTGTACCTTGCCATCGGCTTGATGATCAACTCCAACAACTTCACCATGAGCAACTGGTTTCCCCGCCAGTGCACCAAAAATGATCCATCCAAGGAATAAATCTCCCAAGTATAGAACAAGAGCAAAATATAAGCCGAGATTTAACCTCTCACTCATGAAGCAAAGAAAATCTATCTCATCTCCCTCTTCTTCCTCACCCTCATCCATAGAAACCACCCCAAAAAAAAGAACGCAGAGAGAGAGAGAGATTTTTTTTAAAACACACCAAATGCTCTCAAAGTGCATGAGAGAGAGAGAGGGATGTATTGAAGAAGCACACCCCAATCTTCCCCCACATGCACCCCTTCGTGCAAGAGTTTATTACTGAATAATATTTTTCTTTACTTTGGCCTTAGCCATTGTTTCTTTAGGGACCTCAACACTTACAGGCTTGCTTTATGACTACATGATTTTTAAAATCGTTATAACAGTACATTGACATATGATAATGTTAATGTAGATGCCATAGGGTGCTAGATTTTGAGCATCTTTAGGCTTCATCAATAAGATTCAAGAGTGGCCCAAGCTACTTGTACGCTTTATGGGCTGATCACACTACACATAGTACAATGACTAGATATATGCCTCCTGAGTTGATGTATGGCAAAAAGCCTATTATGCCTATTGGGGATGTTATTACTACTTGGAGTGTGCTACCTTGGGAGAATAATATGAACAAGGAGGACCTTCTTACTTTATGGATTTGATAGCTAGAAAGGAGGCTTGAAGACATCAAGATTGCAACCATGTCTTTAAAAGATGCTAGGTTAAAGAATAAAGATAGGTTTGACAAGAAACACATGCTTTGTCCAAAACCCATTGAGAAAGGAAATTGGATGTTAGTCTATGACAGTAGTCTTGACACTCAACATAGTACACTTAGAAACGTTTCTAAGAGATTGTTTGGTCCTTATATTGTGAAGCATGTACACAATAACATGATGTATTCATTGTGTGAGTTGGATGGTACAATTGCAGGAAAGAGGATCAAGAGATTTAAGCAACGGAATGGAAGTGAACTAATTGAAGAACATGTGCAAGATAAAGAATAGATTTATGTTGACTTGGATAATCAAGAGGACAATGAAGATGCATGGATGGAAGATGAATATATTGATCTAGATGAAGATTAACCATGTGGCACAAACTAGAGAATGTACAGGTTCAGAGGGGGTGGACGTCATGTCACTACATGGACACAGTGTGAAAAACCTTGGAGTGCATCATCATTTAGCTTTCTTATTAATTTAGAGAGTCAATGTCATATTATTCATTAGTGTTAGTGTCCATAGGATGGATGGTTCAAACTTACGGATTTTTTAGATAATTTTAGTATGTTTTTTATATTTTTGATATTTTAAAAATAAGTATCCTAAAAAGGTATAGAAAACTTCTAAAATAGGGTGTCATGCAAAAGGAAGCTACTTTTCAGCCAGTTTTGGAGATCTCATGCAAAAAGAAGGGCTCCCAAATTCGCACTGCACGTGATTGTAGTTTTCAAGCAATAAATAGCACTCCGAACGGTGAGGAGGGAGAATGGGCGATCCAACTTGGTAGTCTTTCTCTAACCAATCCGAGAACATGAATTCTAAATATTCAACTAGTTCTATAGCTATATGGTCAGGTTGGAGTGTCTTCTAGAATCAACTAGGAACAATAAACTGATTTTGTACATCTGCTAGCATGGGACAATATATGTTTTGCATTTCTTGTAGCAGATTATCACCTTTGTCTTCATCTAAAAGTTCAATATCTTCATAACAATAGAGGTCCATATGTGGAATGATAGGAATCCTTGAAATGTGTGAAGATCCTGAAGTTCCCTCTCCTATATGTATGATTTCCTTTTCTTTTCCTTTAGATGAAGAAGAAATTTGATGCATATTTAATGTACTTGATGAAGGGGAAGAGAAATGGGACGTCCATCTCTTCAGTAGTCTCTTGTTTGAAAAACTTGACCAATCTATGGCAGTGTTTGATGTAGGCACAAGTGAATTAGTTGCATTAGAAAATATTGGGGCCGATCTTGTTGCTGTAGATTTTTGTAGTTGTTGGCATAATATAAGAAGTTGATCAGCTACTTACTGTAATGAATCCATCTTTTCTATTAATCCTATCAAGGCAATATGTGTCCAATTCATAGCTTGGATTTCTACTATCCAAGATGTGTTGTCTTGAGGAAGATGATGAAGAAGATGCTTTCTCAACTAATTTTCTACAATGCTAGTAGACTCCATGCACAATCTGTTCATGTGTGCAAGGATGAGTATGGAACTTTAGAGTATTCGCCTTCTGAGAATGAGAAACTTTGAGTTGTGGTTGCACTGGAAGACGATGAACCATTGACTGAGCACAGTAGATGTTTCCTGAGGCTGTGCTGAGGAAGAAACGATGTTTTTCCTTTTATATTTTGAACTTTTATTACCTTTGGAGGTAATAACTCTTTCTTTCTTATGGAGGAGATATCTAATTGCCATTCATGGGGCAATTTTATTTCTGACTAGTTCACACAATCAGGGAAAAACCTTTGTGTGATTTCATCAGACTTCATGATGATAATCTGACCTTTGTCCTAAGAAGTATTTACTCCTTCTACTACCCTAGGTATGGCTTGTGACATACAACGGAACACCATTCTATATTGTATGGCAAGATGGGCAGAGGACGCCTTCATCTGTAAACCCATAGTCCTAATGTGGAGCATTAGTAACTCTAGTAAGTATGGGTCATCCATGGCAATAACATAGTTTGGACAGAACTCAAATAAGATTGGTCCATTTGATAAGGGAGAAATTGCTGCACCTACTATCATATCATGTAATTGTAAGTGACGGCTATCTAAAATTGCAGCCATGCATCTCGGGGGGTTCACTATATATATATTCTCTATGTAATGCACGTTCATGACCTATTTATAAATATCCTAATCTGTGAATTTTTCTTGAATAAAACACAACCCTTTTCTATTCAATCTATAAGTAACCCCTTTATATGACACCCTTCTGTATGTAAAAAATATATAAAAATGGTGTTTTAAAAACCCCTTATTTTGAATTCACATTATATATACATATATTCATGAGTGACCCCCCCAAGGCCATGCATGAAGCATTCGCGAAACAAGGGAATAATCCCTATAGCTATGTAGCCTAAGTGAATGTAAGGGTAATCCTTCTTGTGCTGATGTTTTTGTCTTTTAGGATAATCAAGTGATAGCAAATTCACATGTTGATCCTCAGAGAGTGAGTCTCCTACTATGAGTATTCCCTGATCGTCGATATACATAGTTGAAGCTTTAAATTTGGAGATCTGATTCTCACCATAAATGTGGGATGCACCTATCTTTGGTAGGAGACTCACTCTCTGAGGATCAACAAGTGAATTTTCTATCACTTGTTTATCCTAAAATACAAAAACATCATCACAAGAAGGATTACTCTTACATTCACTTAGGCTACATAGCTATAGGGATTATTCCCATGTTTTGTCATGGTCTGAATGCTTCATGCATGGTTGCAGTTTTAGATACCCATCACTTACAATTACCTGATATGATAGTAGGTGCAACAGTTTCTCCCTTATCAAATAGACCAATCTTCTTTGAGCTCTGTCCTAACTATGTTATTGCCATGGATCCTGAATTATTAATGCTTCACATTAGGACTATGGGTTTACAGATGAAGGCATCCTCCACCCATCTTGCCATACAATATAGAATGGTGTTCCTTGTATGTCACTAGCCATACCTAGGGTAGTAGAAGGATTAAATTCTTCTCAGGACAAAGGTCAGACTATCATCATGAAGTCTGATGAAATCACACAAAGGTTTTTACCTGATTGTGTGAACTGGTCAAAAATAGAATTGCCGCATGAATGGCAATTAGATATCTCCTCCATAAGAAAGAAAGAGTTATTACCTCCAAAGGTAATAAAAGTTCAAAACATAAAAGAAAAAACATTGTTTCTTCCTCAACAACAACCTCAGGAAACATCTACTACTAATTTAATGGTTTCTTGGCCTACACTGCAACCACAACTTAAAGTTTCTCCTTCTTAGAAGGCAAACACTCTGAAGTTCCACACTCATCCTTGCACACATGAACAGATTGTGCATGGCATCTGTCAGCATTGCAGAAAGCTAATTGAGAAAGCATCTTGTTCATCATCTTCTTCAACCATACTCAATGTAATTCAAGAATTTGAGTATGAGAGTAACCAGTACAAGGCTACTCCATATATAGGAAGGATAGTTTTGTTGTGTGCTAGAGAATATACTCGAAGCATATCTATAGGGCTGTAATGTTGAAGATTCTTCTTCACATAAGGATGTGCCCCACCCTGAGTCGGAGGCATCTATATACAAAATTAGTGGGAGTCCAGTTGGCAGTAGACATAAAGGGGAAAGATGCTTAATTATATATTTTATATTTTGTATTGCCAAAGTATGGATAGAGTGCCAATGGAAATTATCTTTTCGGAGTAAAGGATAGAGGTCCTTTGAATAATTGGCAATATTTGGTGTGGAGAAATTGATCCAGTTTAAGCAACCTAAAAATTGTTGCAGTTGCTTAATAGAAGTCAAAGTATCTGGCATGTCCAGGATTTTTATAAGAACATGGTTTTGCAATTTGATTATTCCTTGACTAATTTCCATTCCCAAGAATTCCACATTTGTTTGAAACATAATGGACTTGGTTGTGGTTGGAGACAAAACCATTCCCGCATCTTCAATGGCCTTTGCAAACTGGGTGAGATGATCCAAATGATCTTGAACTGTTTCTGAGAACACAAGTATATCATCAATATAAGTTAAGCAGAAAGGAAACTTGCCAAAGATGAAATCTTTCCATTCCTGAAAGTTAATGGGAGCTATTTTTATCCCAAAAGCGAGGATAGTCCACTAATAGTGTCCTTGTGGCACATAGAAGGCAGTTTTGTAACGGTCTTTGACTTTAATGGGGAGTTTCCAAAAACCATACTTCAAATCAAATTTACTAGAAATATTTACCTTCTTAAATCTTTTCAGAATCAAATCCTTGAGAGGGATTAGATGACCATGCTTAATTAGATACTTGTTTAATGGTTTATAATTAATAACCATTCTCTTTTTACCTCTCTTCTGCTCTGAGTGCTTGTTGACATAAAATGCCTAACAAGCCCATGGAGAGTTTGTTGGCTCAATCAGTCCTTTCTCTAGAAGAGTTTGTATCTCTTCTTTGCACAATTCCAAATCTTCATCTTTCATTTCTGAATGCACTGCTTTGGTCGAGATCGCATCAGGTTGAACGGGGAGAGAAATAGCATACCTGTCTCTTTTTTCTTTGTATACTAGGGGATCATCGTGCATGAATGTCTTCAGGTGAGTGTAATTTTTTTGTTATTAGATAGCCCCACTATAGTTGGAGTAGTAGCCTTGATACAACTCTTAGGGAAGAGTTTGAATGGAGCAATGGTCAAACTGGATCATCCCGTATCTAGTAAAGCATCAACATAGAGTGAGAATTGGGGCATGTTTTTCAGTTGCACACAAACCATTGGTATAGGTCCACCTGTATTGAGAGCATTAATTTTGTGTACCTGTGCTGGAGATTACCTTATATGGTTTATTGGAGTGGTTGGAATATTTGAGGCAGAAGAATTTTACTCTTAAAGAATGGCAATAGTGCCTTGGGCTAAATCCTTTTGGCTAGTCAAGAGTCTTCTATATACTTTACATAAAGAATGTAACTCTTGCTGCATTAAAACAACAACATTTACCATATCCGAGCCTACCATGAAGCCAAAATCGTCCAATCTTTTGCTTCTTCTTCATTGGAGTTACATGATCCAAAGACCGCAAAGCATCAATTTTATTCTTCTTTTCCACATCCACTACATGATCAAAACCCACCTACTTCCCATGCTCTTTAACAAATTCCAAAGTGACCTACCTAGCATAGGACTCTTGATACCCTACTTGAATCAAATCCTTATAGATTGCATACTTTGCTTTATCACCCCCAAGAAGAGCATTGATATCCTCACTATCTTTACCATGGCTATTATCCTCAGTCATAGTATTTGCATCACTTGCATCGGCTGACATAGAATCAAGGGTCCATTTAAGCAAGCTATCCATAGTCAAATTAAGAAACTACAACCTAGCATACTCATATAGAGTAGCTAAAAAACATCTCATACGAGACTTGTGAAACCTTCTTTGTTTTCAACACTTTAATCTCAGTCATGAGCCTATCATGCATTACACTAGCCCAATTACGTATACCCATATTTTCAGCATAATATATAAGACCATATGTCTCTTGAGCAATGCAATCGATTTTAATAAACATCATGAGGAAGCGTTCCATGAATCATCTGAGGTGCATCTTCCTGGCTACATCAATTCTCTTCAAAACATAGACATTACGTGGACTTGTAATCCCCAAAAGCCTGAAAGATTTGATCTTCCGAACATTGCCGCAATGTGGGATTCACATTCATTGGGAATGCAAATATATAGCTCACTACTAATGTAGTAAGCTCAATGTTTCCTACTATTCTGCCTTATTATTGCCTCAAAATGTCAAGCTGAATCGAGGCATGCACATTGGCTGCCCACTTCACCCAAGACAGACGAATCTTCTCGAACCATGCTTTATTGGCAGCATGCTCAACATCAAGCACCAATGTCGAATCAACAAATGGTGTTTGCACACAGCACTAGGGATGTTTACCTGAGGTGGGACTCTCAGTGCAGCATTAATGTAATGCTGCTACTCGGACTGCTCCTCTTCAGTTGGGTCAAAATCCTCATCATTATCATCATCCGCTCTAGCACGCTTCTGTATAGACAGCCATCAGGTTGAGTTGCGGTGTGTATGAGTCATGGTGTGGACAACCGGAATATTAACAGAACACCATGGTGGAAAATAAGAAGAAACAAATGAAGCAGTTGTCTTCTCCATTTGAACCCACAAGTAGAAGTCTTCTTTGTGTTGAGGACTTTTTGTGCCACTTGTCCCATCACCATGAGAAACACAAAACCACTCCTTGTCATCCCTACTTGTAAATGATAAGTTTTATACCAATAATATACAACTAAATTAATATCGGAGTAATAAGATTGCACAATCCTTTTCAACTTAAACCCATTAACTGCAAGCTTCAACAACTTCCCATGTAAATCCAAAAATAAAAATGTTCCTTGACCAAGATCCTTGAAGATTACAAATGGGATTTCATATTGAAGCTTTAATTTTCCAGGAAAATTTTCAAGTCAATAATTATAAAAAACAACCCAATCTCCTTCCCAAATTTTTTTATTTTTACTATGCCTATTTACCCAAGCATGTCTCCGTTGTTGTGTAACTCCTAAAATGTAAGAAACTACCACCATGTCCTCCTCTAACTTCAGGAGTTGTTCGAATCTATGCTACACTGACTTCTTAGGATCTAACTTATGTGTAACAAAAACTCTCAAGCTTGGTACCACAAATTCCATAGGCACCACAACCTCTAATCCATACATCAGTTTGAAGGGTGTAAGCCTTGTTGTAACCTTATATGTCATGCTAAAATCCCACAATGTTGAATTAAGTTTAGCATCCCAATCTTCCCTATTATCCTCAACAATCTTCTTTAAAATCCAAAGTAAAATCTTATTAGAGCTCTCTGCTTGTCCATTAGCCTGAGGATGATTTGGGATAGACTTCTTATGTAAAATCATATGCCTGACAGTCAGCTCCTGAATAACTTGATTTAAGAAATGCTTACCCCTATCACTAATTAACTCAATAGGACATCCAAATCGAGCCATAATGTTAGAATATAAGAACTTGGCATGACTAGCTGCTTTATTATTCTTCAATGCTTGAGCCTCTACCCATTTGGTACAATAAACTGTACAAACCAATATATATATGTTACCTATCCTTTTAGATACTAGTTTGATTGGCCCAACAAAATCAATCCCCCACTTCTAAAATGGCTCAAGTGGAAACACCACATGATCCTGCATATCCTATCCCTATCAAGAGGTTGATATTCTTTCAAGCATTGCAAAAACTCCTTATCATACTGATGTGCATCTTTCAACACAGTAGGCCACCACAAACTTGGCTATAGTATTTTCCTACCTATAATCTCACAAAAAACGACCACCTGACAATCGGAAATGAGCTTCATGAAGAACTGCTGGTTGCTTATATTCAGGAACACACCTTCTCAAGACATTATCTGCTCCACTTCTATACAAAGTATTCATAATAATCTAAAATGATCTGCTCTTCAATGCCAACTTCCATCTTTGGTTAGTTGTAAGGTGTGGTGGCATAATCCCTTCAGGAAATGCAACAATTGATCATAATATGAATCAAGATCAAGAACCTAAACTCAAAGAGTTCAACATTAAGATCCGAAACTCCTACTTCAATCTCATCATTCTCCAATCGGCTTAAATACTCAGCCACTGCATGTTCTTTACTAGGAGTGTGAATAACCTTGAAATCAAACTCTTACAACAACAACATCCATCTAGCCAACCTACATGTTAACTAAGGTTTGTTAATTATAAACAAAAGTGCCTAATGATCCATATTAAAAATTACTTGATTACCTAACAAATAATGCCTAAATTTATGCACAAGAAAACCATCCCAAGTGCTTGTCTTTTTGTGATTGAATAATTCTTTTCCGCAGTACTCAATCTCCTGCTTGCATAATAGATTGGTATATACCATCCAAGTATCTTATCCTGCATAAGTATAGCTCCCACAACTAGGTTAGAAGCATCTACAAAGACATGGAAAGGTAAATTCCATGCTGGAGGTTGCAGTATTGGAGCTACAACTAACATCTTCTTGAGAATGTTGAAGGCTCTCTCTTGATCTTCCCTCCAAATAAACTATATCTCTTTCTTGGTTAAAGTCGTAAGAGAAGAACAAATATGTGACAAGTACCTTAAGTACTTGCTATGCCACTTCACTTGCCCAACAAACCTCATAACTTTCTGCACATCAATTGGAGCCTTAGCTTTCTAAACAACTACAATATTTCTTAGATCCATGCTCATGGCTTCTTTAGACAAGATGTGGCCTAAAAGCACACCCCTTTTTGCTTCAAACACTAACTTGAAGGGTTCAAGGAATCTTTTACATCTCTCAAAACATAGCCTAAGATGTTTTAAATGCTCTCTCATGCTACCAAAAACATAGAAATCATCAATAAATACCCTCATAAAAGTTGTTAGATATGGCTCAAATGTCTTATGAGCAATTGCCTAAAATTGAGGAGGTCCATTCTTCAATCCAAAGTTCATGACTATGCTAACATATGCTCCCTGCTCAATAATAAAGGTTGTCTTATCCATATCTTTTGGATGCATCCTAATTTGATTGTATCTTGAAAAACCATCCAAAAAATTGTGCATTTCGTGTGGCCTGCCACATCATCAAGGAGAGAGTTGGTAAAAAGAATTAGGAAGGGATTAATAATGGTAGCTACATTTAATTTCTTGTAATCCACAGACTCTGATCTTCCCATTCTTCTTGAGCACCACTATAGGGGATCACCAATTAACTTCATTAACCAATTTGATGAACCCAACCCTCAAAAGCTTGTCAATTTCTTCTTTGACCTGTTTGGCATAGTTAGGCTTCATTCTATACCTTTTTTGAATGATTGACTTAGCATCTTTCTTTAAAAAGGGAACAGAAGTTGGAGCTGGGTTAAGTGGATGATGATCTCTTCTGGCCATCTTTATTTGAAGATCCTTCAGGTTCTTTGAAATTTCTTCCACCATGTCTTCGACAGTTGGTTTGGCAAATGGCTTGACAACTACTGCAGGAATAGGCATATGCATAGGCATAGAAGTAGGCATAGACATGGGGTGGGAGGTAGAAGAAGTGGAAGGAGCAGTAGGAGAAGTGGAGGTAGGAGTAGACATCGTTAGGAGAGTTTGCATACCGTTTTGTAGGTATGCCTTCCATCTTTGCCTCTTTGTTAATGTGGAGACCGCTTCAACAGCATCTTTCAATGCATCTTGAGCCCCATAGACCGTGTTCGGTCTTCAAGAAGCTCTCCCAACTCGTTCTAAAGTGCAGGATCAGCTGCCTGCAAAAATAACTCCACTTTCTTCGAATTTAGGGCTCTTTATTCAACTATATCCAATTGATTGTAGCGTTATTCAAACTCACGCTATCGTATTGCTGCGCATTCGAGGTGTGTAAACCACCCAAAAGTCATGTGTGTGATTTGATACTTTGTACATACTTAGTTGTTATGTTTGCTCTTTCATTCTATGCCGAAGACGGAGAAGAATAAGGAATTTTGGTAGACTGGTAACTCGAGATGCAATCTCATGGGCTACACTTATTTCAAGATATGCCGATTATGGGCTTTGTGAGGATGTTTCCAATAACTACAAATAGATGAGGCTTATCAAGTATTTGACAGACTTTCAGAACAAGGGAACGAAGTCAGTTTGGTTTTGAATGCCATACATGTAGGTAAACTTAATGAAGTTGGGACATCATCCCTGTATCTGTTCCTCCCTACTTGTCATGGTGCGCCCCTAATTGGATGAAGAGGGAACTATGCAAGCTTGTGCTGTTTGGTTGGACTGTATTTGAGCCAGACTCCACCATTTCCAATGGGCTAGCTGGTAGTCCGAGGAAGATATAGAAGAAAACCTCACTTGTGACCCAATTGGTCATATCGTGGTTCTGCTGCTTCTTGTCAAAGTTCATTGGTATATGCTATTGTGACTAAGAAATTGCTTTGATGCAAAGGATAATGATTTGATTAATGACTGGCACTTTGGTCACCATCTTGTGATGTAATGACAATCCAAAAAGATTGGTTTGGACCGTGCTCATATGACAGTGCTTGCTTTTTTTTATCCTTCAACCTATATTTCGGAGGAGAAACAGGGTCTAAAAAAGGAAGAAAAGCAAAAGGCTAATTTTGGGAGGGAAAAAGCAGATTCGAAAAAGATGAGAGATTGAATTGGGGAAAGAGGAAAGGAACGCAGAGGAATCAAGGAGGAAAATAGCTGGAGAGGAAGGGTGATCATCGAAAAGGTCTGCAATAGGACGGCATTAGTGACGAGGAGGAAGGGAGCTGTTTTTAGAGGAATAACAGAGGAGTGCTCTGAAAACGATGAATAAGGAGGAGCTCTGCAATTTGGGCAAGAGAGAGGATTGGGGGAGGAACAGTGAAGATCAATTGTGGAGGAGAAACATGGAGAGTTTTGGGGCATTTTAATCGTGGGAATTGAGGAAAATAAAAGGAAAGATATGGCATTTCGAAGAAGGAAGTGAGGAGTCCGGGAGGAATAGGATGACGAAGAGCGATGACGAAGAGCTGAAGTCGACTTGCAGGGCCAGTTGAAGGAGTTGAAGGTTGAGCTTGCTTTGCTTAGGGTCGCCAAAATCACCGGTGGTGCTCCTAACAAGCTATCCAAATCTTGTCCCAGAACCAGAAAGCTGCACTTCGTGCTGCTTACAAAAAGGCAAAGCGATTGCCTCTTGTTCTGCGCCCTCGGCTATTCAGCGCAGGCTTATCGAAGCATCAGCAACTGCTGCAAACTACAATGCCTTTCTATTCAGAGCAATGATTTGGTAAAACGCATCGGCAACTGCTGCTGTGTCAAGAGGTTGAGACGAAGTTGATATGAAAGATGGCAGTAGAAGAGACGAGATCATTTCCTGAAGTTGAAGGACAGAAGAAAGCACAACATGGATGCTGCTACGATATAGAGAGCCGACAAGTATCTGACCAATAGAAGAACGAAAAGATCGGTGGATTTACTGATATGATGTGTAATAGTAGACATTGAAGAAACTCAAGGTTTGAATATGGCCAGGCAGAGGTTTCCAGCCTGGTGATTCACTCATTTTCCACTACTTACAGTGGTGAGGAAGTTGATGCTATGGACTTTGATACACAGGAATATCAACTCTGAATTAAACAGAGCCATCTGAAATATTTTCAGCGTGGAAAACCAAAGCGACAGAAAAATCAATGCGACATAATCTGGAGCAGCTACTTGATCTCATCTCCATAACCTGCAAATTGAAGGCCCAGAAGATGTTTTCTTTCCGTCGCGTTTGTAGCCTTATTATGCAATTGTTCTTGCATAGCAGCTTACCTTTTCTTCACTCTGTTCCTGTGGCTTTCATCAACATTCATCAACACAGGATTGCCTATTGATTTCCATCGCCATGACTTTGATGTTCTATGAAACGACTGGGGCAGCTGATATCAATACAAAGGGTTAAATCCTCATGCAGACCAGTGTATGCAGATGAGGGATCTTAATGAATCGATGTACATGCATAGTCAAGAATCTGAGCTTTGATGTGAAGTCTGGCCTTAAATGTATATCCACAGAATTTAGCATTGGATCATGTTTATGCAAGGTTGTTTCCTTTCCCATTTCTCTATGATTAACAGGATCATGTCAGAGCTCTTTCAATCATTGATCACTTTGGGTTCTTTTCTTTCCTAAGAGCAGCTGGAAGCAGCCCATACCCATGGGCTGAGCTTCAGTTAGAATAGAACTGTGAGTAGTAGGAGATGAAAGCTTAGCCTTTGTCATCTCACTTGAAGGGCTTGGATTTGATCACTTGCAAGATCATGTTGAGTTTACTCAACAAAATTCTCTTCGTATTATGCAGTTTGCCTTTGAAGATGAAGTTAGCCTATTGATGTTTTGAAAGGCAGAAATACATTGATGCAAACTTACAAACTTGCATTAGAAGCTCCTCATATTACTAATGTTATGCATGAATGTACCCTGGTTATTTACAGATTTAGAGACTAAAAATGATGCAGAAATAGAGCTTTCAAATTGACTTTGATATGCTAAATTGACCTTCTATCCTGAAATTATTCAAAGTCCTCTGTGGTCGCGACTTTGCTTTCAGAATCCTTTGACATCTTTGGTGAACCCGACGTGAAAGTGTCGCAGAAATTTCAGGATGGGAGATACTTCAGCATCTATTTCAGCTTCTTCTACAACTCCAGCTGCGTCTACTTCAGCTCCATCAATGACTGCTGCGTCAAGTACTTCAACGGAGGATCTAAAACAGATTTTGCAAAATATGTCCATGTATATGCAGCTCCAAAATCAGCAAACACAATTGTATATGCAGCAGCAACAACAATTGCATCAACAACAGTTGTCTCAGCAAAGGCAACTCTATTCGGAGCAGGAGAATGCAAACAGTGCAACTAAGGCTATTGAAGCAATTGAGAGTGAGAAGAAGCTGTTTGACGGGCGTAATGTTTCAGCATATTTGAAGACATATGAGATCAAGATGGGGTTTTTTGGAGTTCCTACTGGACTTATGAGTAAGTACTTCCTTCGTCTTGTCACACCTGCTTTGAGGACAAAAGTGACTGATCTTTTTATTCAGAATACACATTGGCAAGATTTTAAGAAGGCCTTGAAAGAAGAATACTTCCTTGAGGACTTTGGTATGGCTACTCGGCAGTCATTCCGAGAGTGGGTCTACATGCCAAACAAAGGTCTTGCTGCTTCGGAGTTGATTCGAGAATTCGAAGAGAGGTATAGTCAGCTTGATGCCATTGAACAAAGAGCATTGGATGTTGAAAAAGTTGAGCTTTTCTTGCAAGCTATAGATCCTGCTCTTCAAGAAGAATTGGGTGAGCTTCTTGAAGATCGCATGAAGCCTATGGGTCTTAAAACTGATTGGTAGGATGCTCAGGATGCAGTCTCGACTTTGACCAAGAGGAAGATATGGAAGACTCGCCTACAGAATGGTTCCATGATACCTACACCATCATCTGCTCCTATGCCTACTTCTATCCCTGTTATTTCTTCTCTTCCTCAGTCAGTTTCTTGGCCTATGCCAGTGCCTAATGTTTCTACTCCACCTATTCCTCCTGTTCCACGACCGATGCCTACACCTTCTGCTCCAAAACCATCCGCTCCATCGGTGCCTACCTCTCTTGATGACATAATCAAAGGTATCACAGATTTGACACTGGAGTCAGTCAAAGCGGAGTTGGTGGGTAAGTTGAAGGAGCAGTTTGCTTCGACTGTGCCTACTACTTCTTCTAGTGCTCCGACTGCATCTAGGAGTGCTCCTAGTGCACCTAGGAGAGATCGGAGATGTATTTGGTGTGATAGTACGGAGCATCAGCATTGCAGGGATTGTGACTCTTTCCAGGATGCAAGGAGGCAAAATTTGGTATATTGGGGGCAAGATGGTAAGATTTGGTTGACTGAGACAGGAGCTCCACTTGCTACCAACTTTGGTAAAGGTGGAATGAAGAAGTTAGTGGAGGACATGGCTGCGCGTACTTCTTATGTGTCAACTAGAGGTGATGCTTCTGCATATGGAGTACAGATTGAGAAGGGATCAGAGACTCAGTCTGCACTATGGACTTATGCTATGGAGACTGCAAACAAGGGGAAAATTCAACAAACTGTTTTGACTAGTGCAGGCTCTAGCATCAGATCAGAGACAGGTTGGGACTCGCCTGTTGACAGGTATTCTATTTATGCTTATTTGGCTAAATCTCATGGTGCAGATATACTTGTTGAGGATAAACGTAAAAGGGATGAAGAAAATCCAAGTGCAGCTAAGAAGACTAGAGGGGGTGAGTTTGTTACTCCACCTACTGCAGGACCGTCTTCAAGACCAGGGCCAGATCGACAGATGGAGGATGCTCAAAAGAGAGAAAAGAGGCAAGAGCCTAGAGAGAGAAAGCAGCCAGGATTCAGATTGATGTCCGATATTGAGACATCTACAGACATGAAGAAAATCTTTAATGATAAGATACTTGGCAGTGAGGTGACTTTCACTATTTCTGAGATTTTGGGCATCTCAAAAAGAGAGTTTCAGGATCAGTTTCAAGAGGTCCTAAAGAGAAAAAGGCATGCATTGGCTACCACTGATACACAGGGAGTTTTGATTGGAGAGTTGGATGAGGATGATGATGAGGTTATGGTTGATAATGCTTCTGTTTTGCTGCAGGTAGAGAAGAGGGTTCAGCCTATGCATTATGCTGAAATTGATGAGCCTGTTTTGATACCGCGTAGTCACTTTTCACGGAGCCATTGGGCTAGGGCAACTACAGAGACGATGGTAAAGTTTGGAGAGAAACAGGTGCCTTATGTTGCATTGGTTGATCATGGTTCAGAGATTAATCTCATAGTTCGTGGAGTTTATGAGAGTAACAGATGGCCTATGGATGTAGAGCATGGGTGGCGTATGAGAGCCGCCAATAACACTGCAGGTGATTTATATGCTGCTTGCTCTAGTGTCAGGGTTTCTATTGGTGATGTAGAGGAGGATTTTCATTTCTTTGTGCAGGATTCATGCTCTTATCCCATAATTCTTGGTCAGCCATTCATTACAGAGATGCGCATGGAAACTAAGGTCATGGATGATGGATCTGCTTATGCACGGATTCGCAGTAAAGATGGTATGAGAGCAGTTCAGTTTATGATTGTATGTGTAAACCATGTTAGAAACAGAGATACTCTTAGAGATGCACCCTTATCCACTGTGAGGGATTCGGGTTTTCATTAGGTACCGCCGTTTCGCGAGACGACGGTGGTACAGAGGAGAGGAGATTGGAGTTCTCGCCTCCTGGTAGCAGTGTTTTCTCCTCCGGTTATGTTGGGATTTCAGCAAACAGTTCAATGAGTTATCAGAAGACTTCTAGGTTGCCTAGAGCTGCCAGGCAGTATATATGCAGGAAGGAGAAAAATTTGAAAAATGCAAGAATTTTGGAGGATGATGAGCACATAGATGGGATGTATGACAGTGTGATTTGTGTAGATACGATGACAGAAATGGGAGATATGCTGAAAACTGATATGCTGAATTGTCATGGTAATGTATTAGTGCAGTCCCTGGACATGTTTCATGAAATTGCAGATTTTATGTCACAGATTGAGTCAGAGGCTGAGGTAACTCAGCAAAGAGTAACTCAGCAAACAGAGTTTCCAGCTGGTTATAATCAGCTTTCAGAGAGACAGAGGGCTGAAAATTTTCAGCCAACAGAGTTTACTGCTGAAATATTTCAGCATTCAGAGTTTGGGGCTGTTCCTATGCAGTCCATAGAGCAGAGGGCTGAGAATATTCAGCCATTGGAGTGCAGAATTGCTGATTTACAGCAAGGTTTATGTAATGCAGAAGAGCATAATGAAGCCAGGGTTGACACGAAATACAAAACTGTGGATAAGAAGGTGAAGTCGGTTGCTGTACCGCTTCCACCTGACAGTGATCAGCAAATAGAGAGGGCTGCTAAACAGCAAATTTTGAGGAATCCGGAGCATATTGGTCATAAATTTTCAGCAGAGACACTTGCTGAATTGAAAATTGGAAATGGTGATTTCTTGTTACCCATAGAGAAGCAATGCTTTCAGGATATGCTTGAGCATCATGGAAGGGGATTTGCTTTTGTCCCACATGAGATTGGATGTGTGAATCCTGATATTGTTGCTCCTATGGTCATTTTTACTATTCCTCATATTCCATGGAATCTCCGACCTATTCCAGTGCCTAAAGCACACTTGCCAAAGCTGATTGATTTATTGAATGAGAAAATCAGGATGGGAATCCTTGAGCCTTCATCTGCACCATACTCAAACAGGTGGTTTACAGTTCCAAAGAAGAATGGTACTCTTCGATTTATTCAGAACATGCAGCCAGTGAACAGAGTTACTATTAGGAATGTTGGTATAGGTCCAGTTGTGGATGAGTTTGCAGAGGCATTTGCTGGACGTGCCATCTATTCTTTGGGTGATTTGTATTCAGGATATGATCAGTTTCAGCTGGCTTTGGAAAGCAGGGACATAACCACCATGAGAACTCCTATTGGGCTTGTCAGGATGTGTACCTTTCCTCAAGGTGCCACTAATTCTGTTGCGCATGTGATGAATGCCATGCATAAGGTCCTTCGTGATTACATACCTCAGCTTACTATGCCTTTCTTGGATGATGTGCCCATTAAGGGGTGTGCAGAAGAAGAGAAGAATGAGAGCCTAAATGAGCAGGGATGCAGATACTTTGTGGCTGATCATATTTCAGCATGTGAGAAGATTTTTGCCAGGTTAGAAGAAGTAAACTTGACACTTTCAGGGCAAAAATCTGTTTTTGGAGTGAATGAGGTTATCATTGTTGGGCATATGTGTGGATATTATGGCAGGAAACCCTCACCTGATAAGGTGAATGCTATAGGCAAGATTGCAGAGTATTGTTCTACTACTTCAGAGGTACGGAGATTCATTGGTGCTTGTGTGTTTTATATGATTTGGATACCTCATTTTGCACACATAGCAGATTGTTTGTATTAGCTGCTTCGAAAGGGACAGAAATTCTATTGGGATGAGAGCCACACTAAAGCCATGCGGAAATTGAAGAAGTTATTGCAGAATGCTCCTACTCTCAGGAAAGCGGATTATAATTGTGATAGGCCTATTGTATTGACAGTTGACACTAGTCCAATTGGCATAGGTTGGGCTGTGGGTCAAGATGATGCAGATGGAAATAGGTATGCTATTCGGTTTGGGGCGAAAGTCCTAAATGAGAGATAGAGGAGATATCCGCAAATCAAGAGGGAGTTATTGGGGATTGTCACGGCTCTCAAATGTGACAAGGAGTACTTTATTGGAGCTTCAGTTGTGGTAGAGACAGATTCCTTGCCATTGATTGGTATGATCACGAGTTGCTCTACTCCGGATATAGCCATGTTGAGATGGATTGCATACATCAAGTCATTAAATCCGGAATTTAAACACATAGCAGGGAAGGATAATCCAGTGGCAGATATCTTGTCTAGAGCCAGATATGATGATGAGGAGACTCTACTTGCAGAAGAGGATGATGCAGAAATTTCAGCCACTATGGTTGATCATGTTTGTCATGTCTATGATATTGTGGCTTTCATAGAAGAACTTGATGTTGGAGATTGGTTACAGATTGGCAGGTACCTTAGTACACTAAGCAAAAGAGATGAATGGATAGATGAAGAGTTAAAGAAGATCAGAAGGAAATCTTATGGTTATTTTCTCAAGGATGGATTTCTTTGGAAGCATCCGAAGAAAAGAGGCGGATTACCTTTGCGGGTTGTCTGCGATAGAGAGACACAGTTACAGGTGATGAGGGAGTTTCATGAGAGTCCTTGGGCTGGTCATAGAGGAGTATGGGCTACTTATGAGAAAATCAAGGAGAAATATTGGTGGAAAGGCATGTACAGAGATGTTTCTCACTTTGTTGAGACTTGCAGAGACTGCCAGATGTATTCAGTAGTGCGTCATAGAGATGAGCTTCATCCGACTTATCCGCTATGCATTCATTATAAGTGGGTAGTTGATTTGGTTACCATGCCTATGGGTTTATGGCAGATGAGATACATTATTTTGGCTAGAGAGGATCTTACTAATCATGTTGAGGGCAGATCTTTGAGAACGAAGACCACTAGTGCAGTGTGTAAGTTCTTATTGGAGGAAATTTTCTACAGGTATGGTTGTATGGGTAAGATCACTGCGGATCGTGGTGAATTGGATGCAGATGAAGCTAGGGAGTTTTTCTCTCAACTAGGAATCAAATTGGCTCTAACCACAGCATACAATCCAGAGGGAAATGGGAAGAGTGAAAGAGGGCATCCGCCGATAGTGAAAGCATTAGCCAAAGCATGCAGAGGACGGATTGGAGAATGGCCAAGACTTTTACCATTTGCTTTATGGGCTGATCGTACGACTCATAGTGTTACCACAAGATATATGCTTGCAGAGTTGATGTATGGTCAGAAACCTGTTATGCCGATTGAGACTTGTGCTTTGACTTGGTCAGTTTTACCTTGGCAGGAGGATTTGATGAGAGAAGAGCTCTTAGCTCTTCGGATTCGACAGTTGGAGAGGAGACCTGAGGATATTCAGCTAGCTATTGACAAGTTGAAGGTTGCTAGACTAAGAAATAAGGACAGGTTTGACAACAGGCATCGCTTACGGCCAAGAGCAATAGAAGAGGGAGATTGGGTATTGGTCTTTGATAGCAGCCTTGAAAATCAGCATACTGCACTTCGGAAGATGGTGAAAATATGGTTTGGGCCGTACATAGTCAGACATGTCTTTCATAATGCAACATATGAGCTGACTGAATTGGATGGGACAGTGCTTAGAGTGCCTATTGCTGGAAAAAGAATCAAGATTTTCAAGAAAAGAGATGATGAGGATTATGCATTGGAAGAATTTTCAAGAGAAGAGCAACGACAAGAAACTCCAATGGAAGAGACAGATGATATGCCTGAAAATCTTGTTGATCTACCGGAAATGCATAACGAAGAGATTGATTTGTTTGTGGATCTTGATGATAATGATCATGGGTAGTTGGCCCATCCGGAGGATGCGCAGGATTAGAGGGGGTGGATGTCGTATTGCTGCGCATTCGAGGTGTGTAAACCACCCAAAAGTCATGTGTGTGATTTGATACTTTGTACATACTTAGTTGTTATGTTTGCTCTTTCATTCTATGCTGAAGATGGAGAAGAATAAGGAATTTTGGTAGACTGGTAACTCGAGATGCAATCTCATGGGCTACACTTATTTCAAGATATGCCGATTATGGGCTTTGTGAGGATGTTTCCAATAACTACAAATGGATGAGGCTTATCAAGTATTTGACAGACTTTCAGAACAAGGGAACGAAGTCAGTTTGGTTTTGAATGCCATACATGTAGGTAAACTTAATGAAGTTGGGACATCAACCCTGTATCTGTTCCTCCCTACTTGTCATGGTGCGCCCCTAATTGGATGAAGAGGGAACTATGCAAGCTTGTGCTGTTTGGTTGGACTGTATTTGAGCCAGACTCCACCATTTCCAATGGGCTAGCTGGTAGTCCGAGGAAGATATAGAAGAAAACCTCACTTGTGACCCAATTGGTCATATCGTGGTTCTGCTGCTTCTTGTCAAAGTTCATTGGTATATGCTATTGTGACTAAGAAATTGCTTTGATGCAAAGGATAATGATTTGATTAATGACTGGCACTTTGGTCACCATCTTGTGATGTAATGACAATCCAAAAAGATTGGTTTGGACCGTGCTCATATGACAGTGCTTGCTTTTTTTTATCCTTCAACCTATATTTCGGAGGAGGAACAGGGTCTAAAAAAGGAAGAAAAGCAAAAGACTAATTTTGGGAGGGAAAAAGCAGATTCGAAAAAGATGAGAGATTGAATTGGGGAAAGAGGAAAGGAACGCAGAGGAATCAAGGAGGAAAATAGTTGGAGAGGAAGGGTGATCATCGAAAAGGTCTGCAATAGGACGGCATTAGTGACGAGGAGGAAGGGAGCTGTTTTTAGAGGAAAAACAGAGTGCTCTGAAAACGGTGAATAAGGAGGAGCTCTGAAATTTGGGCAAGAGAGAGGATTGGGGGAGGAACAGTGAAGATCAACTATGGAGGAGAAACACGGAGAGTTTTGGGGCATTTGAATCGTGGGAATTGAGGAAAATAAAAGGAAAGATATGGCATTTCGAAGAAGGAAGTGAGGAGTCCGGGAGGAATAGGATGACGAAGAGCGATGACGAAGAGCTGAAGTCGACTTGCAGGGCCAGTTGAAGGAGTTGAAGGCTGAGCTTCCTTTGCTGAGGGTCACCAAAATCACCGGTGGTGCTCCTAACAAGCTATCCAAATCTTGTCCCGGAACCAGAAAGCTGCACTTCGTGCTGCTTACAAAAAGGCAAAGCGATTAATCGCCTCTTGTTCTGCGCCCTCGGCTATTCAGCGCAGGCTTATTGAAGCATCAGCAACTGCTGCAAACTACAACGCCTTTCTATTCAGAGCAATGATTTGGTAAAACGCATCGGCAACTGCTGTTGTGTCAAGAGGTTGAGACGAAGTTGATATGAAAGATGGCAGTAGAAGAGACGAGATCATTTCCTGAAGTTGAAGGACAGAAGAAAGCACAACATGGATGCTGCTACGATATAGAGAGCCGACAAGTATCTGACCAGTAGAAGAACGAAAAGATCGGTGGATTTACTGATATGATGTGTAATAGTAGACATTGAAGAAACTCAAGGTTTGAATATGGCCAGGCAGAGGTTTCCAGCCTGGTGATTCACTCATTTTCCACTACTTACAGTGGTGAGGAAGTTGATGCTATGGACTTTGATACACAGGAATATCAACTCTGAATTAAACAGAGCCATCTGAAATATTTTCAGCGTGGAAAACCAAAGCGACAGAAAAATCAATGCGACGTAATCTGGAGCAGCTGCTTGATCTCATCTCCATAACCTGCAAATTGAAGGCCCAGAAGATGTTTTCTTTCCGTCGCGTTTGTAGCCTTATTATGCAATTGTTCTTGCATAGCAGCTTACCTTTTCTTCACTCTGTTCCTGTGGCTTTCATCAACATTCATCAACACAGGATTGCCTATTGATTTCCATCGCCATGACTTTGATGTTCTATGAAACGACTGGGGCAGCTGATATCAATACAAAGGGTTAAATCCTCATGCAGACCAGTGTATGCAGATGAGGGATCTTAATGAATCGATGTACATGCATAGTCAAGAATCTGAGCTTTGATGTGAAGTCTGGCCTTAAATGTATATCCACAGAATTTAGCATTGGATCATGTTTATGCAAGGTTGTTTCCTTTCCCATTTCTCTATGATTAACAAGATCATGTCAGAGCTCTTTCAATCATTGATCACTTTGGGTTCTTTTCTTTCCTAAGAGCAGCTGGAAGCAACCCATACCCATGGGCTGAGCTTCAGTTAGAATAGAACTGTGAGTAGCAGGAGATGAAAGCTTAGCCTTTGTCATCTCACTTGAAGGGCTTGGATTTGATCACTTGCAAGATCATGTTGAGTTTACTCAACAAAATTCTCTTCGTATTATGCAGTTTGCCTTTGAAGATGAAGTTAGCCTATTGATGTTTTGAAAGGCAGAAATACAGTGATGCAAACTTACAAACTTGCATTAGAAGCTCCTCATATTACTAATGTTGTGCATGAATGTACCCTGGTTATTTACAGATTTAGAGACTAAAAATGATGCAGAAATAGAGCTTTCAAATTGACTTTGATATGCTAAATTGACCTTCTATCCTGAAATTATTCAAAGTCCTCTGTGGTCGCGACTTTGCTTTCAGAATCCTTTGACAACGCAATAACTCAGAAGCAACAAGTCCTTTATTGGGCTGATAGACACACTCCCTGAACATGTAGTAATGCCATAATCTTCCAGGAAATAATCATCTTTAAGCGCCTTCTTGAAGACATTCCAGTTTGAATCTTGTACAAATAAATCAGTCACTCTAACCCGCAAAGCAGGCATGACAAGCCATAAGAAGTAATTGCTCCAATTGGTAGGAACATAAAAAAAGGGCATCTCTCTTTCAAAAGTTTTAAGATAAGCTGAGACATTTTGGCCATCAAATAATTTGCATTCACTTACCAAGGCCTCGATTGCTTTGGTTGCTCCATGTGTATGCTCTTGTTCTTGATGTAGCATCTGTTGTTGATCCAATTGTTATTGATGTAGTTGTTGTTGCTGCTGCATAGATAATTGCATCTGTTGGTTCTGCATCATAATAGCCAAAGATAGAGTCTGCAATAGATTATTCATCTCGTCAGTTGAAAAGGATGAAGCACTCCATGATGAAGTGGGTGGAGTATTTGAAGAATCTCCCATCTCGCCAATTAGAAGCGATGTTTTCACGTCAGGTTCACCAGATATCTCACGGAAATACTCGCAGGAGTTTGTGAATGTCGCTTGCCGCAGGGACGCTTTGCGAGATGGAAACAAAGGATTATGAAGAGTACAGAATTTGAGAGTACTCAACTCATGGAAAATTGATGGAGCAAAAAGAATGCTTGATTTTCATATTCAATTGATAACATATATAGGCATAAAAGAAACAGGGGAAATCAAGACATTCAATCATAACATATGTGTTCATACATTGAATTTAGCTGAAAGAAGCTACAGGGTTCTCTTGTCTCATAATCTTTGTTTGTAATACATGAAAAGGCATCAGCTTTCACAGCAGACCGCTTTATATTGGGAGGAGATAAAATAGTGTTTTCTGATGTAGTAATACGGATGTCTTGACTATCTGATTGGGGAGCATGTCTGCTATTGATTAGGACAGGGTGCAGGGGATCAGTGTTGGAGGGAAATCCCCTCCTAAAGAAGTCAACGATCTGGTGTCATGTGAGGTCCGAGAGAAAGAGAATATGGTGATTAAACAGAGCTCATGGTCGCACCCCTTCAGCAACTTCTTTCCTTTTGTATTGTTGTATGGAGTTCACCATCTCCTTCATACTTTGCAAACCCGTGTTTTGAAGCTATTGACCTCCTCTTTTGATGTCTCCTTTATCACCTTCGACTTCAGGTTCTTCTGCTTCCTTCCAACCTCATTATTGCAGCTACTTTGTCGTTGTCCTTCATATTCAGAGCATCCCTGTCTGTCATCTCTGTCGTCTTCGTATCTTTGTATGCAGGACACCGACTGTAGCTTCCTATTCGACATCCTTCCTCGTCTTCATGGAGGTGGTAGAAGCATGGTGGAAGCGGCCAAGGGATTGGCAGAGTAGGGCACTGGTGGGGAGACTGTGGAGATAGTGACTTGGCACTGCAGACTCTGTGGCGATGGCCAATAAGCGGGCCCGGGCTTAGCATTGCCAGTCCTTCTTGTAGCAGCTTCCTCTTGCCTTCGTCATCTCCATATCCTGCATCATCATCCACTTCGCAGTAGATTTTTTGCAGCTCCTTCCACTATGGCATGTTTGTTCATCAGCTCTCTATCTCTATCGTAGTCGTCTTCACGTTCCTGCAGTCAAATTTGCTCATGTCATCCTTTTTCCTCTTTTATGGCTCTATCCTCTCCTTCTTTTAAGTTTGATGATCCCACTCGTAATCCTCCTTCTCTCCCAATCTAGAGCACGCAGCTAAAAAGCTTAAGAAAAGCTTTTTCTTTTCCTTTTCATGTCAGCGCCATCTTGACATCAATGCTTGTGTTTAGAATGTGTCCACCATAATAGCAGCCTGAAAAGGCTAGCATTTTAGATTTAAATCTTAAGTTCAAAGCAATGTATTGGCCACAATAATCTGTCCATATTAGCAATTCACCTTTTTCTTTCATCAACTCTACGTGAATTGCTCATGAAGAAAATATCAAATTTCTCCAATCCCAAATCTCTACCCACCGCCCATCTGGCCACTTCAAACTTTCCTCCATGCAATGCAATTTGTCTTCTGTTCGATATACATACAAGCTCCCTCCTCCATATCCTCAGTTGTTTAATTTCTTCTTCATTCTCCTCCTTTGTTTCAACATACATTTGTCTTTTTTCTTTCTTCTTTGCAATTTGTAATTCTACTAACCTTTTGTAAAACTTTGCTTTGGTAGTCTAATCCTCTTTTACAGCTTCATTCCCATCCATACCACTATGTGGAAGTAGCTTGTGTAATTGTGAAGATGCAATGGAAAGAATCATTCAACCACACCCGACTTGTGACATCTTCAAAACATACATTCTCTCCTAATTTTCATACAATGTACCCTAGCAGATATAGAGATTTATACCCAATCTTTCATGATTCAAGAAATTTACAATCTTGGATCCATGTGTTGTAAGCACAAAATTATGAATGTTTTGAAGTGAATGTGTCTAGCCTACCTATATGTGCTCATGCTTCATGAAGATTCAAACACAAAAGAAACACACAATGGAAAATAAACTCATAATGATGCTGACTTAAAAGTTTAAATTTTTTGGTAGAAAATTCCACCCTCAAGTTTACAGTGGCAGACATGCAGCATCACGATAGCACATTATCACGAGACTCAAGCATGGTATTTGCAAGTTGGTAATATATGATACTTTAGCAACCTGAAAAGAAATCATAAAACACCTTGAAAAAGCACAATTGTTTTTTATGATGGTGCCAAAAAGAAATCAACGAAGCATACGTAGAAGGTATCTGAACAACTCTATCACACTCGCATCGCTCCACCCGTATTTTGTTTGTACACTTAGGAGTGCAAGCAATGTCTTCAGGTGAGATACTCAACACCCATCATATAATGGTATGGATGCTTCCTCTCTAAGCGGATCAGATGTCTCGACATCCATAGACATCAATGCATTGATCATTGTGTCCATCTCAAGCTCCAAGATTATAAGAAAGTCTAGAAGGCTACATGTCTTCTCTAGTATTGACGGTATAGAATGGATAGCGCCTTCCAATTGGTGGATTGGCTCAGGCACTCCATCCATTGCACACCCATGAACTCTTTTAACTAGCCGCAAAGGGTGCACTCCTCCTTGGGATGAAACGTCATCTCCCTATAATACATTTTATGGCCACATCCAATGTTTTTGTATATGATATTCAATTAGTTTGCGAATACAATGCATAATTAGTTTTTGTATATGATATTCAATTAGTTTGCGAATACAATGCATAACATATATTTAACATGATAAATGAGAGGGAGAGACTCTCTGAGAGAGAGAGATGTCATGGACACATGAGCAGATGGGTGTATGGGCATGAAATATTGCGAGTAGAAGCAGATGAGTTCAAAGTCTAAAATTCAAATGAGTTGAGTGTGGACGATCTAAGAATCTATTCCCACCACTGAAAAGGCTCCCAACCAGTTTGAGCACTGGCTGGGAGCCATAAAGCCTTGTCTCTACATGTGTGATGCTATGCGAACTTGTGGGTGTACTAAAGATCTCCTATGGCCCAAGTTCCAATCATCTTGGTTTCAAATTTAATCAACTTGATACTATGCGAACTTCTAAAGTGTTCCGATGGCCCGTCGCCCATGGCCCATGGTTCATGTGACCCCAGGCTCTGACCAAATATAAAATACAATCCTGACGCTATGTCCCCTAGAATGGTGGCAATGGTTTTGGCCTCTATCACGTGACAGATTCCCAATTCCCAAACCTGAGAAAATAATTTCGAGTAATCAATAAATAGACAGTAACAGTCAAGATGTTGACGACTCTTGGACCTGGAGGCATGCTGCCATTGGCACACGTGTTTACGATACCGATTAGGGTTTTTTAAAAAGGGTTGTAGAGCCCTTCTAGAGGCAGTTTGCCCTCCAAGAGAAGGTATATAATTTTTAAACCTTGTTATAGAAGGGTAAGGAAAAAAAATTTCCCTTCCTAGAGAAGGGCATGATTTTACAAACCTTGCTATAGAAGGGTAGTTTTTAATTTTATTAATTAGTATATTTATATATTTATATATATTGATACTATAACTTACAACACCTTGGAAGAAGTTATGGACTATACCCCGGTCCCCACCCCTGCAGGCGATCGACCACTTACTGCTAAGGCTAAATTCTAAACCTGAATTCTAAGCCTAAAACCTAAAGCCCTAAATTCTAAACCTAAAGCCTAAGGCTTATTGTGAGTGTAAGCTTTAAAGCATTGATAGCGATCACTGAGTCTCGACTAGCTTGAGCCTTGAGCTTGAGGGCCCACTCTCCAAGTCTGAGGGGGCTACACAGTACACTGCGCAAGAGGGCAAACCTGTGAGCTAGCTCATGGACTGTGTCGTGACTTGTGCCTCCTATTGCCGTCTATCAAGTCAACATCAGCCATTGCCAAGTATGCATAAAATGGATTATGGAGGGAGAGTTGCTGGCTAGAGTCTAGGCTCAGGTAGTAGGCTTGTTGCCACTGGCTGCCCGTCAGTTGCATGCATAGATAGAGGAGTAGGCGGTAGCTTTGTTAGTCACTGCACTACTATTGCACCATTGGCTCTCGAATAGGGAATCTTTGGGATTCTTCAATCATTCGACAAATGCATTACCGTGGTCCTTGACTCATCACATCCATGATCCAACCATGAGTTGGAGACTAAAGTTTGTGACGTGACCCATCACTACAACTATGAGCCTATGGGACGCCGAGTGGCGGATAGTGATGTCGCATGTATCAGGTGACCACTTGTTAGAGGGCCAACTCCTGACTCCCGAGGCTGGTTGTATGTGTTGCTGCTAGGCGCCACAGTGCTGCCGTAGTCGGGGATTTCCACCATCCGGCAGGCTGCAAGCTACAGCTCGAGCCTCAAGGGCGGATGCCACAGTCCATTGAATAGGATGAGGAGCATGTTGTCGATGTGGCAGGTGCTAAGGGTACGGAGGATTGGGTGAGTAGTAGTGATGACACAATCCTCACCATTGGAGCCACTGGTGGCCATGGAAGAAGAGGAGGAAGGCAGAGGGAGGGAGAGCTCAGGCAAGGGAAGGAGATGAGGAAGATCTGGCAATGACGGGCAGCTTGCCAGCTTGTCCGTAAGGAGCCAACTCTCTCGGGCCCTGGCTTAACTCCCAAATTCCAAAGTTCTAAGGCGTGAAATCTGGATGGACCGTGCTGTGAAATTGATGGTTGATTTGTTTGGCTTATAAATGGTAAGTTGTACAGCTACGAGTGTTGAGCAATCCGAGTAGAAATTTGTGAGGTTCAAACTCCTCCTCAATCTAGATCAATGAATAACCTTGCCAAGCTGCCATGCCACACTAAGACTCCTTCCGGCTGTAAAATAGGATCTTATACCAATGTTTTATTGCCTTTAATATGATGAATGCAAAATGGCTTATGAATTTGTTGTGGTTTGCAGATTCTTGTTGAAGAATCCATTTTGTTGCTCAAATTTGCTGTTAAAAGTTGAGAGTTGAGACCCAAACTATTGCAAATCGAGGTTGCAAATCCGCTATCATCTAAGGCATCTAAGGGTCCAAAGGTGAGTCATCAAACTTCATCAAAGTCATCCAGTGTTAAACAATCAAGTAACTTGAAGGAAGTCTTAATTAAGGAATTGATTCTAGATTGTTTAAGTTTAACACAATACATATATAGATGTGAAATTTTCCTTAGGACTTGGTAGTTATACATCATATTCTTGGGTTTTTAGAGAGACCTAAAGACTCCTTATTCTAATCACAAAGATAAGTGAGCGTAGGGGTTTTTAGAGAGATCTAAAGAATCCTTATTCTAATCACAAAGATAATAACATCATATTCTAGGTTTTTTAGAGAGACCTAAAGACTCATTATTCTAATCACAAAGATATCGACAAGGAATGACCATACAAACTAAGGCCAAATATTTACAAAATTGAAAATGTAGAAATAATGATCCATAGTCATCATCTTGATGAGTGAAAGGGGGGTCACTCAAGCAATTCTCTCTTTTAGGAACACAAGATTCTATTGTTTTATGGAGTGAATGTTACTTATCATTAGATCGTTATCTCTATCTGTTAAACATAGATACTTTAAATCTTTTGATTGGTACCATTGGTTGGCTAATCCACATGGTGGTGTAAGTGTTTCCCACATGATGGATTGAATACAAGTACACCATCAAGGAAAATCCAAACAAAGTAAAGTAAAATATCTTTACAATTCATATGGATAAATTTTGAAGTTGGAACATTAGCCAACTTAAAAGGCATAACTAAGAGCTTCTAGTCACCATATCTCTATCTTTTACAATGTTATCATCTTTATACATGCTTCTTATGATCCTTGATTTATGTTATTTTTCTACCATCAAGTTGATTGTACATCTTATAAATTATACGTATGGATTAAAAAATCCATTGTAGTCACCTAGCTAGATAAAAAGGGGTATTCAACTAGCTCTCTCTTTTAGAAACACAATATTATACTTTTTTCTAGAGTAAATCTTACACATCATTAGATCTTTATCTATACATCCTAAACATAGATATTTCAAATCTTTCAATTGGTACACTTGGTTTATTGATCTACATGGTGGTGTACATGATTGAGAGAATTCTTGCACAGGGAATATCTTGACTATGCATAAGTTGAAATATTTTGCAATGGTATATGCAAGAATTTTGTGTCATGCCATGTTGTAAATAAACCAATTCACAAGGTTGAAAAATAGGTTAGATTGATATGCTTGTACAAACCTGATAACTGTGAGCTCTATCATCATGACATTAAAGCCTTGATTTATTCTCATGATGAGATCTCGACAATAGGGTTTGCAAATAACTAATCTTTCTTTCTATATGTGTATGCTCAGGAAAGCTCTCATTTGGACCACCTGCATTGGGAATTATGGCCTTTTCGACAAGAATTGGTCGTCCCAAGAAGGACTCTCGACAATTAAGCCTCTCAATGGCTTTCATGCGAAAGAGAAAATCAGCACAAAGGATGTGTTTAGCAGTGCTACAAATAATGATGTTCCAAATGCAAGCTCTAGTATATGTACAGTTCCTTCAAGGAATATGAGTGTGGACCTCAATGTGAGGTTAGAAGAGCTAGAAGATGAAAATGGCATGATGGAAGAAAATGTCAATGTCATGCAAAACCTACATGAAATCAGAGAACAATATGAGACACATGCAAATGCAATTTTGGACTATGAAGGGTCAGTTGCAAAAAAAGCAAAGGGCCAGCATGCATATCAAGAACATTGGAAAGTATACTTTACATGGAGTTATGTAGTTCATGATGTAGATGGAAAACAAAGATTTCGATGCAAGGTGTGCACACATTTTAAGATGAGGAATGCTTTTGCTATTGTTTTTATCATAGCTTTGCAATTTTTTCTACCGATAACATTATGCTTTTATTTTTTAATGCTTAAAATAATTAGTTGTATGTTATACTAATTTCAAATATTCTATGGTATTGTTAGTATTACAATTTTGTAAATAGTAATGAACATGAAAAATCAAAGAAAAGATGTATGTAAGTGTTATAATGATTAAATGTTTTTTTCCAAAAGCATTTTCAAAGCTAGAAGGACCGTAAGAAAGGCATTTCTCGATGAGCCCCTCACTAGAAAAGACCTAGGGTACTTCCAAAAATCAACACTGGTGGCAGTGGCTTTGCCTTCTGCCACGTGGCAGATTCCCGATTCCCAAACATCAGACAATAATTTCGAGTAATCAATAAATACACAGTAACAGTCAAGACGTGGACCCAGGACTACTCTTGGACGTCGGGGGTGACTGTGACTGTCTATTTATTGGTTATTCGAAATTATTGTCTCAGGTTTGGGAATCGGGAACGTGCGTCGTGGCAGAAGTCAAGACGTTGACGGCTCTTCAAAAATGACGTTGCCAGAACCTACACAAGCGTTGTCGTGACGTTGTGCGTATATTCTCGTGAAGCAACTTTACGTCCTTGAGTCGGTTTACGTGGCGGCCGCGTATATTCTCGTGACGCAACTTTTACGTCCTTGAGTTGTGTATCGGTTACGATACCGGGCCCCGACGTCCACGGACACTGTCCAGTGTCCACGTTACCCTAGATTCATTGACCGAGGATAAGGATTTGTTATCGAGGGCTTTCTCTACAGTCCACCTAACCCCGTTACCCAATTCGGGAAGTGGCGGTCGCGTATATTCTCATGACGCGTATATTCGGCAATAAAACATGTAGAAGCAAAAGAGAAGCTTCAAATGGGAAGTTTCGAGGGAGGCTCGCGAGTCGCAGCCCCGACGTCCAGCCGTCAACGTCTTGACTGTTACTGTCTAATTGATTACTCGAAATTATTGTCTCAGGTTTACGTGTGTGCCGGCGTGCCGCACTGCCACCTATTCGGCAATAGAACATGCAGAAGCAAAAGAGAAGCTTCAGACGGATTAATATTGAAAAGATTGTTTTACAGCTGATTGATTTAAGTACTGCTTCAACCCTGGGAAGCTACCGTGGACACATTCAGCTATACCAAAATTGCTGCCAAATCCACATCTTTATAGCTTCCTGCAAAAAAAAAAAGGAAGCTTCACGGGAAGTTTCGAGCCGAGGGAGGCTCGCAGCCCCGACGTACTTCAAGAGCCGTCAACATCTTGACTGTTACTGGCTTCCCTCGAAACTTCCCGTCTGAAGCTTCTCTTTTGCCCCCGCACTTGGAAATACATTGCTGTATGAATAAACAATAATCTTCCTCTTTGCTTTTATATTTGTTCGGTGGCACGTGGAATGTGGGCCATTGAATCTGACACCAAGATGGGCCATAGAAGATCTTTAGTACGCCCACCATTTCTCTGGCCGGCATCGATCGCCATCCATTATAATACGCAACTCTCGTGAGTCGTCATAGCTGGTCACTACGGGCTTCTTTGCGGGCGGTGCAGAGTCGCAGTTCTAACTCTCAAGCAAATTTGCCTGCTTAACAGAAGACAGCAGTCAGCAAAACTGTCAGCTCTCCAGTGCGCGTCTGTCTCCTTCTTTTGCAAGTGGTGAGTGCTGTGTGCTCTCCTTAAGGCTCGACATAGCATTAGAGTAATAGCTGCAGTTCTCACATCATAACATAATGTAATAAGCGTACATGAGGGAAAGTTTATGGGACTAACATTAGAGTAATAGCTGCAGTTCTTACACCATAACATAATGTAATAAGAGTTCCTACCGTACGACTACACTATTGTTTCTTGCTATCACTACTAGCTCCATTTCCTGTTGTTTATTTAAGCCTGATTGGGTAGGGTCCATTAAAATCTTCAACAATTGTGGTAAGCTGGATGATCACAGTATCTTAGTTGTGCCCATCTGACAATTTTCACTACATGGATGGACAACAGGAAAATCGGCAGGTATGGAGGGAAAAGAGGCATATGAAGATGATTGTTTACGAAAGCCTGATCAAACTCAATACCCTAATTGCCATGGCACTGCAAGAGGAGCAAAACTAAGAGCAAGCTCCAGTGCCGCAATTCATGGGGAGGAAAATGAGCTATTGGTCCGCACAACAGAGCTTGCTCCATCTCCACTGGACCATGTCCCATCTGGCAGAAAGCGGTTGCTTTCCAATGCAGCCACCTTGATCGTTATCCGTGCAATATGTAGAATGCGACGGAAGTACAATAAATTCCATGATAGTACAGCAACTGCATTTGTAGGAAGATAGGAGAACAATTGAAAAAAGGGGTCAACAAGCTATGGCCGGCCATATAAAAAGGGGATGACTGCCCAAGTCTGGGAAGTAAAATTGAGTTCACCTTAGATGAAATTCTCAAAGTTTCCAAACGTGAATTTCATGATGTAATTATTTATGTAATCAAAAGAAAAATAAAATATATTGGTGATGGTGTTAAAGAAACAGTGCATACTTTTTTGCAAGCTCTTTGAGTCTTTGTGTAGGATGAAGAGAAGCTAACATCACAAGGAATTCAGCTTGAAGTAGTTAAAGAGTTAATTGTAGCAATTGAAGTTAAAGATAAAGAAAGAATGGATACAAAAACTAAAAAAGTGAAGGCTGAAAATGTAATGGTCCGCTCGTCCAAACTAGTTGGGTAGCCCATCTCTCAAAAAAAATGTCATCTACAACACATGCATAAAGAGGAAGAAGGCTGATTCATTCCAAGCAGTCACTACTCCCGTACACCATGTATTGCACTCTTAAACCATGGTTTTGAGATAAAAGTCATGGCAAGGACTCTCTATGATAGTGGCAGATGGCCCATAGATGTTGATGCAGATTTGCGATCTGAGCAGCATAGAGGAAGGTATTTTTTTATATACATGTTTTTGTCTATTAGAGTTTTATATTCTCATAATACCCATCATGTTTCATCCCTATAATCCAGAAGCTTGAGAAGCTTCTATTGAAGCTTCTCTAAGCCAAGTTCACTTACGTCTCCCGGGGTTTCTAAACCGTGCTCCCCAAGGCCTATTTTCCGTGTCGCAAGGGAAATCTCAGGCAGTAGGGAGTTTTGGAAATCGGATAAAGGGCAAGGAGAATTCGCTGAGTCGAGATCTACCGCGTCAATGGCTCCTAAGAAAAATTCGAGAGGAGCACACGCGGGAGCTTCCATCCAAAGTACGAGAGTGGACAATGCCCCTATATTGAATGCCAAGGTTCCAAAAATTAACCCCGCATGGAAAGGATGCATTAAGCATGTTTTAATTCTTGTAGGGAAGTTTAAATGCATTGGGAAATTTATATACTCATTCGATCTACAAAGTTTAGTTGCATGTCAAGTACTTGCATTTGCTTGCACTTCCGTGGTCAAGGGTAGTTGCATTTTCAAACGTATGTTGCATAAGTTAAAAGATGAAATTGTGCGAAGGCGTCCTTGTTGCATCTCGCAAACGATAGGGCTTATGACACATAATGCACGTATGTAACAAATTCCTGGTCGTGAATTGTGTATAAGATAATTGTAGATAGACATTAAATGATGCTTAAATAGTTGCAACGAAAGGAAAAGACCTATGAACTTTGATACTATGCAATTCGCATGCAATGCCAGTTACATTTTAGGATTAAATCAATGATGTATTCATTGGCATCTGGTCATGGAAGAATGATGCATCCATGCATAGATTTCTTTATCAAAGTTTAAAATTGGGAAAAGATGCATCTTCATTAAAATACTAAGGCTTTGAATTCGATGCATCAACATAGGGTTTATAAGAATTAGTTCTGAATGACAATCATTATAGCATAGGGCAAGGAAAAGAAAGATTACCGTAGATCCTATAAAGGAAAAAAGGTCTATGGGCTTGAAATTGCATGGAGTGATACATCCCCCACATCTTGTAGTTACTTACATCTTTTAGGGAAAGTACTCACAAGTTTAGAAGAAAGTATTTGCATCTTTAAAGGGAAGATCATCTTTAATCATGGGTTGGTTAGATCAACTAAGTAGTTCGCGTATAACTAAGTAGCTTACATGAAATTCATAAAGGTATGACTAGTTAGCATATGACGGTCGCCTCATTGTGCTAGGTAGGATTAAGTTATGTTAAAATTCTGCCTAGTATCCCACTTGGAATGTTGATTTAATATTTTCAATCTTAAAGGTCCTACCCACATTCTCGAAATGTTACGACTATCTAATCAGCCATGCAAGAATGATCTAGGGTTCTCACCCTAAGGAATCAGTTGTCCAAATGCTAGACCTCTGCAAGGAATTAAGGGACCCTAGGGCCAAAATGTTTATCGGCCTAGTAGGGTTAGGGTTTTGGATTGGGTCAATAAGTCTCCCAAGCCCTATATCTTGATCAAAGGTATTCTTAATCAAGGAATACCGTGTGATGAGAAAAATAATCCCACAAGTTAGGTGTTGATACCTATCTCGTGCAACAAGCTTTAACGCCATATGCTCTTGCGTCTAAATCACAAAATAGCACTGCTACGTTTGACGATTTCTAATAACAAGTCTAATTTTTTTAGAAATTGAGTAGTCGTCCTGCTTCAACACTCTTCCTTGAAGATTGATTTGTGAAGCCAGGGTAGTAATGAACTGCCAAGAAAGCAATTGACCAACCAAGTTAGGGCGACAAGGTTGCCTAGGATTTATTGTCTATAATCTAAGGAAATCTAAGGTAGAGACAATTTGGGTCAACAAGGTACAAGGCCTAACCCAAGGAGAAAGGGTAAACAAGCAACTCAGCTTACAAAAACCCTTGGGATCTTGCCAAGTCGCGAATGATCCAGGATCGAATGCTGGAAGCATTCAAGGAGAAGGAATCACACCTTAGCAGTTGTCCGTTCAAATGACCACTGGAATGCTCGTGATTGTACACTTAGGTGCACTGTTTGTACTTCTTTGCTCAAGGAACTAATTCAGGAAAAACAACTAATGCTTCAGGTTAAAATCCTGGAGGGAGAGGCAGTACCAGTTACCTCTGACTGTCTGCCTGACCCTATTCAAGGGGGTTGTTAGCCGCCTAGAGTACGTGGACCGAACCCACCGCGAGAGGTCTCTCCATGGGTGCTACTTGGAGCAGGAGGACCCTTGGGTGCCAGGGGAGGCTCTAGCCGTAAATTCCTTGCCTTTGGATCCTGCACAAGAGGCCGACGTGACTTGAGATGGGATCTCGAGGCCCGCATACTAGACAATGAGCGGAACTTGGAATAGCGATCCCTGAGGATTGCTGGAATAGCCTTCAGATAGGTTTATTTGATGTATTCCAAATACTGATAAATAAAGATCAAATGTTGAAAAAGGAACTTGCTTGACATTATTTTCTGTGTCAGTGCTTAAGTTACGTGAAGGAACTAGTGACTAATTTGGTTAATTAAGAAAGCTGTTTTTACTTGTCAAACTAAATGTGGTAGGCAATTAGATAACTAAAGCAACCCGAGAAAAGTGCGGTGGAAATGACTCTGGGTCCGTCCTACGAAAGGGTGATCCCGGTTGGTGGGGAACTTTTCTCAAAGAAATTGACAGCGAGGTAACAATGACCTAGAATCTATAGAGGCAGAGTCCCGATTTATGTTGTTTTAGCGGAACGGAATGGGACTATGCCTTATGGGCAAAGAGGTCGAGCTTCGCATCCCTCTCGTTTCCCATTCTCCTTGAACCAAGTGTAGTAGAAATCTGCTTCGACCCTGATGTTTCTGCGCAAAGTAGTTCGTCTGGGGCTTGATGCTAGCTACCTCCTAGGAACTTGACCATTAGGAAAACCCTGATTCAGGTCAGTCCTAAGTGGGAACGGCCAGAATGCTTTTGCTTCGTGGCAGACTCGGGAAGACCTAGATCGCAAACCCTGCGACATTCCTTGTGAGTGTCGGGCAGCGCTTTGTAGACTCTCTTCAAGATGGGCTGCTAAGACGTGTCCTACAAGTGGATAGGGGGACACCTTACAGATGCGGATTGGACTGCATTAAAAAAAGCCCTACCCAAATAATTCTTCTTTGAAAACTCTGGCCTAATGATAAAGAAAAGTTTCACTAATTGGGTTGAGAAACCCAACAAAGGTTTAGCTACAGCATCTTTATACCATGAATTTCAAAGTAAATTTGGACAACTTGATGCTAAAGACCAGGAAAGTATGGAAGGTCAGAAGATTGAATTATTCCTTAAGGTTGTAGATCCCATTCTGCAAGACAAGCTTGCTGATCGCCTAGAAGATGCTACCTTCAAATCAGGAGTCAAGACTGCATGGATAGATGTTACTGATGCAGTTAACATGATTTCTTGAAGAGAGCGGATGCGACTAAGATTGTGCTCTACTTCAACTTCAACAACTCCATTGATGGAGCTTGTTCCACCTTCAAAGTTCCCTATTCCTTTGACTAATCAACCAACTATTTCTGTTTCTGTTACTTTGAAAAATGATGTCATGCATTTAAAGTATGCATGACCTTCATCTGAATCTTATAGAAATTAGTTCCAAGGTGGAGAAGCTAGATGTCAAAGTTGAAGAACGAGGACAATCATCAACTCAAAGACCCATGAGAGAAGGCTTTAAGAGGCACTGTATTTGGTGTGATAGCCAACAACATGACAAGAGGGAGTGTTTCTACCTTCCATGAGGCTAAAGCACAAAAGCTCATCTTTTGGAAAGACGAACAAATTCATGTAGCTGAAACTAGTCTTCCACTGGAGCCAAATTTTGGCAATGGTGGAATGAAGAAAAGATTAGAAGATTTAGATGTAAAGAATGCCTATGCGACAATTCATGTAGGTACCTATGGGCTGCAAATTGAGTTAACTAAATCAAATTTGAAAGCATATAAAGCTAATGTGCAATCTAAAGTATGGATGCAACACGGCAAAGTAGCCAAAGATGATTTGACTAACGCGAGTCAGTGTATTCGAGGAATAACTGGTTGGAAAGAACCAAGGCCTTCCTCTTTTGACCCTCCAATACGGGTAACTAGAAGAACACCTGAACAACCAAAGCTTGCTAAAAATATAACCCTAGATCAAGAGATGGAAGATGCGCCACAAATAAAGAAGATCGAAGGAAAGAAGGTAAGCAGCCAGGCTACAAATTGCAGTCTGACATAGAATCTGCAACCGATCTCAAATGAGTTCTAGAAGAACGAATTCTGGGAAGTAAAATTGAGTTCACCTTAGACGAAATTCTCAAAGTTTCCAAACGTGAATTTCATGATGTAATTATTAATCTAATTAAAAGAAAAATAAAATATATTGGTGATTATGTTAAAGAAACAGTGCATACTTTTTTGCAAGCTCTTTGATGATGCCAGGAGGCATATTCCACGGTGGATTCCGTGAGGTTTTACGGTGGATTCCGTAAACTTAGATGACCGGGGCTCATACGCAAAGAGGATTCTTTGTGCGAGAAGTTGATGGGGACGCCTGTCCTTTTCGGGCGTTTCATTAATTTAGTGTGTACATGGGTGATTCCATAGCGGGTGATTCCGCAAAATGCATATTAAATTAATAAACGTTTATGAGTTTAGAGTGCGTACTCGTAATAAATTAAGGTTAGGATTTATTTCTAACCAGTTGATTTATTTATGTAGCTGAAGACTGCTAGGTATTCACTTTTGTCGGTTTAATTGTGTTATTTTACTAACGATTGTGAATGCTTCAGTTGATGTGTAGAGATAGCAGCAGTGGCGGAGGAAAGCATTGGAGTCTAGCGGGTTTCCGACCTTTGGATATATTTTGATAGGCGCCACGCCTATATTTTGATTATGTCTATAGAGACATCGACTATTTATTATTATTTTGTATGCGCTTATGCGCCTGGATATGTTATTTTTATTTGGACATTGAGATTGGGCGTGCCAGACTCTTTGGGCACCGTCCATTAGCTTTATTTTCCTATTTTTGGTAGAAAGCAAACTCAAAAGCTAAAAGCTTGTCATATTTTTGTAATTGGGCTATTTTTGAGCAAAAAGATTGGAAATATATATTAAATACATGCTTTGTGAAGCGCTCACACAAGGCATGGGGGAGATTCAACCCAATTTGTCTCTTGTCTCATGTCGTGCTTGCTTTCACATTGGTTTTTGTGCTAAAAAGTAGAGTGCTTTGTTCTTGGGGACCTTTGGGAATTCACTACGTGAGCTACCTGCGTCCGATCTGCGCACCAGGGGTATCAGAGCGGAGCAGAGATCAAGGGCTTCCAATCGCTACCAATCTCGGGCGAAGGCGGAGCTCCAGGAACAAACGACCTCTACAGTCAATCTCGTCGCGAACCGTCGATACAGGCAGATTTCTGGCATCACTTTGAGTCTTTGTGTAGGATGAAGAGAAGCTGACTACACAAGGAATTCAGCTTGAAGCAGTTAAAGAGTTAATTGCAGCAATTGAAGTTGAAGATAAAGAAATAATGGATAGAAAAACTAAAGAAGTGAAGGCTGAAAATGTAATGGTCCACTTGTCCAAACTAGTTGGGTAGCCCACCTCTCAAAAAAAATGTCATCTACAACACATGCATAAAGAGGAAGAAGGATGATTCATTCCAAGCAGTCGCTACTCCCGTACACCATGTATTGCACTCTTAAACCATGGTTTTGAGATAAAAGTCATGGCAAAGAGTCTCTATGATAGTGACAGATGGCCCATAGATGTTGATGCAGATTCGCGATCTGAGCAGCATAGAGGAAGGTATTTTTTTATATACATGTTTTTGTCTATTAGAGTTTTATATTCCTCTCTCTATTAGTATTCTTCTTCATTTTCCATTTCTTTCTGGGAGTATTCTTCTGCATCTTCTATTTCTTCAAACCCCTTCTCTTTCGTCTACTCCTCTCCCTGAATCTCCCTTCACCCTGCTGTCTCTTACCCCCATGGTGGACTTTCGACACCAAATGCTCCGACACCATGTTAGGGGAAGTTTACGCTATCATCAGAGGTGAATTTCGCAAGATATTTAGGTTGATTAGGGGTTGAAATCTTCAGCCATATTCAGAGAATTAGCTACAATATTGTTCTTTTAATTCATTGTCAAAATATGAAAGTATTATGTGCCCCTATGGCTGGGCAATGTTTGTAAATCATTCATAGATGCTTTGAGTTAAATTAAGAGGAGATTTTTCTCTTATTTCTTGGCTGTGGTAACTTATCCTTATTAGAAACTCAATTTGAAGCTCTCTTGAAGCAAGTCTTTTTTCCCTACAAGCCTTGTAATTGACTCATAAGCTTTTGTCCCTAACAGTCTACATTGAATGTAATCATGCAAAGTTGATTCATGCTATGGTATCATGTATGAATGATGGGATGCAGAGATGTTTATGATACATGACAACATGTTGTACTTGATTTTATAATATGTAATTGCTCTGACAGTTAAGAAAACAAGCTTGATTTGAGTTAGAACTTATGAGATAATACTCTTGTGATCTTTGCTAAGAACATGCAGTTGGAAGCTCTATTAACATCTTCAAGAACTTGGCTTGAAATGTTAAACCCTTCTCTTATCTCTACCATCTCCAGAGTCTAAGCTCTTGAACCCCCATACATTCTTCTCTCTTAAACCCTTATGATTGACCATGAAGTACCTCTTGAACCTTTAAACATTAACTATAATCTACTTATCTCTTGAGGACACATCTCTATCTATCTTGTCTAGTTTTCTTGCCAAACCCATGTGGTGACCTTCAACCCTACGCGCTGTGACATCGGCTAGAGCCATGTTGAATGAGAAGAGCCTACCAAATGCATATTAAGAAAAGGCTATAATGACTACTCTGTATTTCATGAATCGTATACCAATAGTAGGGATACGTTAGGTGACTCCTCATGAGAGGCTTTATGGGATAAAGCTTGACATTAGTCATCTTAAAGTCTTTGGATGTTTGGAATATATACATGTTCTAGATGAGAAGAGGAAGAATCTTGATCCAAAGGCAGAAAAGGCCATCTTTATTGGGTATGCACAAGATAGGAAGGCTTACAAATGCTACAACCCTTCTACTCATGTTGGTCTCAAGATATGTAGTATTTGATGAGCTGAAGTCATGGCATGAAAAGAAGACTATATTGATGAATGATGATGATATTTGTTAGGAGACTTATGTACATGCAGGTACAAATGAGAGTGAAGAAATTTCTAGGCCTTCTAAAGATACTACTATATCAGTTAGTCCATGGATAGGTAGATTGAGGACTTTAGCATCTTTATCCACTGACATGGGTATGTCAGTGAGGGGGAGAAATGTGGATAAAGGAAAAGGTAAACTTGATGGTGTTACAGGGCCACTCACTGGTGGTTATGATTTAACTGGCACTGACATCTTAGATAGTGAGTTTAGTATTCCATTAGTTGTGACTCCTGGTGTGAGACATAGATACGTGTACCACCTCATGAGAGAGGAGAGTCTCATATTGCACCTCAATGGAGGAGATTAGAAAGAGTCAAGAGGCCTCTAGATAGGCTTACATACAGTGGCTACATAGTGAGGCACTATGCATACATGGCAACAGTCACTAGCTGCAAGGAACTCACAAAGTTTTCTGAAGCTATTTTGGATTATCATTGGTGTAAGGCAATGGATGAGGAATATTCACCATTGACTGAAAATGACACTTGGGATTTGGTTGATTTACCTGAAAGAAAAATGCCTATTGGTTGAAAATGGGTATATAAGGTGAAGTGCGAATCAGATGGCACATTGGAAAGATACAAGGCAAGGCTTATGGCAAAAGGGTATGCACAACAATATGGTCTCGATTATGAGATTCAATCCTATTGCTAAAATAGAAACCGTGAGAATAGTGATTGCATTGGCAACATCTAGAAGATGGAGTATGTGTTAGATGTATGTGAAGAATGCTTTTGTTAATGGTGATTTGGTTGAGGAAGTATACATGGATCAGCCCGAGGGCTATGTACATCTATATTTTCCTACATGTGTGTGTAGATTGAAGAAAGCATTGTATGGGTTGAAGCAAGCACCTAGAGCTTGGAATGCTAAGATAAGTGCATGCTTACAAAAAACTTGGTTTCACTATGGACAAGGCTGATCATAGCCTATTCACAAAGAAGACAAGAGCTGGTTATGTGATATTAGTCATCTATGTGGATGGCTTGATCATTATAAGTGATGATGTCATGGGAATTGGAGAGATCAAGGAAATGTTACATGCTGAATTTTTGGTCAAAGATTTGGGTGAAGTGAAGTATTTCCTTGGGATTGAGATTGTTTCTACATCTCATGGTACTTGGTTGTTGCAAAAGTAATATGCACAAGACATGTTAACCAAGTATAGTATGTTGGCTTGCAAGTCTTTGAGCACTCCATTGGAGCAAAATGTTAAGCTACTTGCAGATGTTGGGCATGAGACTATGTATACACAAATGGGGGGTAGCTTGATTTACCTCACCATTACTAGACCGGACCTTAGCTATTTAATTGGACTGATTAACCAATTCATGTAGAAGCCTATGAAGCCTCACTTGGATGCAATGAGGAGGATCTTGAGATATGAGAAGGCTACATCAGATTATGGTCTATTCTATGAGCATGGTAAGCCTTTGGAGCTTATAGGATATACAGATGCTGATTGGGCAGGAAGTGCCTATGATAGGAGATCTACTAGTGTGCATGCATTTTCCCTTGGTAGTAGTATGGTCAGCTGGAGAGCAGTAAGAAGAAATGTACAGTTGCACTCTCTAGTATTGAGGAAAATTATAGAGGTGCTGCACTAGCTGCATGTGAGGCAGCATGGCTCATGAAGCTTCTTGATGATTTGGACATGCAGGAAGTCAGGCATGTCACACTCTATTGTGCCAATATGAGTAGTGTGCTCCTAGCTACTAATCTTGTCTATCATGCTAGGACTAAGCACATTGAGGTACATTATCACTTTATCAGAGAAAAAGTGATTACAGGTGACATTGATTTGGTCCATGTGAGGATAGAAGATCAAGTTGCAGATATCTTTACCAAGTCATTGGGTAAAGATAAGTTTGTGCATTTCAGAGAGCTACTTGGAGTGAAGTATCACACTTGAGCTTGAGGGGGAGTGTTGAGAGTCAAGCTCATGAACCTTGGTTTAGTTGTCTACCTTACTTGAATAAGGGGCCACACTAACTCAACTATGGTTACATACAGTTTATTTTATTTCTGTATGTTTCATGTGTTTATATACAGTTGACTGTGGATAATAATGATTTGAATAGGGAGCATGGCTGCTACCCTTCTGGCCTAGTCTTTGTCCATTTTTATCTCTAGTTTTTTATAAAAATACAAACACAGACACAGACTCACACACGCACACACACACACACACATTCTCTCTCTCTCTCTCTCTCTCTCTCTCTCTCTCTCTCTCTCTCTCTCTCTCTCTCTCTCTCTCTCTCTCTCTCTCTCTCTCTCTCTCTCTCTCTCTCTCTCTAATTCCAGGAGGCATATTCCACAATGGATTTCGTGAGGTTTCGTGGTGGATTCAATGAAACTATTTATTTGACATGGTGGATTCCCTAAGGTTTTACAATAGATTTTGTAAAACTATATGTATTTTTCGGGGCTCGTACACAAGGCGGATTCCTTGTGTGAGAAGTTAGTGGGGAGGCTTGTCCTTTTCGGGCATTAGGTTAATTTAATGTGCATGTGGGTGGTTCCACAGTGGATGATTCTACAAAATACATATTTAAATTAATGGACATTTATGAGTTTAGAGTGCACTGGTATTAAATTAAGGTTAGGACAGAGTTTCAACCTATTTTCTTATTTTGTAGCTGAAAACTGCCAGGTATTCACTTTTGTGGGTTTTATCTTATTATTTTCTAACAATTGTGAATGCTTCAGTTGATGTGTAGAGTAGGCAGTGGTGGTGTTGGGAAGCATTGGGTGATTGCATGTATTCAAATTACCTAGAAAAAATTATTCTTATGCATAGATGTGATCTCAAGGCCTACCATCTATTGCTTACTTTGATCTATGGGGCCAATGATCTAGGCTGCATTGGGAGTCTCTAGAGTGTGTAACAACTATAGTCTCTTCTTGAAGTGATAATTTCATGCTAGATTCCAATGACTCATTTGGAAAATTTTAGCCTCTCGAATCATGCTCATAACCTCTGATTTTTGGGGTGGGTCTATTTCACATTGGTTATTTCCATCTTTTGTTATAACAATGATTTTACATATCTTGTCTTATGGTATGCATGTTCTCTCTCCTCCCATCCCTTTGATAGTCATGGCATGGGTTTCTTTTCCCAAATTTAATGGCACCATGGAGCAAGATCCAAATGCTCACATCTGACAGTTCAAGGTGGCTTATGTGCTCAATTATTTAAATCAAATGGATGATGCCCAATGGGCCATTATGTTCAAAACCACCATGCAAAAGGATCTTATTAAATGGTTGGCAGAGGAAAGGGATGAAATATGTATGGGAATCTTAATAAAACTTTTCTAAGTTGGTTTCAATCAGATTGTACCAAGCCTTAGAAACTAGAGCATCTATGAAGCTTGAAATGAGATGACCAGGACATTTAAACCTATATGGCTCAGCTCTACATTTTGCTCCAATGATCACCAACAATAAGCCTACTAGCAAAATGATGCTTCATTCTACTGATTTTCAAGGTTTATCTCGTAATTTGCAAGTAGATTTGCTTATAGAAGATTCATGATTTGGGTCATTTCAACGACAAGACTTAGGGTAGAATACACATTGATGGGTGATTCTAGCAAGAAGTCCAAGAAAGATCCCAGATCCCCTAAAAAAGGAGAGAAATCTTAGGGTGGTGACTTCGATTTGGATACAAACCTAGAGGATGATAGCATTAGTGAGATGAGGAGGATTCATATAAGGATAACGGGAAGAAACCACAAAGTCTAAGATGATGGACAAAGGCAAGAAATCCTCATATGGAAAATCTACTAGGAACTCCCTGTCGGCCTCCAAGTGTAATAAATTGTAAAGCAAATATCATAGAGCAATTAAACATTTTAAATATTTTGAAAAGAACTCTTGATTCACTTTGAACATTTGCAAAATCATTTTAAGATTCAAAGAAGATTTAAAGGAGCAAATGTGTGTTTAACTTGTAAAAGCACTTTAGAGATTTGCAAAAGCGCTTAAGAATATCTATAAAGGAGTTTAGATAATTCAAGTGATATTTTGGACATTGTAAAGTACTTTTGAGATGTGTAGGAAAATTCTTAAAATATTAAAAGTGTTTTCGTAACACAAAAGTAGTTTTTATAATTAAGAAAGTGCTTATATATATATATATATATATATATATGTATGTATGTATACACACACACACACACACACATAAAGTACTTTTACAATTAAAAACACTTTCCAACTTTTTAAAGCACTTTCTGGATGATGGAGAAGCTCTTTTCCTCTTTGCTCTTCTTTTTCTTCTTGTTCTTCTTCTCCATTCATACCTTTTCAGAGCTTGCATAGATTGATTTGGGAGAAATGGACAAAGAGGATGCTTGATAGGCCACATTCAAATAATGGAGCCATTGATGCATCTTTGAGCCTTGGCTAGAATGAGAACGTGTTGATGAGTTCACTACACTCATCATCATTTGATTTTTCATGCTTTTAGGAATGAGAGATGGGAGAGTATATTGATGAGGAAGAGTGCATAATTGTGAGGTGAGAAAAAGCCATTGCCACATCAATCAAATCTTTTGAATCAAATAAGACTTCCATCAAGTCCCTTGTTGTACTTGCAAAGTGGCAACATTTTGATTTTATGTTGCTAGGACATGACGAAATTGGCTGCTAAAGCATACACTCTCTTTGTCAACCAATGTAATAGGAGTTAGTGCTCCAAAATGTCACTTGGATTAAATTAGGTATAGTGCTATCAACTCTTCATGTGTAATTTTTTCTTAGTTTTAGCTCAAAGAATAGCATCAAATAGGTTTAGAGTTGAAACGGTCAAAGGATTAAGGTATAACATTGAGAAATCTCCAAAGAAGCTCAAAAGATTAGTCCATATTGCTTCTAAGGGAATTTGAAAAGCAAAGAATTTTTTTGATTTTGTGTTTGGAAGAAAAGAGGAAAGTGGTCTGGTTTTGGTTGTTTCTTTTTTTTTTTTGTTTTTGGGAAAAACAATGTAATAGAGGAGAAAAAAAACAAAAAAGAGAGGTTGTAGCTCACAAAAAAAGGAGGAGTTAGAGAAATAACCAAACTTTCAATGTGGCATCATCTTCTCCAACATCAGTGGAGGAATACATATGCAAGTTGATTTTTTGTTGGTTGGAGCAATGTCAATATTAGAGTTTCACCTCCTTGTGTGTTGCGATATCCCCCACTTCTCATCCCCTTCTATCCTCCATCCCGTAGGCTATTTGCTATCCTTTTTGTGGATATACTTCTTTTATCAAGGCCTATTTGGCTTGGAAGAATCCTTCTCTACCCTTAACCCTTGTAGGCTTTCACAATACCATCATGGGCTCAAACAGTCACCTCACAATGCTTGGGCTAGATGTAGTGTCCCATGGCTTGATTACTACACCTTAATGGCCTCAAACACCTCAAGTACAACCTCAAGTGCAACATAGAAAGGCCATTGCCAATGTGTGGTCATAAGGGCCTCATCCCACAAGGGTGGCCACTTACACACACCCATGGCCATGAAGTTGGCTTGTGTGCCGATCATGTTGGCCTTGAGGGTTGGCCCATTGACATAGATACTCACCGTCTAGGACCACCATCTTAGATTGCTATGTCATCATAACTCCCCTCAAATTCTAGAATGTTAATAGAGATGCCAAGTGAGAGATAACACTTTTCTTGGGATTTGAACAAAGTATAGTGTAAAGAGATTCCACAATGACATGTCACATTGGAGACAAAACAAAAAAGCTAAACCTTGAATTGGATGAGACATTTTGTCAAGTTTAATGGCCACTTGTTATGAAACATAAAAAATGCTAGAGATTTCGGGCCCTATTTCTTTTGCTTACCAGGGGGGGTGGTTTATAATGGTGGAAGGTGGTTATTATTGGGGGGGGAACGTGGGGAGGGGGTGGAGTGTTGGTGGTCACCCCCACCCACCACCTATCGGACTGCATGGTGCTGCAAAGGGATAGTAGGCCCGTGGCCTCTCCCTCGTCAATGTCATCGTTGTCTTCTTCTTCCACTTCATCCATGACGGCACTATCGTCTCCTTTTTTTTCCCCCCTCCGGCCACTTGTTCAAATGGCGTCGACATGGGGGGGTGGTTCCCATGTGGGCATGCAGGGATATTACATACCATTATGATTGACTTGATTGTCCTAGAGATGGATCCTATTGACATCATTATTGGTTGTGATTGGCTCAAAAAACTTGGGAATTTTTCTTTGGATCAGTCCTTGTATTCTTATAGCCATTCTATCAATCATTGTATTCTTCAATGACATCCTTATTTATAGTATGAATAGAGAGTATCATTTACAATATGTTTAAGAGTTCTTCATGTTAAAGGTAGCAATAGCATTAATCGCAGGAGCCATCAATGGTGCATTGAAGAGCCATGGACGGAGAATGTCTAGCACGGCAGATGGACTGCTACTTGACAAGGCACATGGGTAGGGAGAAGGCCCCACCACTAGCAATGATCTATATAACATGAGAGAGCGAAGCATGGTACTAGTTGTTCCTCGAGCTTATTCATAGCACTGGAAGCCAAGCAGACTACATCGTGCATTTGAGAGGGAGAGGGAGAGAAAGAGAGAAAGAGGGAGAATGAGAGCTTCTCACCGCCACTGCCACCATTTGCGAAGAAGAGGAGGAAGTGCACGAAAGGCGAAGAGGAGCCACCATCGGGAAGAGGAGCCGCTGAATCCATCCTCGAACGACCTTTGCGGTGCGTGCATTGCTTGCTCTTGGTTTGTTTTTGTTTTTTCTATTTTTCTTTTGTTTGTTTTTGTTAAAAATGATGTGTACTGAGAGAGAAAGAGAGGAAATGAGAGAGAGAGAGGAAGAGAGAAAAAGAAAGAAGGAACGAGAGAGAGAGAGAGAATAAACATGAGACATAATAAAGAAAGAGAGAAAGAGAGAGAGAGGGAAGGAGAGAGGAGAATCAATGGATAAAAACCAAAGAGAGGGTAAGATCTTGTTCTTTAATTTCTTCTTTTAGAGCGTAAGATCTTGTTCTTTAATTTCTTCTTTTCGTAGTAGATAGTGGCAGCAATGGGACATGCTACAATCTTTGGCTTTCTACTACATACAATGAATGATAAAAAAAGATATTTTGAGTTGCAAGTTGACGTGAAGAGCTATTATCATAGATTAAAGAACCTTTGTCTGCATGCCAAATATGTATATTGCCGCTCAAACATTCCACATTCTGCCATTCATGCAAAGTTAACGGATATAGAGCTGTCAGTAAAACAAGATTGAATTAGAACACTACAAAGATTTTTAAAAACAACTCTGATGCAAAAGAAAAAACGATGATAAAATTTAAAAAATTATTGTTTTGTTTATAATTTGCAATGTAGTTCTTGCCATGTACAGAGATTTGTTTATGCATATAAACATGTTGGATCAACACTTCTATTATTGTACTTGTTCCATTAAACACTTTTCTGAACTCTAAAATTCTACCTTTCCAATGTTTGCTAGGGTTTGCAACATCCTTACGCCTGACCTTGAAACTTCCTCGAGTACTTGGGCGCATCAAAATAAAATCCAACTTATAGTACTTATCACAAATCCAATTACCGCCATTATCTTTCCTATTGAAGACCTCCACTGCAAGTATATTACTGATGTTTTTCCTCCATGAAGACATCTATGATAACCAAATAGAAAAGTTACCTACCAACATGTGTATAATTTGCAAATGTTCTCTCCAAATGAAATGAAATTTAAATGGAGCAATTAAAAAAAATATTGTACCTGTAATTTTTTTCACAAAGAAGCCCAAAGATGTTGAACAAGAAGTTGACTTATAACAAGACCATTGTTCCTTCACTGACAAATTCCTGGAGTACAAAAACAAAAGAAATATCGAGACAAAGCATACATATAACTTACATAGGCTTTGTCCAAATGAGTTGAAACTTAACCATGGAGCAACAGAAAAAAGTAGCAATATACCTATGGCTCTCTTTGCAAAGAAGCCCAAAGATGTTGAAGAATTTGAGTTTTTAAAAATCATTGTTCTCTACCCTCGAAGACTCTTGGAGAGTTTAAAAAAAAAGGAAAACTCAGTATGCATATAGCTTGTATACACTTTGTCCAAACGATATAAAATTTAAGTATGGAGCAGCAAAAAACAAGACAACATACATTACAAAGAAACCGTAAGATGTTGAAGAAGAAGTTGAGTGTTTAAATGATCATTGTTCTTGTCTGTAAGAGACTCCTAGAGTACCAAAACAAAAGAAATTACATGTCAAAGAATGCACATAACTTGCGCAGATTTTGTCCAAATGAGATAAAAATTTACCATAGAACATCCATGGAAGAGAACAATATATCTGTAAAGTCTTGTGAAGAAAATCTTAGGACTTTGGTAGAACAATCTCTTCTCTCATAAAACACATGAAACTCACTCTGGTTTGTGTAGAGGTAATGAAATTTCACAAGGTTACAGATAGGGCAAGCAACAATGAGGCTGTAAGATTTTATCAAAAAAGAAGAAGCGGGGAAAGAGATATGATAAATTTGAGTTCCACCTAAGAAAGAGAGGGAAACTAAAAAGGGGAGAAATGAAAAGTCAATCATTTTTTTAAAAAAATGAAAATTTGAGTCACAAACTTCCAGGAAGTGTCAGCATTGTATTTCCCACATTTCCCCTTATTTTATTGCTGAGGGAAGATTTGGGCCAAGATATGGCTAGAAGATTCATGTTACATGAATCTTGAATCCCAGCTCTCTCATTGGTTAGGCCTATATTTGTTTAGTCACTCCTTAAGGGGCAAAAAAGAGAGTCCTTATTTCTCCTAATGTACCTTTTCTTGAAGTCACCTTTTCAATATGGATATCTCTATGAAAGGACTTCTTGGATTCCCCAAGTAATCTAGGAGGAACAATGTTTAATATTTCATATACTTTTTTATCAATTGTTTGAGTTGGCATAAGCAACTTATCAAATCTATACCTTATCAACTTGGCAATGTGTATATCCTTATTCATCATTGTGACTCCATGTGCATGTGTATCACAAACATAGCTATCTTGGAAGAAATCAATCAAGTAGTCTTCAGTAGATTCTTGAAGACACGCCAAAGCAGAACTCTACCACTTGACTCTTAGGCCATATCTATCATAAATGACCTTGACAAGACTAAGGAAAGGGGCCTTTTGATAATCTTGTCAAAGGACTTCTATGTCTTTTTGATTTCCCTAATTGCATTCATTTATTGCTTCACCCTCCTCCTCGCAAACTTGGTAGCCCTCTCTTTTCCACTACTAGTGGGCAAATGCACCTTGTTTGCCCTTTCCAAAATTTCCAACCCTCTGGATCTTTCCCTTTGAAGACATTGTGCTATGGAGTGGAGCCTTTGAATTTGTCATAGTGTCCATTTGTGTCCCAAGAACTTGGCCTTCACCTCCTTCCTAAGTTTATGCTTGGCCTTGAACTTCACTTGGTCCCTGAGGGTCTACTTAACCTCGGCCTTGAGCTGGTTTCTGAGGGCATGCATGGACATCATTGGAATTCTCCCCTTAAGTTGATGGGTTCATGTGCCATTTTTTAGTGAGGATTTGTGTCTTCTCTCCTTTGAGGGCTTCCATGCTCAGGAATAATCTCTAGCGGATTTCTTTGTTCTTGGTTTGAATCCTGCTATTATGTGCCCTCTACTCCCTTTCCAACTTGATCCTCAGGGACTTTCTTTGTAGTATGTCTAATTCTTGCTATTGTCTCTAAACCTACTATTGCAACATTACAAGTATGACACTTGAGCTGTAAACTAAAAAATTTTGCAAAAACATGCAAACAATCCAACCCTATAATGCACAAGAGGGATGTCCGATAGTGTGGAAATGTCTTCTTGCATGCCATAGGGTCCACGTGGTTGGTTGTAGAGAAACACAAAATTTCAACAAATGTGGCACAAACCACATAAAATCTATGAAAATTTTGACGCAATTGTTGCTGTAGATACAAAAACACATCAACATGTCATTGCCTCTATGTCCTTGCACTGCAATAATAGTGCAAGTACGAAACTTGATATGTAAACTAAGGAATATTGAGGTGTAAACTGCAAGAGTACACACAAGCCACACTTTACAAGAGGTGAGAATTAGAGTTGTGTGGCAAGGACAATACATGGCAACAAGGATAGATGGACCACACAAAACACAAAAAGGGGGTTACAAGAGTTAAAATGCCATGGAGTGCATCGTAGGGTTCCATACAAAATTTATTGTGCAAAAGAGAGGAAGGTTATCAAAGGTATGTGTAGAACACCATGAGTTGGAAGACCGCATGAAATGGAAGGTTTGGAAGAAGATTAACAAGTTTGAGGAAGATTCACAGGCTAGTGCGAGTAGAAAAAATAAGATGGGAAAACTTTATATGTCGATCCCACACATGCTAGTCCACATCATTCAGTGCCACGTATACAAAGATTCACAAAGTATAGAGATCCATTTGCAACGTGTTGATCTTTGATGTTGCCATGTGTGCGTTTCATCAAAATTTGCATGACCAATCATTTTTCCCATGGTAGGCATGATGTATTTCTTGACTGACATTCGACTTGTGACATCATCATGAATTTGGCATTCTATAAATATGCAGATATTCGATCACATAGTACATTTTTTGAGTGAGATCTCAAAGGTCGAGATCACTTTCAAACGTACCTCTCTTCTACTCTACTTGGGCAAGTCTTCATAACCACTTGGACCACAAGACATGCAAGCATTGATTTTGGGATTGTCCAATTGTCTCCTTACATGCAATATGGTCTAGATTAAGTTTGGTCATGTCCAAAAACATTGTGATCTTTTAAGAATCATGCTTTTGATCTTGTGATCATGTAACAATCTTCTGATCTTGTAACAAGATACCCAATCCGAAGCAGACCCATGTCACACTTGGTTCAAAGAGAATGGGAAAGGAGAGGGATGCACCGCTCAACCTCTCTGCCCATAGGGCATAGTTCCATTCCCGTCCCCTAAAACGGCATGAATTGGGTTCTAACTTAATAATTCCTAAAGGTCAAACGACGGTAAAACTTTGTGAGAAGCCTCCCAGCTCTCTGCGACCACCCTGCTGAAGGATAAACCCATCGGGGGTTCCACCCACCCGCTTCTCTAAATAGGCATTATTTAGTTATCCAATTAGGTCCTATCACATTTATGCATGATATTTAAAATCAACTTCCTTAATTAAGCCTTTGGGGAACAGGGTTCGCTTGCGCAATTTACAACACAAACACGAATACAAAGCAACCAATCTATTGACAAACAAGTTCAAACAAGTTCCTTAACTTATCTTCAAGTTAATCTTTATCTCCTATCCATACATGAGAAATTATGTATCCCTTCTACCCAGTAGAAGTAACTCGTCCAAATCACATAGCACCACAAATTATGTATCCCTTCTGCCCAGCAGAAGTAACTCGTCCAAATCACATGGCACCACAAATTATGTATCCCTTCTGCCCAGCAAAAGTAACCCATCCAAATCACATGACAAACAAGTTCAAACAAGTTCCTTAACTTATCTTCAAGTTAATCTTTGTCTCCTATCCATACATGAGAAATTATGTATCCCTTCTGCCCAGCAGAAGTAACTCGTCCAAATCACATGGCACCACAAATTCTATCCTTTATCTAGAATAGGATCTCCCAACATGCCCAGACCTTGGGGACCACTGAGGTCTTCAACTCCATTCTAGACCTAGCAAAGGTGTCCAGAGATCCACCTAACCTGTAAGCTATCTAGGAGTGAAACATCATTCCCGAGGTTTGGCCTTTTCACCATTGGACCTTCGGCCATGAATCGAGCAGTGCGCTTTTCGAGTTTATCCACGATGCGATCATGGAGGTGATCCACTCGTGCAAAATATCATTCCTTAATTAATCCAGTTAGGAATCAAGCACAAACAAGTCATTCAGGCCTAATATCATCTTTCAGAAAACATTCATTTATTCCCATGGCAACTTGTCATCACAGACCTCCGCCATGAATTTACCATCAAATGCAAGCACTTTGAATAATCATCCAAACCACAAACCAACAACCAGTTGAATGTAAAAGCATTGAGGATGTTGTTCAATCAACCAACAAAACCAATTGTATTCTTCCCAAGCAATGCAAGAATAGACGCGATAACATTTCCATCACATATGTGCTCTCCCCCTTGGGATCAAAGAGCAATTCTATGTAAAATTTACTTAACACTCCCTTCCTTTGGCTAAGGCATATGTTAAGGGTTCAAACACTACACACGACATAAGTTCTACAGGTCACTTACATTGATCGATAACCCAACCCTAAATTACAAAATTTGTAGTTATCCGACGGATCTCAAGGCATCTTAGTTTTTATCCTTATGATTAATTTCTTGAACTAGCTCTTAGTCAAGCCATGAGGCAAACATGAAATTATTCTCATATATCAAACATGTTATAGGCATATCGTGCAAATACTTGATAAGATAAGTGCAATATGATCTCAAGTAACTAGACTCCAACAGGCCTTGCATTGAGCTAGAATCTAGTTCTTCTTAATATTTGGGCTCTTAGGCTAAGTACTTTTGAAGTATCTAAACTTTAAACTAGTACTTTCTATTCATGATTCTTAATGTCATATTCTTTTAGCAATTATACTATTTGTAACCCTTGACTATGCTTTAACCTAGTACTTATATGCACAATCTCTTAATGTTGTTCTTTTAATTATAATACCATTTATAACCTTTGATTAATTCTTCCTTGTAATTGCTCTACTAGAAAATAAGCCATATGCAGCTAGGTGCAATTAACTTCCTTGATACATGCTCTTCGCAAACTCCGTCTTTCGAATATTTGTAATGAATTTATCCTTTTCAATAACCCATTCTTGTGCATCATAGTATGGGGCCTAACGTATTTGTTGCGAGAATCAAAGCAAGCATCTATCAATTTGGAAATACAATACTTACAACCGGTACCCAGTTGGATTGACAATGATGCCTTCACTCGAAGCTTCATTGTTGGTTGTGGGATTGCCATCCTCATGCGACATTCTTCGCTTGGGAGTCATCGTCCACAAGTAGATTCGAGAGATAAAGGAGGAATGAATTTGAGATGGGAGAGCATAAGAGAAGATGGCTTAGTCGAAGACCGAGATAGGGAGAATTGAGCTAACTCTCTCCCTTGCAGCCTCTCGGTGTAACTCCTCTCTCTCTCTCTCTCTCTCTCTCTCTCTCTCATAGCCTCTTGCGGTCTCCTTGTGCTTCCTTGTGCCTCACATGCCTCATATTTTTCTTCACCCTGTTTGAAGTGCTAATTACTGCCTATAAACTGCGATCGTGGCACGTGTGATTTTGCCAATCACTCTTTTTTGTATTAAATCTCTAAAACTAGCTGAAAAATCACTTGTTTTTTTTTTACATGATATCCAGGTTTAGAAATTCCCATATCTTTTTAGGATATTTACAATAAGTAATATCTAAAATATGCTAGTTTTGCCCACCTCCCAAAATCCGCTTGGAACTTATTGATGAAGAATTATGGTCATCTCACTCATTCAAGAAAGACACAATTGAAGCTAAAATTTAGCCACATATCCAGGAATGGAAGGTCTATTGAAGACTATATGAGTGAGATTAGAACCATTGCAGAACAACTACGCTCAATTGGGGCTGAAGTTGAGGATGATGATTTGGTGGCCATTGTCGAAAGGTCGAATCCACCAGGGATCAGAAGTAGAAGGAAGTAGAGATAGGAGATGGAAGAGAAGATAGAGAATACCCAAGTGGTAAACACGACAAAAATAATCACAATGAATTGAATCAATATGTATTGAAAGAACTTGAAAACTTCGAACTACTCAGAAGCAATCTCCAGGCATTAGTTCTCTTGGAGCTCCTTCATAGACCAAAAACGTGGATCAAAAAAATCAGCTCTTTCTCTGTTGCCCAGAACCCAAATCTGATGGCTTCGTTGGCTTCGAAAGGGGGGCAAAACCCCAGGAAACCTACAGGATACCTCGTCACGGATCTCCCAGATCACTCCTTCTTATTCTTTCAGTTCAATATGCAGTTTTCAGCATGTTTACAGCTATCGTGATGTGCGTGATTTCGTCCATCTGTCTTTTTTGTAAAAATCCCCTAACTCGCTGAAAAAGCAACTTGCTTTTTGCATGCCGTCCTAATCTAGAAGCTTTTTCTAACTTTTTCGAATTTTTACAATAAATAATATCAAAAATAGACTAAAATTATCCAAAAATCTAGTATTTTCGGATAATCCATGCAACTCACACTAGTACTAATGCCTCAAATCACATTGACTCTCTAGATCAATAGAGAAGTCGGATGATGATACATTCCATACTTTTTCACACTATGTCCTCATAGCATCATAACATCCAGTCCCTCTGAACCTGCACATCCTTTGGTATGTGCCAAAATCCTAGTTGTCACCGGATTCTGAGTCCTCCTCATCCTCTGCAACCATATCCTTTACTTCTTCATCTTTCATATCTTCCTGGCTAGCCCCTGTATCATGGCCACTATTTTCTTCCAATTCTGGCAACTCATAGGCAGTAGATTCCCACCTTTTGAATAATTTGATTCTTTTCCCTGTTACTGGAAGTTTTATGGCTATCCCATCCAGCTCATTTAATGCATAAGTAGCATTATCAAACACATGTCTTACCACATAGGGTCCAAACCATCTTTTGGAAACTTTACGCATGGCACTATGCTGGTTATCTAAATTGCTATCATAAACCAATACCCAATCCCCATCTTGTATGGTTCTTGGTCTCAGTCTATGTCTTTTGTCAAATCGTTTCTTGTTCTGTATCCTTGCCGCCCTTAACTTTGTAGTTGCTACCTCTATGTCTTCTGACTTTCTTTCCAACTATCTAATGTGTAAGGCCAACAACTCCTCTCAATTCAACTCCTCCTCCCAAGGTAACACACTCCATGTGACTGTCATCTCTTCTATCAGCATGATATATTTTTGACCATACATCAATTCTACAGGCATATATCCTGTAACATCACTATGAGTTGTTCTGTCAGCCCACAAACCATAAGGGAGCAATCGTGGCCACTCTTTTATCTTCTCTCCACATGCTTTTGCCAATGCCTTCACAATAGGTGGATGACCTCTTTCACTTTTGCCATTTCCTTCAGGGTTATAGGATAAAGTTAAAGCAAGCTTTATCCCCAACTGTGCAAAGAAATCATGAGCTTCATCTGCATCCAACTCACCCCTGTCTGCTGTAATTTTTGCCACACAGCCATATCGACAAAAGATCTCTTCTAAGAGAAAAGTACATACGGCCTTTGTTGTCTTAGTACATAGAGCTCTCACTTCCACTTGATTAGTCAAGTCTTCACAAGTAAGCACAAGATACCTCATTTGCCAAAGACTTGTAGGCATTGTGACCAAATCCACCACCCACTTAAAATGAAGAGACAATGGATATGTGGGTTGCAATCCATCCTAATGCCTCACAGTTGAATACATTTGACATGTCCTACATGTTTTCACAAAGTGAGCAACATCCTTATACATACCCTGCCACCAATATCTTTCTTTGATCTTTGTAAAGGTACCCCAAACACCTCTATGACTAACCCACAAGCTTTCATGAAATTCTTGCATTACTTTTACTTGTGAAGCTCTGTCACCCAAAACTCGCAATGGCATACCCTGTTTCTTTTTAGCATGTTTCCATAAGCATCCATCTTTTAAGAAAAATCCATAGGCTTTCCTCTTGATCTTCTTAAAGTCCTCATCTGTCCATTCATCTCTCTTTGTTAATGTACTAAGATATTGACCAATTCTTAGCCACTCTCCTGCATATTTGTCTTCCAAAAACACTTCTACACAAGATGCAAAACATCTAAAGTGTCTTCTCTTTGTCCAAGCTTCTGTTAATGCTGTAGCAAAACCTTGCATTACTAAATTCACTCTTGCAACATCATTTTCAGCCATAAGAAAGTCATCTTCTTCCTCCTCATCCATCATCCCATCTTCATTCTCATAGTATGCTCGAGATAACATGTCTGCCACTAGGTTATCTCTTCATGCAATATGCTGAAATTCAGGGCTCAAAGATTTAATGTATGTAATCCACCGGAGCATAGCAATGTCTGGGGTAGCACAACTAGTAATCATACCCAATACCGGCAAACAATCAGTCTCAATGACTACATGAGCACCCATAAAATACTCCTTATCACATTTAAGGGCTGTCACAATTCCCCATAATTCTCTTTTAACTTGTGGATATCTTCTCTGTCGTTGGGTCAACACTTTAGCACCAAAGTGAATTTCATATCTTTGTCCTTCCTCATCATCTTGCCCAATTGCCCATCCAATCCCGATTGGGCTTGTATCAACGGTAATAATGATAGGCTTTCCATGTGAATAGTCAACCTTCCTCAACGTAGGAGTAGATTTTGAGAGTTGCTTCAATTTCTTCATTGCTTTCTAATGCTTCCTTTCCCAATGAAATTTTTTACCTTTCCTTAGAAGCTGATAAAGAGCATCAGCTACATGTGCAAAGTGAGGAATCCATATCAAATAGAACACACATGCACCCAAGAATCTACACACCTCTGATACATTCGTGCATACATCTTGCGTTCTATCAATCCCATCTATTTTTGCTGGTGATGGCATTGGTCCATAAGGCCCACACATATGCCCAACAATCAAAACCTCCTCAACTCCAAAGATAGACTTTTGTCTAGAAAGGGTTAAATGCATCTCTTCTAGACGTGTCAAAATCCTCTCTTAATCCACAATATTATCTGCAACAAACGGCCTGCATCCATGTGCATCCATCTCTTCATTCTTTTCATCCACTGCACACCCTTTGATTGGAACATCATCCAAGAAGGGCATAGTCAATTGTGGTATAAAATCCATGAGCACCCTATTCATAGCATTTGTCTTGTGTGCCACCGAGTTTGTTGCACCCTGTGGGAGAGTACACATCTGTACTAGTTCCATGGTACATGTGGCACAGTAAATATGACCATAGGAGACACAACATTTGGATCCACACAACCTATTTCACTTGGTTGAAATGCAAATGCCTTCCCATGTCTAGCCAATATCTGCATAAAACAGTTTCTCTCAGCAAGCAAAAGAAACCCTTCTGCACCAACTTTCAATTCTTGTAATGTTTCAGATGTAAACTGATGACCTATATCTTTAGGATCCCGTAAGCTTGGCTGCCTTGGCACTTTTTCATACATACCCTCACTCTCTGGTGGAAGTGGCAAAGCAATTGGTTTCACCTTTTTGTCAATTGTCTTATACTTTGTCTCCACAAGTGCTTCAGCCCATTGTAATCCTTCCTGCTAAGCAAACAATGCCATAACATCATACATATCCAAAGAACATACTGACAACATCTTTTTCAACCTCATTTTCTGCATGTATAGTTGTTGAAATTTCAGCCATAGTGTCAGTAATATTCAACCCATAAAAGATGCCTGAAATGCCATCATTTTTAGCTAATAGCCCCAATGATCTTAGTTTCTTAATAGCCCGTTTCATAGATATGCGTTTAGCCCAACACATAGCTTCCATAGGCTTAAACCAACATGAATTGTTTGTTGTAAACTGAGAATTACCAATAGTAAATACATGCTTCATTTCATCAAGAGGTGAGTACACCCTCTGAACAGCACTACTGTAGCCCCGCATTACAGCAGTGCTTAATGAAAATCCAGGTCTTGTGAATTCCCTTGCATTTGGAACCAAAGGAGACTCTCGAAGTGTATCACGATTTGTAGGATGATTAACATAAAAAGTAAGAAATTGGATTGCTTTCCTCCCATCTTTGCTTCTGACTCTTGCATAAGCTGAGCCATCATCAAGCACCTTGGTTTCCATATGCACACCTATAATATAGGGCTGTCCCAAAATCACTGCATATGAGGAATTATCTTGCACAAAGAAGTGTTGCTCTTCCTATACATCACCAATCGTCACTTTTACATTAGGACATGTAGCATAGAGCTCCCCTGAAGAATTATTTGTATCCCTCATATGCCAACCATGATCAGTGTCCACAAGCCTGCACCATTTTCATACAATCCACGCTCAATGACATTTATCTCAAACCCATGGTCAAGTAAAGCAACACAAGGAGTTTCATGTTCTCTGTAATATTACGTTTTGCTAAACACGTGAAGGGGCTCAAATGAAAAACGAATTGGATAAATGAAAAAAAAAATTATTCCCCCTTATCCCTCCAGCCGACTGACGAGCTGGAGGGGGAGGGAAATAGAAGGAGCAATTAAGCTCCTTGGTGGAGCTCGGGATGAGGGGGGGGAACATGCGTGATGACACGTAGGGGAGGGAAGATCCCCCTCCCCTCCACTATTTAAATTACAGGCCAGAGATGAGGAAAAGGGGACGTAAGACTGCTGCCGTCTGTTGTGCCACCAGGAGATTCCATTGTTAGCCTGAGAGAGGGAGGAAGCCGTGTGAGGGAGATGCAATTCTCCTTCAACCACCACCAATTAGGGAGTCATGAAGAGTCGAGGAGAAAAGCTGAGAAAGTCGTGTATTGCTGTGTGGAGGAGGGGAGCTGCAAGGCTGAAGGGGGAGTCGTGAGGAGTGGAATTTGAGAGGCCGTGGAGGTGAGGAGCCGAAGGGCTTGATCTGCTGTGCCTCTGCCAACATCCGAAGCCGTCGTGACAGGTCGAAGACCGCCGTGAAGGGAGAGGGACAAAACCGGCTGCCAACAAGCATCGTCAAACCATCTTCTTTCTCCACGTGTCGAAAACATGACCCCCAGAAGCTTTAGAAGCTTCTTGAGAAACTTCTAAAGCCCCCTTAGGAAGCCCCCCTTCTTGTGGGCTTCCATAAGCTCTTCTAAGTGGATGCTATACCCCCCCCCCATGTTTTATTCCACTAAGCCCTTGTTCCCCCTCCCCCCCTGGGTTTTAATCCCTCTAAACCCCTTTTTTTCCCCGGTTTAATCCCTCTAAGCTCTCTTTCCCCCCCCCCCCCCCCCGGGTTTCAAAAATCCCCTTAGCCCTTCCCATGGTTTTTGGAACCACACACCCCCCTAGGATTTTAAATTCCCTTTTCCCCTTAAGCCCCTCCCTTGACTTTGGGAACCTACACCCCCCCCCCCCCCCCCGTGTTTTATTCCCCTAAGCCTTATCACCCCCTTATAACCCTTTTTCAACCCCCCCTCATAACTCTTTTCTTTTTTTTCCCATAACTCCCTAAGCTTTCCTCTTAATCCCCCGTATCCACCTTATTATTTTCCCCCCCTGAACCTAAAAATCCAAATCATCATCATGGCCTCGGATGATATCCCGTAAGGGAAAGTAGCCGTGAGATAAAAGATAGGGAGGGAAAGTAGAGGGAGTGAAAAGAAGGAGTGAAGGAGAAAGAGTGGGAAAAAGATAAAAGAAAGGGAAGGAAGGAGAATAAGTGCTTTCTATTCCTTCTACCCCAAGTCAAAATCCTCCAAGGGTTTCGTGGTTGCAAAACCACACTCACCCATTAAAAAAAAAATTTGATCCAAAGAGATGGTGGAATTCCAGAAGAAAGAGGAAAAGGCTATCTCACATTCGAACTACGATGCCACCGAAGAAAGTCCAAGGTGTAGCTGCGGGAGGGTCATCTCCCGGTATCCATGTGGATATCTCACCCCAAAACCACGTTTTTCTTCTTGGCTTTGATTCGGTTTTAAGTCGATCATGCAAAGAAAATTTGTTAAGGATAGGATATAATTGTTCGAGTTATTTGTAACGAAGGAGTTTAGCTTATAAATGACAATGTATAGAACTTAGCTTTCTTCAATTTGCATCAAGCATTATAAATTACGAGCAAGATTATCCACTTACTATAGTAGTATATTTTAGTTAAACCCTAAGGTGTAGAAATTATATCTTGCACTATTAGTCTTATTCCTTTCGCAACGAATCGTTGTAAATGGTTAAATTCATGAAAGGTTTCTTTCGATGCTCAAATTACTAGGAAGTTATCTTTGCTAATTGCACATCTTAGCAAGGCAAATGTTGTTATTTGGCATGAGTTCATCTGTAAGGAAAACGGAAGTTAAAATTAAGTTGTATTGACTGGAAAGTAAATTGTCACAAGGATAGCAAAACCGTGACAAGACGATTAATGTACCTTCCGAAAGATAACTAAACCAATCTAAACATAGAAACATTCATACCCTAAGCACTTGACTACTTTCCTTACTATAGGGACAATAAATTCGTAAAGTTAAGAAACTAGGGTTTGTCCCTAAGGTTCTTAAAAGAAGAAACCCTAGGCCTGACATACGTCAGCTTAAAGAATCTAAACAGATTATTCCAAAACTAGGACTTGCGCAACAAGTATGAAATCATTTAGTCTTGTGATTGATTCACAAGGAGAAAGGGTAAAAACCCTCATCAAGGATGGCAGATCCCTACGCAAGTTATCTTGCAAAAAGACGTATTTTGGATATCCTTCTAAATAAGGAAGGTTGTAAACCAGAAACTAGCATATCTAAGGAACTTTAGGGTTAACCAAGTTGGGTATGCCCTACACCGGAATGTAAAAGATCTTGCCAATTTACAAGACACCTTGGGAACGAGTGCTGATACACTCAAAAAGGAAAGAACACTTCCTTAGCAGTTTGCCATACAACTGGGTTGATTAATGGAAATGTTTGTGCTTGCTAGAGATTTTAGGGCTCTGTTTTATGAATTACAAATTAAATGAGTACCTATACTTCAGGTTAAAGGCCTGAAGGGAGAGGCAGCTTCAGTTACCCCCGACTGCCTGCCTGACCCTAAGCAAGGGGGTTGTTGACCGCGCCGGGAACGTGGACCGAACCCGCCGCGAGAGGTCTCTCTGTTGAGTTCTACTTGGAACAGGAGGACGCTTGGGTGCCAGGGGGGGCTCTAGCTGTAAATCCCTCGCCTTCTGAGTCCTGTGCAAGAGGCTAACATGACTCGGGATTGGATCTCGAGGCCCGCATACTAGTTGACGGGCGGAAGCTTGGAATAGTGATCCCTGGGGATTACTGGATAGCCTTCGGGCAGATTATGGACAAGCCTACGGGCGGAACTCCTTGTATTTCAAAGATAAAATGATGAAATGTTAAAAGAACTTGCATGATATTGCTTTTCTATGTCACGTGATAAGATTACGTGAAGGAACCAGTGCTTAACAGGGTTAATTAAAGAAGCTGATTGTTATATGTCAAATTAATGTGTTAGATAATTGCATAACTAAAACAAACCGAGGAAAGTGCGGAGGATGGGCCATGGGTCCGTCCTACGGTTGGGTGGTCCCGGTTAGCTGGGAACTTTTCTCAAAAATCTCGAAGAACAGTGAGATGATCATCATCATCAAAACAAATAACGAGAACGATGACCTAGAGTTACGTCTTACCCGATTTACGCTCTTTTAGGGGAACGGAATGGGACTATGCCTTATGGCAGAGAGGTTGATCCTTGCATCCCTCTCGTTTCCCATTCTCCTTGAACCAAGTGCAGCGTGAATCCGCTTCGGACCTGGTGTTTCTGCGTAAAGTAGTTCGCTCGGGTCTGACGCTAGTTGCTGTTAGCTAATGACCAATCAGGAAAACCCTAATTCCAGTCGATCCTAAGTGGGGAACGGCCAGGATACTTCCGCTACGTGGCAGACGCAGGAAGACCTAGATCGCAAAACCCGTAACATTCCATGGGAGTGCCGAGCGGAGTTTTCTAGACATCCTTTCCGATGGACTGCTAAGACGTGTCCTGCAAGATACTAACGGACACGTTACATTCTCCTATTTTCACTACCGTTTTAGTGGTAGCTCTAGCCCAATGATTTCTTGTGTAGTGACTTCGAGGAATAAATCCTAGATTCTCTTCTCCATATTGTTGCATTTGCCTTACTCCACCATGCATATTGCTATAAGACAATGCATTTTCAGCCACTTTCTTCTCTTTTCCACATGTTTTCCACTGATTAGTAGCATCCTGCATAGACAATCCTGTACTTACTTCATGCTCATATTCAGCCCGAGTACCCCAAAAACCAGTTTTCTCTTCAAATTGCAGCAATGCACTAGTGGTATCACCAAGAAACTGAAGCTTTCTTTTAATTATGTCAATGATCTCATCATGAAATTCTCGCTTGGCAATGCCAAGCACCTCTCCCAAGGTAAATTCCACCCGACTATTTAAGATCCATTCTTCAAGAACCTTCTTAAAATCTGTGGCTGTCTCAATGTCAGATTGCAACTTATATCTTGGCTACTTGCCCTTCTTTTTGCCCTCTTGTTTGTTATCTTGTTTTTGCTCCTGACTGACCTCTTCCATAACATGCTCGGGAGGTGGCTGATTTGCAGCTTTAGGCTGATCCACACTTCTTCTTGTCATTCTTTTCGATGTCCTTGCAATATCTTCATCTCTTTTTCATTTTTCTTCCACAAGTACATCCGTGTTTTGTACCTTTGCTAAATATGCATACATTGAATATGCATCTACCAGTGATTCCCAACCAATTATGCCACGAATGTCTTGCCCTGCATGAGACATTTCACTATCAGTGACCTTTCTCTTTTCAGTTACATGTAAAGCATGTATCCATATTTCAGCCTTTGGACCAACCATCACTTGGCCATGCATTCTATCCAACTATAGATCAAAAGTAGAAGCATATACTACCGCATAAGCATTTCGGACAGCCAAGTCTTCCAACAACTTTTGCATACCTCCCTTTCCAAAATTCAAAGCAAGAGGCAATCCCGTTTCTTGTGTATGGATCTTGCCATCTTTCCAAAAGATAAGTTGTCGTGCCAAGGCCTCCTGATAGGCAACACAATTCTTTCTCTTGTGCTGCAAACTGTCACACCACATACATGTTTTTCCAGGCTTAGGGGCTGCTGCCCATCCCCTTTCCTCTTGTCCTTTTTCATCCAAATTTGCAACCTTCAATTGAAGATCATGCATCCCTTTGACCAATTCATCTAAGACATCTTCCCTAACAGAGGGAACAATAGCAGGTACAGCCATAGGGTTAGCCACAGAAGTAGGTGGCTTACTAGATACTTCAACTGTCTTACCCGTAATAGTGGGCAAGCTAGAGACATGCAATCTTTCTCTTCTTCTATGCTTCTTCACAAGCACAGTAAAAACTTCCTTGACATGTCTCCACTCTGTTTTCAAACCTATCTCTGTAGTCTGATCCTCCAGCAAATCATCAAGCTTCTCTTGAAGCTCAGGATTAGCTGCCTTAAGAAACAATTCAATTTTTTGACTTGCAAGAGCTTGCTATTCTGCAAGATCCAATTGCTCAAATCTACTTTCAAATTCTCTTAACAATTCTGTAGCCAGAAGACCCTTATTGGGTTGTATAACCCACTCCTGAAAAGTCTTGCGCGTAATCAAATTGGTGTCCTCAATGTAAAATTCTTCCCTAAGTGTCTTCTTGAAGGCTATCCAGTTTGCATCTTGCAAGTATAATTCAGTAATCTGTGCTTTCAGTTCATGAACAATAACACATACAAAATACTAGCTCCATGCAGATTGAGCCACTCCAAAGAATTTCATCTTCTAAGCATAGGTATGTACATATGCACATACATTCCTGCCATTGAATAACTTCACCTCACGCTCAAGTGCTTGCAAAGCATTCATGACAACACTTGTTTGAGTTGAAGCTTGCATCACCTGTTGTTGTTGTTGTACTTGCATAAGCATATTCATATTTTGCACCAACTATTGCAAAACATCACTGGAGAATGTATTTGAAGATTCTCCCATCTTGTCTTTCCTTCTTCTGACGACCTTTCACGTCGGTTTCACCAATGTCGGAGGGGTTTTTTCGAAAGGTCGAATCCACCGGGGATCAAAAGTAGAAGGAAGTAGAGATAGGAGATGGAAGAGAAGATAGAGAATACCCAAGTGGTAAACATGACAAAAAAAAAACACAATGAATTGAATCAATATGTATTGAAAGAACCTGGAATCTTTGCACTACTCTGAAGCAATCTCCAGGCATTAATTCTCCTGGAGCTCCTTCGTAAACCAAAAACGTGGATCAGAAAAATCAGCTCTTTCTCTACTGCCCGGAACCCAAATCTGATGGCTTCGTTGGCTCCGAAAGGCGTGCACGATTTCATCCATCTGTCTTTTTTGTGAAAATTAAAGCAACTTGCTTTTTGCATGCCATTCTAATCTAGAAGCTTTTTCTAACTTTTTCGGATTTTTATAATAAATAATATAAAAAGTAGACTAAAATTATCCAAAAATCTAGTATTTTTGGATAATCCATGCAACTCATACTAGTACTAATGGCTCAGATCACATTGACTCTCTAGATCAATAGAAAAGTTGGATGATGATGCATTCCATACTTTTTCACACTGTGTCCTCATAACATCACGACACCACGTGCGAGAGAAGAGAAGAAGAGAGGAGAAGATGGAGAGCTTCTCCACCACAGTCTCTCACCCTCACACACACACTCTCACACTGCCTCTCTCAAACACAAGCACACACAAGCAAGAAGGAGAGAAGAAGAGAAGAAGAAGAAACCACTTTAGCCACACACCAAGAATGAGCTTCTTATTCACTTTTTGAGTTTATATACAAGACGTAAATCTCTTGGGCACCCATCCCCTTTTTACATGACTGGGCAACTTACCGAGGTCCTCTTTTCTTATTTTCTTCTAGTTGTCTTATCCCTTTACCTATGCCCATCTAGATTTTGTAATATTTCCACATGAAATATTAATGATCCTAGACCCCGCACATCCCGTGCAAGAGCAACGTAAATTAATCCCCCCCGCAACAATAAAATTTTGGGCTAAGTGCTCCCTCCACATACACTAGCAAACTCCAGCCTGCATTGTGCATAAGAGGCCGAGGCTCAAAAGTCGTAGTTCCACGTAGAAACACCCTTCACGGGAAAAGCAAATGGATAAATTTTTGGCAAATTTTTTTATAATAACCCCCTCCCCTTCAGTCGATGCATGGCAGGAAGAGGGAGTGTGAGAAGAAGTTGAGTGAGGAGGAGCGTGGGGGAGGGGAGCATGCAGATTGCCACTTGTGTGGCTACCCCCCCTTCACAAACTATAAGAACCCTCCCCTCCTAAGCTTGAGGGGAGGAGAGAGGAGGGCATCGTGCAGAACACTACTGCTACCAATAGCTACTGCCACGCTGCCTGGTCGCTGCCGCCTTCATCGCCATCATCACCATCTTCTTTATCATCATTATCATCATCATCATCCTCTCCTTCCGCATCGTCGTCATCCTCCCAATTATCTTCCTCAATCATTTTCTCTCTCCACCTCATCCCCTGTGGGACAAAAGCTTGGAAGCTTCCATTAAGGCTTCCATAAGCCTTATTTACGTGTGCCTTCCACGGTTTTTAAAAAGCGGTCTTGCAAGGCCTAAGTTCTACACGGGGGGGAGAAATTATCGGCCTAGTAGGCAGTTTTGGAGATGAGGATGAAGGGGCAAGGACAGTTTTCTAAGTCGAGGATCTACGTCATTGATGGCTCCTAAGCAAAAGTCACGAGGCACACACGCGGGAGCTTCCACCCCGAGTACAAGAGTGGACAACGCCCCGACTCTGAATACCCATATTCCAAAAATTAATTCCGCATGTGAAGGATGTATTAAGCATGATTAAATTCTTGTAGGCAAGTTTGAATACATTGGAAAATTCGTATACTCACATCGAATTACCAAGTTAAATTTCATGACGAGTACTTGCATGGTCATGGTAGTTGCATTCTTGAACGCATATTGCATAAGTTAAAAAGGTGGATTTGTCTAAAGGCATCCTTGTTGCCTCACGAAAAGAACAGTGCATAATGCACTTAGGTAATAATTTCCTAGTTGTGACTCGTGTATGAGATAATCTTAGATGCCATTGAATAATCTTAGATGCCATTGAATGATGTCCAAATAGCCGCAATGCATGGAAAGGAATTATGAGCTTGCAAATTACATGCGAAGATGGTTATATTTTAGGTCGAGTTAAGTGCTAAAATGATGGACTCATGGTATTCGCTCGTGCATGGAGTTCTTTATCCAAGTTTGAATGCATCATCATCAAAGGTATTTAAAGCTTTGATTTCGTTGCATCACTATAGTTTAGGGCAAGGAAAAGAAAAGATCTTTGTAAATCTTTTAGCTGCATAGAAGGAAAAGGTTTATAGTTTTGAAATCGCAAATTTACATGGAATGATACATCACATACATCTTGTAGTTCCTTGCATCTTCTAGGGAAAAGTACTTGCAAATTTAGAAGAATGTATTTCAATCTTTAATAGAAAGATTATCTTAAATCGTGGGTTGATCAAACTAAGTAATTCGCGTATAATTGAATAGCTTGCATGAGAATCATAAAGGTATAATTAGATTGCTTATGACGATCACCTCAATGTGCTAGATAGGGTTAAGCTATGTTAAAATTCTGCCTAGTATCACACTTGGAATGCCAACCTAGTATTTCCAATCCTAAAGGTCCTACCCACATTCATGGAATGTTAAAATTCTGCCTAGTATCGCACTTGGAATGCCAACCTAGTATTTCCAATCCTAAAGGTCCTACCCACATTCATGGAATGTTAAAATTCTGCCTAGTATCGCACTTGGAATGCCAACCTAGTATTTCCAATCCTAAAGGTCCTACCCACATTCACGGAATGTTAGGGTTAGCTAAAGGCCCATGCAAGAACGATCTAGGGTTCTCACCCTAAGAATCAATTGATCAAATACTAAACCTTCGTATGAATTTGGGATCCCTAGGGCCAAATCGTTATCGGCCTAGTAGGGTTAGGGTTGGATCGGGTCAATAGGACTCCCAAACCCTATATCTTGGTCATGTTGGGGGTAAAGGCGCCTCTACCTAGCCGCCCGTGTATTACTACACTGACAGTCACTGCCACTGCACACTACAGGTGGCGGGCACCCGTCACCATCACTTTATTCTTTATTCTTTTAGTGACAGTTTGAATAAAGGAAGGCCCAGTCACACATTGTGATTGTTGGAGTTCCCATTTCTAGTCTCTCCCTTTCTTGCTCTTGCTCTCCCACCATAGCTCTCGAGTCCAACCTTTGATCCATCGCTCCCTTTCAACTAGTATTAGAGCTTTGATTTTTGACTCTTGAGCTTGGTTCGTGGCATTCTCAGCATCCCATTGACTCCATACTTGCATTGGGTCTCCTTCCCGGCAGCCATATCTGACTTCTTTGAGCTCCCGTCACTCCCGGCTTCCTAGGCACCTTCTCGGCATTGCTGGCCACCTTCAGGGCATTACATCAAAGGTATTTGATCATTTTCTTCAGGGTTTACTTCAGTTCTCAGGTCTCACAGGCTGTTAACAAGATTGGGACAGCCACCATTGAAGCTCCCTTGCTTCATTTCTCACTTCCCTTTGAACAAGACTTGCTGGAGCTTGTTTGAGGCCTTCCTTGGCTTTAATTGGATCCCTCCGAAGCTTGGCCATCATTTTTTGCAGCCCCAAGACCAACATTTACAATTGGTGGAATCATGCAACCCTCCCATATGTGTCTTCAACATTGACAATCACAACAGCAGCTCTCCCCCTCCATTGGCACTTGGAAAGGCTCCATTTCGGGCATATGAACATGCTTTGATGCTTGGTTTTGATGGTTGATGTGTTGGCATAGCATTTGGAATGATTTAACACTGTTTTGGGACTATCATAATAGTCCACAGGCAGTTTATGACAGTGTTACACTGACATTTGATGCTACAGCTTGTTTGGCATTGTCATTTGATGCCCGGTTGGTCCTGTTTGATGCCCATATGTTAGGGGAATGTATGCCTATTGTTTGCCAACCATTTAGAGCTGATTTTGGTGCTGAAATTCTCATTTTGAACAGTAAATCACTGCTATACACAATTGGGCTGAAGTCATTTTACTCATGTATACTTATGTCTATGCTTTTCAGCCTATGTTTCGGGCACATATGATGATGTATTGACACTTGGGGCTCGACATAGAGCTTGGTTTTGATTTGAGATCATTGGTTGAGCTTGAGCTTTCTTTGCAAAGCATTTGGATGCTCCATCTTGGATGTACTTATGGCATGTATGTTGCTTATGTCTAACCGGTCTTGACATGCTTAGCCTATGCCATTACTACATGCTAGTTACATTGTTTGGAGCCTATTGCTACTAGAGCTCGGTCTAACCTTGGATTCTCGGAGCGAGCTTGAGCTATTTATTGTCTTGCTAGAGTTGTATCTTGGGATGTACTTGATGTCTTACATGCTTATGGATGCTACATACAGATGCTCTACTGCCTACATGTTCGGGATGTACTATTGATGTATTGTCTTGAACTTATGTCATTGCCACTATGTCTTGCCTTGGCTTGAGCTCTTGAGCTCGTACATACGGCTTTTGTGCCAGTGAGAGCATTCTTGAATGCTTATCAAACATTGAGCAGGTGGTACTTTTATGCATTGAGCTGTTACATGCTATTGAGCAGTTACAGACACTTGAGACTTTGGGTCTTCCTACCTTTTGGGATGATACATCATATGTCTTGGTTCACTGTATGCTTATAAGCTAAGTCTCAGTTTTGGATCCGTATCTTTGTGAATTGACACCTACTTGTGTCAAGTTTTGGTAGTGGCAGGAACACTTTGCCCCATTGCCTAGGGGGTGTGCCTACTCACTGGTAGATGTTTGTATGACATACTTGGGTGTTGGATTCATGCTTATCGACCGTCATATGCTTATGCTATGCCTGCATGATGCCGGCTTTGGTCTTGGCAGTATCTGATCGCCTTGGGATCCGATTTTGGCACTGTTAGCTCTCTTTTACTGAAATCTGAAATTTATTACAGCAAGCATATATGTATGGATTGTCATGGATTTTTCATGCTGAAACACTCTGAAATGATGTAATTTCACTAGTACTTGGTGGGCAGTAGTTTGGGTTCCACTTTCTTTGCCATTTTTCCTCGATTTTGGTGATTTTTTAGTCATTTTCTACAGTAAACAACAAGTAGTTTTGAACTGTCTACAGTCTTCCAGCCTACATTATGGCGAGTTTGTCCACTGATCATGCTATTTTCAACATCACTAAGCTTGATGGTATGAATTACTCTTATTGGAAGAGACAGATTTGGTAGGTGTTGGTGCAAAAATCGTAGATCAAACCTTTGAGGTTAAGCGGGCATTGGCTTGCAACTATGCCATATGAGGAATGGCTTGAGCTTGATGAGTTATGCAAGCCCACTATTATATTGTCTCTCACAGAACAGGTTCACTAAAATGTCTTTGAGGAAGAACAGAGTGCTTGGCAGTTGTGGGAAAAGATAAAAAATATCTATGATAAAAAAAGTCCAGCAAGTCAAATGTATTGGCTGAAGTAGCTTATGGATATGCGCATGAAGGAGAATGTGACTATGTCTACTCACTTGAGCCAGTTCCATGCTATACTCAAGAACTTGACTTTGCAAGACATCACTTTTGTAGATGATGTCACTCCTCTTTTCTTGCTTGGTACTCTTAATGAGTCATGGGATGTATTCCGCACTGCATTATGTGCCTCTATTGCTACCTTGAAATTATCTGATGTTGAGAGTGCTCTTCTGCAGGAAGAGGTTAACCATAAGAATTTGGATGCCTCGCGTGTGTCTCATGCTATGACAGTTAGAGGCAGGAATGATGGATATGGAAAGCATGGCAGTGGTAATGGCCGTGGACAGGATTCTCAGAAATCTCAGTCCAAGTCTCGTGAGAAGTCATGTAGAAAATCTTGTGGTAGGAATGTAGATGTTACTTGTCACCATTGTGGGAAAAAGGGCCATATTAGGCCACAATGCCATGAATTGCGCAATGCAAGGTACAAAGATAAGGGGAAAGACAAAGTGTAGGATAATTCTTCTGATCGCAGCATAGTACCTGCAAAGTCCAGTGTTAAAATTGAAGAGATCAATGTTATGCAGCCTGAGAATGTTGATGATGATGATTATATCCTAGCAGCTTCTTCTAGTGCTTCGCAGATGACAAAGATACACTCTATGTATGCATAGTGTTGGCTCTTGGACTCAGGTGCGTCCTTTCATGTGACACCTTGCAGAGAGTGGTTTCATTCATACCGTACTGTTTTGGGCTCTATGCGCTTGGGTGATGACAGCTCTCTTGATATTGTGGGCATTTGTGATGTTAGGCTATAGTTTCCTTCTGGAAGAAGTTTTGTTATGCAAGATGTACGTCATGTACTTGCTTTGACATACAGTCTCATGTCAACTGGATAGCTTGATGACGCAGGATATCATGTATGTTTTGGAGACTTTGCATTGAAGATCACTCGTGGCAGACTTGTGATTGCGAGAGGTGCCAAGACTGGTAGTCTCTACCCCTTGATTGTATCAGCTTCTTCCCTTGATCATGTTTTGTTTGTGGATTCTATCCCACATGTATCTCTTTGGCATGCTCGTTTGGGCCATATGTCTTTGAAGGGAATGAAAATACTTTCTGGTTTGCAGTACTTACTGCCCCTTGATTATGCATGTTTTGATTCATGTGAGTATTGTCTTTATGGCTAGCAGACTAGGTCTACACATAGGAAGTATGGTAGGCCGCGCATGAGTGAGCCCTTGTCATTGGTACATTCGGATGTCTGTGGGCCTATGCCTTGTCAGTCTATGGGTGGTGCAAAGTATTTTGTTACGTTCATAGATGATTTTCACGAAAAGTTTAGGCTTATCCCATTAAGCTGAAATCCAATGTCTTGGCTATGTTTCAGAGATGGCTTGCATTGGTTGAGAACCGGTCCTAAAATGCCTAAGGACAGATAATGGGGGTGAGTATGTCTCACATGCTTTTGAGCAGTTATGTGATGAGAGGGGTATTAAGCATCAGTTGACCGTCCCCTACACACCCCCCAGAATGGTTTGGCTGAGCGGATGAATAGAACCATCCAGGAGCGTGTATATAGTATGCTTAGCCATGCAGTCCTACCACAGAGCTTTTGGGTTGAGGCAATTTGTATAGCTGTGCATGTCATAAACAGATCACCCTCTAGTGGTTTGGATTTCTAGGTTGCAGAGGAGGTATGGACTGGAAAAACTCCCTCTTATACGCATCTCCGTATCTTTGGATGTGAGGCATTTTTCCATGTGCCCAGAGACAAGAGAAGTAAGCTGGATCCCAAGAGTGTCAAATGCATTTTCCTTGGTTATGGGGATGCAAGCAAGATGGGTTATCATCTCTGGGATCCGCAGGCGCGGAAAGTCATCCGCAGTCATGATGTAGTCTTCCATGAAGACAAAATGCATATGCAGCCTGAGAGAGTTGTTGCGATCCGCAGGGTCATATTTCAGGAGGAGCCGAGAGCTTCGGCACAGCCAGTTGGACAGCCTACAGCTATAGCAGATGCTCATGGTCAAGGTGTTGGACAAGCAATTGGGCAGGCAACAGAGCCTGCCATGAGATGGTCTACTAGAGACAGATGTCCACCTGATAGATTTCAACCCTCGATGCATTATGTCTTGGTTACAGATGTAGGAGAGCCTTTCACCTATGATGAGGCTATACGCAGGGGTGATAGTCACTCCTCGGAGAGGGCTATGTAGTCTGAGATAGACTCCCTATATAAGAATGACACTTGGGATTTGGTTTCCTTGCCTACGGGCAAGAAGGCTTTGCCATGCAAGTGGGTATACAAGCTAAAATGTACCCCTGGACACCCCAAGCTAGCATACAAGGCTAGATTGGTAGCAAAGGGTTTTAAGTAGGAGCATGGTGTGGACTTTGACGAGGTCTTTTCTCCTATGGTTAAGATGACCACCCTGCGCTTAGTCTTGGCTTTGGTTGCTCAGCTTGACTTGGATTTATACCAGATGGATGTCAAGACGGTTTTCTTACATGGGGACTTGCATGATGAGATTTATATGGAGCAGCCTAAGGGCTTTGCAGAACCTGGCAGGCAGCACCTAGAGTGCAAATTGAAGAAAAGTCTTTATGGCTTGAAATAGGCACCTAGGGAGTGGTATCATAAGTTTGATGCCTTTATGCAGTCACAGGGCTACAGCCAGAGTGCTATGGATCCGTGTCTTTACACGAAGAAAGCCATGATGGTTCTTTATTGATTTTGGTACTCTATGTGGATGATATGCTAATAGTAGGGAAAGCTCATGATGAGCTAGATGCTCTTAAGGCTCAACTCAAGAAGAGCTTTGAGATGAAAGATCTGGGAAAGGCCGCTCACATACTTGGTATGCGCATTAGATGCGACAGGCATCAGGGACTTCTCTACTTGTTACAGAGGGAGTACATTCATAAAGTCCTTGAGCACTTTCGCATGCGGGACGTAAAGCCTATTGGCTGTCCATTGCCTTCTTATGTGAAGGTATCACAGGCTGATTGTCCACAGATAGATGAGCAGAGGGCCGAGATGGCCAAGATTCCCTATGCATCCGCAGTGGGTAGTCTTATGTATGCCATGATAGCCACTCGTCCAGATATTGCCTTTGCAATTGGTGTTGTGGCACGCTATATGGCTACACCTGGCAAGAAGCATTGGAATGCCATGAAGGGTATCATGAGGTACCTGAAGGGCACTACAGATATGTGCATATGCTATGGTAGCCAGGATACAAGAGTCGTGGGGTACATTGAGTCTAATTATTCAGGATATGCAGATAGTAGGAAGTCCACTTCCGACTATGTATTCACCTATGCTGGAGGTGTTGTTTCTTGGATGTGCAGGGTGTAGAAATGTACGGCCCTTTCTACTACAGAGGCCAAGTATGTTGTAGCCACTGAGGCTTGCAAGGAGGCCATTTGGTTGGGTCGTTTAATTACTGACCTTAGTATTGATACTATCCCTATACTGCATTCGGATTCTATGAGTGCTATTCAATTAGCCAAGAATCCGGTCTTCCATGCGAAGATGAAACACATTGAGGTGAGGTATCACTTCATACGTGGGGTCGTTGAGGACAAGTTTGTTCATCTTTTCAAGATCTCGATTGACCAGAATCCTGTAGATTAGCTCACGAAAAGCCTCTCTATAGAGTGCTTTGTCTTCCTCAAGAGGTTGATGGGTGTGGGATGAGATGACGTCTTTCCTCATCCTGTTGTACATGTATACATGTTGTACTGTCTTTTTTTTTCTTTTTCTTTTCACTCCTCACTGGGGCAGATTCGCCTTTAAGTGGGAGGTTGTTGGGGGTAAAGGCGCCTCTACCTAGCCGCCCATGTATTACTACACTGAAAGTCACCGCCACTGCACACTGCAGGTGGCGAGCATCCATCACCATCACTTTATTCTTTATTCTTTTAGTGAGAGTTTGAATAAAGAAGGCCCGGTCACACATTGTGACTGTTGGAGTTTCCATTTCTAGTCTCTCATTTTCTTGCTCTTGCTCTCCCACCATAGCTCTCGAGTCCAACCTTCGATCCGTCGCTCCCTTTTAGGTCAAAGGTATTTTTGAACAAGAAATACCGTGTGATGGGAGAAATAATCTCACAAGTTAGGTGCGATACTTATCTCGTGCAACAAGTTGCAACATCGCATGGTTTGTGCCTAAATCAAAATAGTATTGCCACTCCTTGGAACAAGGTTGGCGGAGTTCTAAGTACAAGTCTAACTTTCTAGAGGATAAGTAGTCATCCTGCTACATCACCCTTCCTTGGGCTGATTTGCCAAGTTAGGGTCATTATGAATTGCCTAGTGAGCAATTGACCAATCAAGTGAGGACAACAGGGTTGTCCAGGATTTATTGACCATAATATATGGAAACCTAAAGTATTGACAAATTGGGTTAACAGGGTATAAACCCTAACCCAAGGATAAAAGGGTAAACAAGCAACTCAGCTTATGAAACCCCTTGCGATCTTGCCAAGTCGCGATTGATCCCGGATCGAATGCTGGATGTATTTGGAGAGAAGGATTCACACCTTAGCAGTTGGTCATATAAACGACCACTAGAGTGCTTGTGTTTGTACACTTAGGAGCACTGTTTGTTCTTCTTTGCTCAAGGAACAAATGCTGGAAAATAACTAATGCTTCAGGTTGAAATCCTGGAGGGAGAGGCAGTATCAGTTATCCCCGACTATCTGCCTGACCCTATCCAAGGGGGTTGTTAGCCAAGCTCGGTACGTGGACCGAACCCGCCGCGAGAGGTCTCTCCGTGGGTGCTACTTGGAGCAGGAGGATGCTTGGGTGCCAGGGGGGCTCTGGCCCTAAATCCCTTGCCTCTTGGTCCTGCACAAGAGGCCGATGTGACTTGAGATGGGATCTCAAGTCCCACATACTAGTCAACGGGTGGAAACTTGGAATAGTGATCCCTGAGGATTGCTGAAATTGCCTTCGGTCGGATTATGGATTAGCCTTCGGGCAGATTATGGAATAGCCTTCGAGCTGGATTATATGATGTATTCCAAAGATTGATCAATAAATATCAAATATTGAAAAAGAACTTGCTTGACATTGTTTTTCTATATCAATGCCTAAGTTACGTGAAGGAACCAGTGATTAATTGGTTAATTAAAGAAGCTTTTTTTGCTTGTCAAACTAAATGTAGTAGGTAATTAGATAACTAAAGCAACCCGAGGAAAGTGCAGTGGATGTGACCATGGGTCCATCCTACGGAAGGGTAGTCCTGGTTGGCCGGGAACTTTTCTCAAAGGAGTTGACAGCAAGGTAACAATGACCTAGAATCTAGGAAGCTAGAGTCCCAATTTATGCTGTTTTAGGGGAACGGAATGGGACTATGGCTTACGGGCAGAGAGGTTGAGCTTCGCATCCCTCTTGTTTCCCATTCTCCTTAAACCAAGTGTAGTATAAATCCGCTTCGACCCTGATGTTTCTGCACAAGTAGTTCGTCTGGGACGCTAGTTACTTTCTAGAAACTTGACCATTAGGGAAACCCTGATTCAGGTCAGTCCTAAGTGGGAATGACTGGAATGCTTCCGCTTCGTGGCTGACTCAGGAAGACCTAGATCGCAAACCCCATGACATTCCATGGGAGTGTTGGGCGGCGCTTTCTGGACTCTCTTCTTGATGGGCTACTAAGACATGTCCTACAAGAGGAAAGGGAGACATGTTATAGTTGGTATCGGTATCAGAGCAAACCAACGGAATCTAATATTCACAAGGAAACTTAATGAGGGGAAGTAGAGAAAATGTTGTTGTTAAGAACATTTCCTTACTTGCTTATCAATGCTGACCTGCAGAGTCGTTAAGCATGGAACAAATTCTTGGTGTTCCAAGTTATGTTTATGACTACAATGCATGCTTCGGATTATTGACAAAGGCTAGGTATGATGAATATCCTAGACCGCATCTACAATCCCTCACCCCTATACGTGGAACGGAGATGGACGGGTGATTCAGGAATTTATTACATAGCTGCCCACCGACTTGCGTACCTTTGGACCAACTTAAAGAAAATCAAGTGGATGGAGGACATAAAGATCGTGAAGCTGTTCATCTTTGTTGAGGCTCACACAAACGCAACCCTACATGTTGGCGGTTGAAAGGTTAAGTAAAACAAGTATGTGTACGAGGAAGTGACTCGAATAATCCCTGCCGACAGAATCAAGGTGTTGGGACGTTATGAGAAGAACGGATATCAAAGGAAGGGATACCCTAAGCTTCTTATGATCTATCGATTCCTAAAAATCCATGACCCCAATCCATATTATTACTTAGTTCTCGTAGCTGAATGTAACACAATCTTATTCTCCCCAAATTGATGTGCCGATCAGCTTGTTCTACCATCCCAAATAAATGTACTCGAAAGGGCTATGCCCACATGAATGAAATAGACTTTTTATCACTGTTTGCCAAGGCTGTAAGTATTGGTAAAGGAGTTCAGTGATTAGGTCACTTGGCTAAAAGCTGAAATGGGCATGTTAATGTAATGTGAGAAACATTTAGCAAGTTTTTAACATAAAGAATCTTAATGCCCAAGCACAACCTCAAGTGCAAATTCCTAGTCCAACCCCTACACCAAATACGACCGTAATTCAGGAGAAGAAGTTTCTTCTCAAACAAATCAAGCCACCTGAATTCGATGGCAAGGGAAGGACCATCCAAACTGATGCCGAGATCTGGATCCAATCCATGGAGGATTATTTCGAAGCAGTAGGTATTGCACCCGCTAACCAAGCGATGCTCACCAAACTAAAGCTTACCGGCAAAGCAAGACTTTGGTGGAAGCAATGGTACAGAGACCAAGGGATCTTGGAAGGGTCAGTTACTTGGGAGAAGCTTAAAAGAGCTGTGCGAGGGAGATATCTACCACCTGCCTGCCGCACGCAGAAGATGAAAGAGTTCTATGAACTGAAGCAGCTTGGTCTATCTCCTGATGCTTACTATTCAAAATTCATCTCTCTCTTAAAGTACGTGCCACAAATGGATATGACACAACAGGTGTCAAAGTTTTGTGCTGGATTAAACCCACCCATAAACACCCGCCCAGAATCAATGCACCCAGCAGACCTTCAAGACCTGCTCATTCAAGCTGCACCCATAATACAGGAGGTATAGGCCAAGCCAAGAAATAACAGGACTTGGTCTTACAAGGATAAGAGCAAGGGAGTGTATGGGTCTCAGGCTAAGAGAGCGTAGGGCCAAAACCAAGAACAAAGGAAGAAAACTAGGGCGAACACTACTAACAACTTTGTTCCTACACAAGGTAATGGCGGCAATCTCCGTTGCTTCCATTGCAACGAGCCTGGTCACTTTAAAAGGTAGTAGTGTCCCAAGCTTAGCAGAGGACAATGTCAAGGGCCATTCCAAGGAGCTGCCCATGGACAAGGAGCCACCGTCATGGATAGAGGGAAAACCTCCAGTGTTGCAAACAAGGAGCTGGGAGATGAAGAAGATCCAACCTTGGAAGCTAACATTGAGAGGGCAACGATTCATGCCACTCTTCACAAGAAAGACCCGAATCGCCAATTCTCGGTGATTCAAACAAACACCATCAGATTATCAAGGTAAAAGCTTCAAAACCTTGATTGATTGTGGTAGTACACATTCCTTCATTTCACCAGTCTATGCAAAAAGATTAGGAATAGCCACAAATGATGCACCTACCTTACTTGTGGAATTAGCAAATGGTCGTGAGTTCACTTGTACCAAGCAAACTGCTAAGGTGAAATTCCTACTAGGTGAAGTCAACTTCGGTCAGATTTAGGGTAATGAACCTAGGTGTCCACAAATTTTTGCTCGGAATGGATTAGCTAATACCCAATGATGCCCACATTCATTGTGGAAAGGGCCAAGTCTCCTTTTGAAATTCTGAAGGGAACTAGTCACAACTCAAGGAGAGGCTAGGAAGCCAAAAATTCAACTGACCAAAGCAACACGGATAATAAAAGGAGTTAGATAGAAAGGGGTTACCTATCTATTTGATTAAGCTAAATAAGCTAGATCAGAATCAGGAGTCTAGGGAAGAACCTTCATGGTTAAAGGAGTACGCATATATATTTCATGAAGAACTAACTGAACTTTCTCCTCAAAGGGAAGTCGATCACGAAATCAAGCTAGCGCCACGAGCTACACCAATTGCAAAGAGACCATTTAAGATGTCTATCCTGGAAGCGATTGAACTGAAGGAGCAACTCAAGCAACTGTTAGACCAAGGTCGCATCTGTCCTAGCAGTTCACCATGGGGAGCTCCAATGCTGTTCTAGAAGAAGAAAGATGGAACGTTTCGGCTATGCATTGACTACAGGGGGTTGAATCAATTGACCATTAAAAACAAATATCCCATTCTAGGAATAGATGAACTTCTTGACCATCTTCAAGGTGCGAAGATCTTCTCTAAGATTGATCTCAGGTCTGGATACTATCAGATAAGGATCAAGGAAGAGAATATCCCAAAGATGGCATTCAAGACAAGGTATGGACACTTTAAATTCCTAGTCATGTCATTCGGGCTGACAAATGCTCCTACTACCTTCAACAGGCTAATGCAGGATATCTTTAGGCCCTATCTTGATGACTTTGTACTCGTCTTCTTTGATGATACCCTAGTTTTCTCCAAACAGGAAGAAGATCATGAACCCTAGCTTCTCATTGTTCTCGAAATAATGAGGGCACACAAGCTTTATGCCAAGAAGAAGTGTGCATTTTTCAAACGACAGATTGAATATCTGGGATTCAATATTTGCCACTGGTCGAGTTTGCCTACAATGCTTCCTACCAACAAAGCATTCAGATGACCCCTTTTCAAGCATTGTATGGGCACGATTGTCATAGTCCTTTAAACTTTTTGGATCCAACCTTGAGGGTTGAAGCTTCAAAGCAGATGCTAGAAGACATGGATGACCAAATCAAGTCAATAAGGTAGGACATCCAAGCCACTAAGGACAGACAAAAGGCTTACGCGGACTTGAAATGTCAAGATAGATCCTTCGTTGAAGGTGATATGGTCTTCATTCGCGTACGTCCAAAGAAGAGTTCCCTATCCTTGGGTGAATGCAAAAAGCTAAGTCCAAGATATTGTGGACCCTACAAGATTCTCAAGTGCCTAGGGCCTAATGCTTATAGACTGCAGCTTCCCAAAAACCTAAAAGTTCATAATGTATTCCATCTCAGCCTACTAAAAAAGTATGTGCCTAACCCTAGTTACATGCTTGATGATCAACAAATTGTAATGCCTAGCCAAGGAGTCCTTGAGCTATGGCCTGACAGGATCTTAGATGTTAGGGAGAGGCATTCGGGATCCAAGACCTTGAGAGAATACCTCATCCAGTGGAAAGATTATCCCGAAGAGGATGCCACCTGGATGGATGAAAGTACTCTCAACCAACAATATCCCCAGTTATTCTCGAGATGAGGACATCTCGATTCCTCTAAGGGGGAGAGAATGTAATATTTTCGCACAAAAGATTAATGATCCTAGACCCTGCACATCCCGCGCAAGAGCAACTTAAAGTAATCCCCCCCGCAACGATAAAATTTTGGGCTAAGTGCTCCTTTTGCGTGCACTAGCAAACTCTAGCCCGCATTGTGCATAAGAGGGCAAGGCTCAAAAGCCGTAGTTCCACGCAGGAACACCCTTCACAGGAAAAACAAATGGATAAACTTTTGGCAATTTTTTTTATAATAACCCCCTCCCCTTCAACCGATGCATGGTGGGGAGAGGGAGTGTGAGAAGGAGTTGAGTGAGGAGGAGCATGGGGGAGAGAAGCATGCAGATTGCCACTTGTGTGGCTACCCCCCCCCCTTCACAAACTATAAGAACCCTCCCCTCCTAAGCTTGAGGGGAGGAGAGAGGAGGACATCATGCAGAATGTTGCCGTTGCCAACAGCTGCCGCCACGCCACCTAGTTGATGCCGCCTTCATCGCCATCATCATCATCATCATCTCCTTCCGCATCGTCGTCATCCTCCCAATCATATCCCTCAATCATTTTCTCTCTCCACGTCATCCCTTGTGGGACAGAAGATTGGAAGCTTCTTTGGAAGCTTCCATTAAGGCTTCCATAAGCCTTGTTTACGTGTGCCTTTCCCGGGTTTTTAAAAACCGATCTTGCAAGGCCTAAGTTCTACGCAAGGGGCAGAAATTATCGGCCTAGTAGGCAGTTTTGGAGATTGGGATAAAGGGGCAAGGAGAGTTTGCTAAGTCGAGGATCTACATCATCGATGGCTCCTAAGCAAAAGTCGCGAGGCACACACGCGGGAGCTTCCACCCCAAGTATAAGAGTTGACAATGCCCCGACTCTGAATACCCAAGTTCCGAAAATTAATTCCGCATGTGAAGGATGCATTAAGCATGATTAAATTCTCGTAAGCAAGCTTGAATACATTGGAAAATTCATATACTTGCATCGAATTACCAAGTTAAATTGCATGACAAGTACTTGCATGGTCATGGTAGTTGCATTCTTGAATGCATATTGCATAAGTTAAAAAGGTGGATTTGTCTAAAGGCATCCTTGTTGCCTTGCGAAAACAACAATGCATAATGCACTTAGGTTTAATAATTACATCATGAAATTCACGTTTGGAAACTTTGAGAATTTCATCTAAGGTGAACTCAATTTTACTTCCCAGAATTCGTTCTTCTAGAACTCATTTGAGATCGGTTGCAGATTCTATGTCAGACTGCAATTTGTAGCCTGGCTGCTTGCCTTTCTTCTTTCCTTCGGTCTTCTTTGTTTGTGGCGCATCTTCCATCTCTTGATCCAGGGTTATATTTTTAGCAAGCTTTGGTTGTTCAGGCATTCTTCTAGTTACCTGTATTGGAGGGTCAGAAGAGGAAGGCCTTGGTTCTTTCCAACGAGTTATTCCTCGAATACACTGACTCGCGTTAGTCAAATCATCTTTGGCTACTTTGCCGTGTTGCATCCATACTATAGATTGCACATTAGCTTTACATGCTTTCAAATTTGATTTAGTTGACTCAATTTGCAGCCCATAGGTAGCTACATCAATTGTCGCATAGGCATTCTTTACATCTAAATCTTCTAATCTTTTCTTCATTCCACCATTGCCAAAATTTGGCTCCACTGAAGACCAGTTTCAGCTACATGAATTTGTTCGTCTTCCCAAAAGATGAGCTTTTGTGCTTTAGCCTCATGGAAGGTAGAACACTCCCTCTTGTCATGTTGTTGGCTATCACACCAAATACAGTGCCTCTTAAAGCCTTCTCTCATGGGTCTTTGAGTTGATGATTGTCCTCGTTCTTCAACTTTGACATCTAGCTTCTCCACCTTGGAACTAATTTCTATAAGATTTTGATGAAGGTCATGCATACTTTAAATGCATGACATCATTTTTCAAAGTAACAGAAGCAGAAATAGTTGGTTGATTAGTCAAAGGAATAGGGGACTTTGAAGGTGGAACAAGCTCCATCAATGGAGTTGTTGAAGTTGAAGTAGAGCACAATCTTAGTCGCATCCGCTCTCTTCGAGCAATCATGTTAACTGCATCAGTAACATCTATCCATGCAGTCTTGACTCCTGATTTGAAGGTAGCATCTTCTAGGCGATCAGCAAGCTTCTCTTGCAGAATAGGATCTGCAACCTTAAGGAATAATTCAATCTTCTGACCTTCCATACTTTCCTGGTCTTTAGCATCAAGTTGTCCAAATTTACTTTGAAATTCATGGTATAAAGATGCTGTAGCTAAATCTTTGTTGGGTTTCTCAACCCAATTAGTGAAACTTTTCTTCATCATTAGGCCAGAGTTTTCTAAGAAGAATTCTTTGGGTAGGGCTTTTTTTAATACAGTCAAATCCGCATCTGTAACGTGTCCCCCTATCCACTTCTAGGACACGTCTTAGCAGCCCATCTTGAAGAGAGTCTACAAAGCGCCGCCCGACACTCACAAGGAATGTCGCAGGGTTTGCGATCTAGGTCTTCCCGAGTCTGCCACGAAGCGAAAGCATTCTGGCCATTCCCACTTAGGACTGACCTGAATCAGGGTTTTCCTAATGGTCAAGTTCCTAGGAGGTAGCTAGCATCAAGCCCCAGACGAACTACTTTGCGCAGAAACATCAGGATCGAAGCAGATTTCTACTACACTTGGTTCAAGGAGAATGGGAAACGAGAGGGATGTGAAGCTCGACCTCTCTGCCCATAAGGCATAGTCCCATTCCGTTCCGCTAAAACAACATAAATCGGGACTCTACCTCTATAGATTCTAGGTCATTGTTACATCGCTGTCAATTTCTTTGAGAAAAGTTCCCCGCCAACCGGGACCACCCTTTCGTAGGACGGACCCAGAGTCATTTCCACCGCACTTTCCTCGGGTTGCTTTAGTTATCTAATTGCCTACCACATTTAGTTTGACAAGTAAAAACAGCTTTCTTAATTAACCAAATTAGTCACTAGTTCCTTCACGTAACTTAAGCACTGACACAGAAAACAATGTCAAGCAAGTTCCTTTTTCAACATTTGATCTTTATTTATCAGTATTTGGAATACATCAAATAAGCCTATCTGAAGGCTATTCCAGCAATCCTCAGGGATCGCTATTCCAAGTTCCGCTCATTGTCTAGTATGCGGGCCTCGAGATCCCATCTCAAGTCACATCGGCCTCTTGTGCAGGATCCAAAGGCAAGGAATTTACGGCTAGAGCCTCCCCTGGCACCCAAGGGTCCTCCTGCTCCAAGTAGCACCCATGGAGAGACCTCTCGCAGTGGGTTCGGTCCACGTACCCGAGGCGGCTAACAACCCCCTTGAATAGGGTCAGGCAGACAGTCAAAGGTAACTGGTACTGCCTCTCCCTCCAGGCTTTTAATCTGAAGCATTAGTTGTTTTTCCTGAATTAGTTCCTTGAGCAAAGAAGTACAAACAGTGCACCTAAGTGTACAATCACGAGCATTCCAGTGGTCATTTGAACGGACAACTGCTAAGGTGTGATTCCTTCTCTCTGAATGCTTCCAGCATTCGATCCTAGATCAATCGTGACTTGGCAAGATCCCAAGGGTTTTTGTAAGCTGAGTTGCTTGTTTACCCCTTTCTCCTTGGGTTAAGCCTTGTACCCTGTTGACCCAAATTGTCTCTACCTTAGGTTTCCTTAGATTATAGACAATAAATCCTAGGCAACCTTGTCGGCCTAACTTGGTTGGTCAATTGCTTTCTTAATAGTTCATTACTACCCTAGCTTCACAAATCAGTCTTCAAGGAAGAGTGTTGAAGCAGGATGACTACTCAATTTCTAAAAAAATTAGACTTCAAACTTGATCTAAGGTGTAGCAGTACTATTTTGTGATTTAGACGCAAGACCATATGACGTTAAAGCTTGTTGCACGAGATAGGTATCAACACCTAACTTGTGGGATTATTTTTCTCATCACACGATATTCCTTGATTAAGAATACCTTTGATCAAGATATAGGGCTTGGGAGACTTATTGACCCAATCCAAAACCCTAACCCTACTAGGTCGATAAACATTTTGGCCCTAGGGTCCCTAAATTCCTTGCGGAGGTCTAGCATTTGGACAACTGATTCCTTAGGGTGAGAACCCTAGATCATTCTTGCATGGCTGATTAGATAGTCGTAACATTTCGAGAATGTGGGTAGGACCTTTAAGATTGAAAATATTAAATCGACATTCCAAGTGGGATACTAGGCAGAAGTTTAACATAACTTAATCCTACCTAGCACAATGAGGCGACCGTCATATGCTAACTAGTCATACCTTTATGAATTTCATGTAAGCTACTTAGTTATACGCGAACTACTTAGTTGATCTAACCAACCCATGATTAAAGATGATCTTCCCTTTAAAGATGCAAATACTTTCTTCTAAACTTGTGAGTACTTTTCCTAAAAGATGTAAGTAACTACAAGATGTGGGGGATGTATCACTCCATGCAATTTCAAGCCCATAGACCTTTTTTCTTTATAGGATCTACGGTGATCTTTCTTTTCCTTGCCCTACGCTATAATGATTGTCATTCAGAACTAATTCTTATAAACCCTATGTTGATGCATCGAATTCAAAGCCTTAGTATTTTAATGAAGATGCATATTTTCCCAATTTTAAACTTTGATAAAGAACTCTATGCATGGATGCATCATTCTTCCATGACCAGATGCCAATGAATACATCATTGATTTAATCCTAAAATGTAACTAGCATTGCATGCGAATTGCATAGTATCAAAGTTCATAGGTCTTTTCCTTTCATTGCAACTATTTAAGCATCATTTAATGTCTATCTACAATTATCTTATACACAAGTCACGACCAGGAATTTGTTACGTATGTGCATTATGTGTCATAAGCCCTATCCTTTGCGAGATGCAATAAGGACGCCTTCGCACAATTTCATCTTTTAACTTATGCAACATACGTTCGAAAATGCAACTACCCTTGACCACGGAAGTGCAAGCAAATGCAAGTACTTGACATGCAACTAAACTTTGTAGATCGAATGAGTATATAAATTTCCCAATGTATTTAAACTTCCCTACGAGAATTAAAACATGCTTAATGCATCCTTTCCATGCGAGATTAATTTTTGGAACCTGGGCATTCAATATAGGGGCATTGTCCACTCTCGTACTTTGGATGGAAGCTCCTGCGTGTGCTCCTCTCGAATTTTTCTTAGGAGCCATTGACGCTGTAGATCTCAACTCAGCGAAGTCTCCTTGCCCTTTATCCGATTTCCAAAACTCCCTACTACCTGAGATTTCCCTTGCGACACAAAAAATAGGCCTCGGGGAGCACGGTTTAGAAACCCCGGGAGACGCAAGTGAACTTGGCTTAGAAAGCCTTCAATATAAGCTTCCCAAGCTTCTGGATTATAGGGATGAAACGTGATGGGTGGAGATGATGATGATGTTGAAGATAACGATGAGGGAGATGATGATGATGATGATGATGAAGGCGACGGGGGCGGCAGCAGTTGCCGGACGGCGGCGGGCAGCTCCTCACAGCGGGCAGCAGCAGCACGATCAATCCCCCCCACAAAGCTTGGGAGGAGGGGGGTTTATATGAGAGGAAGGTGGGGGGGTGGCCATAGAAGTGGCAGGGTACATGCCCTCCTCCCCATTCCCCTCCACAACTCTAGCTCATACTCCCTCTCCCCACCATGCAACGGCTGAAGGGGAGGGAGTTTTAAAAAAATTTGCAATTAATCCTTTATCCTTTTTCCCATGAAGGGGTATTCCCGCAGTGGACTATGGATTTTGAGCCACGGCTTCCTATACACAACATGGGGCTGGTGTTTGTTGATGCATGCGGATGGAGCACTTAGCCCAAAGTTTTTTTGTTGCGGGAGATTACTTTGAGTCGCTTTTGCGCGGAATCTAGGTCCTTTAATATTTTGTTGTAGAAATATTACAGCATCTCGCTGAAAAAGACCATAGATTCTTTCTTGAAGACCATGCTTGGCTAGTCTGGCAAAATAGCGACTCCATGCATGTTGTAGTACACCAAAGAAGAGCATTTTCTCAGCATACAAGTGAATGAAAACAGAGACATTTTGACCATTAAATTGTTTTAATTCCCGCCCAGCTTCCTCTAGGGCCTTCATAGCTTTGGAATCAATCTTCTCATCGCCTTGCCTTTGTTGTTATTGTTGTAACATTTGGATTTGTTGTTGCTAAGTCTGATGCAGTATGCGCACCAATTGTTGTAGAGTATCTCCTAAAGAATCCCCCAGCTTGGAGTTCTCTTACATCGACCATCACGTCGGGTTCACCAATGTCGCAGCGCAAAGGGTTAAAGGTCACCACAGGGTTTGGTAGAGAAGAATATATGGAGGTTCAAGAGCTTAGACTCCAGAGATGGTAGGGATAAGAGAAGGGTTGAATGTTTCAAGCCAAGTTCTTGAAGATGTTAATAGAGCTTCCAATTGCATGTTCTTAGCAAAGATCACAAGAGTATTATCTCATAAGTTTTAACTCAAATCAAGCTTGTTTTCTTGACTATAAGAGCGATTACCAATTATAAAAGAAATTACAATATGCTGTCGTGTATCATAAGCATCTCTGCATCCCATCATTCATACATGATGCCATAGCATGAATCAACTTTGCATGATTAATACATTCAATGTAGACTATTAGGGAAAAAAGCTTATGAGTCAATTAGAAGGCTTGTAGGGCAAAGAGACTTGCTTCAAGAGAGCTTCAAATTGAATTCCTGATAAGGATAAGTTACCACAGCCACGAAATAAGAGAAAAAGCCCATCTTAATTCAACTCAAAGCATCTGTGAATGATCTTTAAACATTGCCCTGCCACAGGGGCACATAATACTTGTATATTTTGACAATGAATTAAAAGAACAATGTTTTAGCTAATTCTCTAAATATGGCTAAAGATTTAAGCCCCTAATCAGCCCAAATATCTTCCGAAATTCACCTCTGATGATAGCGTAAACTTCCCCTAACACGGTGTTGGAGCGTTTGGTGTCGAAATTCCACGACGGGGGTAAGAGACATCATGGTGAAGGGAGATTTAGGGAGAGGAGTAGACGAAAGAGAAGGGGTTTGAAGAAATAGAAGACGTAGAAGAATACTCCCAGAAAGAAATGGAAAATGAAGAAGAATACTAATAGAGATGAAGGTTGTTAGTTTATTTCAACATTATGAGAAGATAAAACTCTAATAGACAAAAACATGTATAAAATAATACCTTCCTCTATGCTGCTCAGATCGTGAATCTGGATCAACATCTATGGGCCATTTGCCACTTTCATAGAGACTCCTTGCCATGATGTTTATCTCAGAACCATGGTTTAAGAGTGCAATACATGGTGTACGGGAGTAGTGACTGCTTGGAATGAATCAACCTTCTTCCTCTTTATGCATATGATATAGATGACCTTCTTTTTGAGAGGTGGGCTACCCAACTGGTTTGGACCAGCCAACCATTACATTTTCAGCCTTCACTTCTTTAATTTATGCATCCATGCTTTCTTTATCTTCAACTTCAATTGTTGCAATGAACTCTTTAACTGCTTCAAGCTGAATTCCTTGTGCAGTCAGCTTCTCTTCATCCTACACAAAGACCTGAAGAGCTTGCAAAAAAACATGCACTGTTTCTTCAACATCATCACTAACATATTTTCTTTTTCTTTTGATTACATTAATAATTACATCATGAAATTCATGTTTGGCAATTTCGAGAATTTCACCTAAGGTGAACTCAATTTTACTTCCCAGAATTCGTTCTTCTAGAACTCATTTGAGATCAGTTGTAGATTCTATGTCCGATTGCAATTTGTAGCCTGGCTACTTGCCTTTCTTCTTTCCTTCGGTCTTCTTTGTTTGTGGTGCATCTTCTATCTCTTGATGCAGGGTTATAATTTTAGCAAGCTTTGGTTGTTCAGGCGTTCTTTTAGTTACCTGTTTTGGAGGGTCAGAAGAGAAAGGCCCTAGTTCATCTTGTCTTCTTCTCTTTTCTTCAATCAAGACTTATTTATGATTGACATCAGCCAAATGTGCAAAGGAAAAAAAAGAATCTACTAGTTCTTTCCAACCATTTATTTCTCGAATACACTGACTGGCGTTACTCAAATCATCTTTGGCTACTTTGCCGTGTTCCATTTGATCTAATGTCTGCATCCATACTTTAGATTGCACATTAGCTTTACAAGCTTTCAAATCTGATTTAGTTGGCTCAATTTGCAACCCATAGGTAGCTGCATCAATTGCTGCATTGGCATTATTTATAGCTAAATCTTCTAATCTTTTCTTCATTCCACCATTGCCAAAATTTTGTTGGCTGTCACACCAAGTACAGTACTGACATCTAGCTTCTCCACCTTGGAACTAATTTCTATAAGATTCAGATGAAGGTCACGCATACTTTTAATGAGTTCATCCATGATATCATTTTTAGAAGGAACAGAAGTAGAAATAGTTGGTTGATTAGTTAAAGGAATAGGGGACTTTGAAGGTGGAACAAGCTCCATCAATGGAGTTGTTGAAGTTGAAGTTGAGCCCAATCTTAGTCACATCCGCTCTCTTCAAGCAATCATGTTAACTGCATTAGTAACATCTGTCCATGCAGTCTTGACTTCTGATTCGAAGGAAGCATCTTCTAGGTGATCATCAAGCTTCTCTTGCAGAATGGGATCTGTAGCCTTAAGGAATAATTCAATCTTCTGACCTTCTATACTTTGTTGGTCTTCAGCATCAAGTTGTCCAAGTTTACTTTCAAACTCATGGTATAAAGATGTTGTAGCTAAACCTTTGTTGGGTTTCTCAACCCAATTAGTGAAACTTTTCTTCATCATTAGGCCAAAGTCTTCTAAGAAAAATTCTTCGCATAGGGCTTTTCTGAATGCAGTCCAATCCACATCTCGCTAAAAAAGAACCATGGATTCTTTCTTGAAGACCATGCTTCGCTAGTATGGCAAAATAGTGACTCTATGCATGTTGCGGTACACCAAAGAAGAGCATTTTCTCAACATACAAGCGAATGAAAATAGAGACATTTTGACCATTAAATTGTTTTAATTCCCGCCCAACTTCCTCTAGGGCCTTGATAGCTGTGGAATCAATCTTCTCATCGCCTTGCCTTTGTTGTTATTGTTGTAACATTTGGATTTGTTGTTGCTGAGTCTGCTGCAGTATGCGCACCAATTGTTGTAGAGTATCTCCTGAAGAATCCCCCATCTTGGAGATCTCTTACACCGACCATCACATCGGGTTCACCAATGTCGCAGCACATAGGGTTAAAGGTCACCACAGGGATTTTGTAGAGAAGAATGTATAGAGGTTCAAGAGCTTAGACTCCAGAGATGGTAGGGATAAGAGAAGGGTTGAAGGTTTCAAGCCAATTTCTTGAAGATGTTAATAGAGCTTCCAATTGCATGTTCTTAGCAAAGATCACTTATCTCATAAGTTCTAACTCAAATCAAGCTTATTTTCTTGACTGTAAGAGCAATCACCAATTATAAAATCAAGTACAATATGTTGTCATGTATCATAAACATCTCTACATCCCATCATTCATACATGATGCCATAGCATGAATCAATTTTGCATGATTACATTCAATGAAGATTGTTAGGGACAAAAGCTTATGAGTCAATTAGAAGGCTTGTAGGGCAAAGAGACTTGCTTCAAGAGAGCTTCAAATTGAGTTTTTGATAAGGATAAGTTACCACAGCCAAGAAATAAGAGAAAAAGCTCCTCTTAATTCAACTCAAAGCATCTATGAATGATCTACAAACATTTCCCTCCCATAGGGGCACATAATACTTGCATCTTTTGACAAGATGTCTTCTGTAGAGTAAGAAATGAATTAAAAGAACAATGTTGTAGCTAATTCTCTGAATATGACTGAAGATTTCAGCCCCAAATCAACCCAAATATCTTTCGGAATTCACCTTTGATGATAGCATTAACTTCCCCTAACACGGTGTCGGAGTGTTTAGTGTCGAAAGTCCACCATGAGGGTAAGAGACAATAGGGTGAAGGTAGATTCAGGGAGAGGAGTAGACGGAAGAGAAGGGTTTCGAAGAAATTGAAGACGTAGAAGAATACTTTCAAAAAGAATTAGAAAATGTAAAAGAATACTAACAGAGATGAAGCTTGTCAGTTTATTTCAGCATTATGAGAAGATAAAAGTCTAATAGATAAAAACATGTATAAAATAATACCTTCCTCTATGCTACTCAAATCGCCAATCTGATGCTTCCATTGGATCCAAAAGGGGAGTAAAATATTAGGACAATTGGCCAGAATTCACCTAGATCACTCCTTCTTTATCTTCCACTCCGAAGTGTTGTTTACTACCTAAAAACAGCGATCGCGATGTGCACGATTTCATCCATCTCTCTTTTTACATAAAATCCTTCCAAAATAGTTGAAAGCTACATGCTTTCTTTTATATGTCATCCTAATCTAGAAGTTTTCTACAGTTTTATGGATTTTTACAAGAGATAATATCTAAAATATCATAAATTGGCTAAACTTGTCCAAAAATCTAATATTTTGAAACATGGATACTAACACTAATATCTAAAATGGCATTGGCTCTCTAAATCAATAAGAAAGTCACACTCTAGATTTTTTTTACACGGTGTACATGTTTTTCCTTTCTGCTACACCATTTTGTTGTGGTGTGTACATGCATATCAATTGTCTCTTTATCCCATGGGCTGCAAAGAAGTGATCAAAGTCTTTAGAGACATATTCTCCGCCACTATCAGATCTCAAGCATCAGATGTAGCAAGCCAATTCTTTCTCCACATGTCTCTTGAAGTCTTGAAAAGCATCCATGAAACCACTCTTGTGCTTCAACACATACAACCATGTGTACCTACTATAGTCATCTATGAATGGCACATAGTAACGTGATCCCCCAAGAGATGCATTCTGTGAGGGTCCCCATACATCAGAATGTACAAGCTGTAATGGTCTAGTAGTAGTGCTTACATGCCTCATAAATGGAAGCCTTGATTTCTTCCCAAATTGACATGACTGACATACATGTCCCAATTACACATGCTTGAACTTAGGGAGTCCAATTACAACTTGCTTATGCTACATATTCTTCAACTTTTGAACATTTACATGACCAATCCTTTTATGCCATATCTCAATGTCCCTTATTGCAACATTGTCATGTGAGTACATAGCAGTATTCAATGCTAGAATTTTTGTATCCAATGTAAACATCTTTCCATTTCTTTTTCCTTTAGCAATGGGTTTGCATCCTTGACCGTACTCTTCAATGTAGCATCCATCTCTATTGAATCTAACTTGTAGATTTTGTTAAGCCATTTGGGCCACATAAAGAAAGTTTTTGGTTATGGAGGGTACATGTAACACATCATAGAGACTCTTTTTCTTGTCACCATGCATCATCAAGGGAACATTACCTGTATTCTTAATGTCATGCTGCGTATCATCCCCTGTGCAAATATATCCATGAGCACCTTCTACCAATGTGTCAAACCACTTTCCATGAGGAGTCATGTGGTTAGATGCCCCTGAATCTATATACCATACATAATCTATTTTGCCTTGTGTAGGCAATCCTTTCTTCACATGTTGCATAGCAAACAACCTGTCATCCTCCTGCATACCACTTTAAGAGGCATAATTACCATGTTGCCTCCCTCTTGCTCTTTCATCATTCTGCTTCTTGTAGCAATCTTTGGCTACATGCCCATATTTGCCACAATAGTGACAATCCTTATTTGCATTTGATTGCTATCCATGGCTCATTTGGAGCTGGTGCCAAGTGCCTCTTCCTCTAAATGAATCACCCCCTCTTCCATGAGCATTAGAGGCACCTCTATTTGCTTGAGGCTGCCTATTTTGCCATCTAGCACCTTGTTGTCCTCCATGGGTTGCATATGCATTTCCAGCCCCTCTTCCTCTAAAGTTTGACATTCCTCTTCCACCTCTACCCCTTTAATTTGGGTAGAAGACATTGTCCTTGTTGTTTTTAGACCCACTGGTGCTTGTATTGAGTCCAAGCTTCACTTCTTCATGCAAGAGAAGTGCCACAAGTTCATCAAAGTCAAGCTACTCCTGACGCACTTAAATGGAAGTGTCAAATTGTTTGTACTCCTCTCCAAGTCCATGGAGGGTAGTGGCCACCAAATCATCATCCTCAACTTCAGCTCCAATTGAGCGTAGTTGTTCTGCAATGGTTCTAATCTCACTCACATAGTCTTCAATAGACCTTCCATTCCTGGATATGTGGCTAAATTTTAGCTTCAATTGTGTCTTTCTTGAATGAGTGAGATGACCATAATTCTTCATCAATAAGTCCCAAGCGGATTTTGGGAGGTACAGTTTGCAATTTGCATAGCTTTTTTGTCTGACACATAAGGACAGCCAATGCAAGACCTTGCTAGCCTTTTCCAACCATGTCCTATGTGTCTTTAATTGATCCCGTGCTGGAGGTCTATCCTCTGGTAGCTTGGGCTCATCTTCAAGACCTATGACTAGGTCCCAATAGCCTCTTCCATTTAAGAAATTTGACATCCTGAACTTCCATAAAACAAAGTTATTGTAGTCCAGCTTCTCACCTACTATCCGAGTGATAGTATCCTTCTCTCCTATGTTTGCCATTCCAAAGTCTTCAGCTTTGCAAAACAAGATTTGATATGTAAAGTCAATCACCCCAAAATGCCAGCAAGCAATGCACTTTACTGACCTATAGTGCAACCAATTTCTATTGAAAAATTGCAGGAATAACTACTATTGCATTCTCAGGCAATACATGTGCTTTTACTCCCATTCAACCCCAATAACAATGCCTCCACCAAACCTATTCCCTTTTAACATAGTAATATGCTTGTAATTGAAGCCTGATGATGCAACTTATCTGCTTTGAATGGTAAGAAGACTAAATGTTTAAGCTGCCCAAACTATGTAGAGTGTGTTATATAGACTTCTCCACTGCTCAAGGAAGTTGATCTTGTTGGCATCTTGGAAACTGATGATATCAAAGACTTGCAACCCTTGAATTATAGGGTATTCATTGAGGTTGCTGAAGTTGTATAAACAAAAAAAAATGCAGGAGGAGTATTGCTCACAAACAGTGCAAAGGAATAAAAACCTGTAATTGGAATGATCAAAGCTATTGGACCTGGTGCAATTTGGGGAAGATGGGGCTCGAAGGCATTTGGAATTTAGCATAGGGAATACTATAATGTATTCTAAATATGAGATACAACAAGGAAAGGGATAGCTCTCATGGGGTCACATTGTTTGATTTGGAAAGTATAGCAAACCTCTGCATTGATTTCATCTTTAGAGATACACATGCTCTTTTGGACATGGATCAACTAGCGTCCCCTAGAGTAGATTAATGATGAGAACAATGATTCTTCTCCAACGATGATGTGATCTAATCTCAAATGCCTACTCTAGAATTAGATAGCAAACAGATGTTGCACACGGGGTTCCTCTTCTACTATTTGAATTGTGATTGTTGGACCTGGGTGTTATAGTCAATCTGCACTCCATCGATCCCTTTGATGGCACTATTTCAGTCTTTAAATCATGCATGCTCATCTTGAGAAATTCTATCGAAAGCTTCCTGCGAGTACATGGACAGCAGGTTCGGTGCACAGTATACCTTGACATGAGCAAAATGTATCCAGCCAATTGAATGACTTTGTCTAGAGTGTATCTGGGGAAAATGACTTTTTCCAGCTCTGATACCACGTAAAAAACTAGAGATAAAGATGGACAAAGACTAGACAAAAAGGGTAGTAGCCATTGTTGAGAATTGACAAATGATGTATGCTCCAAGAAGAGCTGTTCTGAATCCCATATGTACAGTGAGGAGAGTGGAACAACCCAACTTCTATAAAGCATTGTACTTGACTATCACTTTCATATGGAATGAATACAATGTCATGAAGCTTTGTACTTTCAATTAAGTGTCTTGTCATTGTCAATCCTACACAAGATTGCGTTTATGAGTCCAAGATTCCATCTTGGAACCTAATTCACTTGTGTAACAGTTTGTCTTATGAGTTTGGTCTTCATCTTTCATCCACCATAGCTTGTGTCATGCTCTAGATCCGCATCTTTTAATAGCCATGCTCCCTATTCAAATCATTATCATCCACACACAATTGTATACAAACACACGAAACATACAAAAATAAGGTAACCTATATGTAGCCATAGTTGAGTCAGTGTGGCCCAACCTTATTCAACTAAGGTAGACAACTAAACCAAGGTTCATGAACTTGACTCTCAATAGTTTTGTATGTAGCTTTTATGGTTGGAAAGTTCTCATGATGGTTTAGTGTTATGTGTGTGGGTATTAGTGTGTTTTTATATGTAGCTTTTATGATTGACAAGTTCTCATGATGGTTTATTGCTTTAAGCTCAAAGTTGCAAAGTCATCTTCTACATTGCACATTTATAGATGTTGATTCTCCTTTAGAAACATAGTTGAGCAACTATAGATATAAGACTTGAATGCGAAACATATCCTAAGATTTGGGAAGTTGAAAAGAGGATTAGGAAAAGGGGTAAGGAAAATGTCCCATACATAAACTTTTCACATATCCATCTACATATATGCATGTTACATATAGTTATTCTTTTTCTTTTGGGTGGCCTCAAAAGTCAAACAAAGGATCTAACCCATGCATTGATAGTTCTATTAAATGTGTGCTTTCTTTCTTATAAGGTTGTAGTGCTATGGTACGCCTATTTCCCTACACAAAAAACTCTCAAAACTAGAGGCAAATATTTGATCCACACAAAAGAGACAACACAAGGTTTCAACACACATGGATAAGCGCACAAACCATTGTGAAGTCCACATTGCAGTATGGACTACTTTATGAGACTGGGGTTCAGATACAGTTGCATGGATACACTGATGCTGATTGGGCTGGTAGTATTTCTCATAGACGATCTACCAGTGGATATCTGTTCTCTTTTGGGAGTGCTGCAGTCACTTGGAGCAGCAAGAAACAGCCTACAGTTGCCTTGTCGAGCACAGAGGCTGAGTACAGGGGTGCAGCAATGGCTGCATGTGAGATAGCTTGTTGTATAAGCTACTTTATGATATGCATCAGCCTACAGATGGGCCAGTTGTCATTTATTGTGACAACATGAGCAGTATACACTTGGCAAATAACCCAGTCTATCATGCTAGAACAAAGCACATTGAGGTGCATTATCACTATGTGCGGGAGAGGATTTTACTAGGTCTTATTGATCTAGTTTATGTTAGCACAGAGGATCAGGTAGCTGACATATTCACGAAGGCATTGGGCGCAGAGAAACTATGCAAGTTCAGAGACTTGCTTGGTATGCAGGAATTGGGATTGAGCTCGAAGGGGAGTGTTGAGATATCGAGCTCCACTCGTGATATGCCAGGGTGACCGTTGTGCATTTATATCACCGACTTGTTAGTTGCAGATGCGGTTGGTACACCGCCCATGAATAATAGCTAGATGACAGCTATCCTTATCTACTCTAGTTCGTGGCTCAGTTAGTATACCACCTTAGTTAGTTGAGTTTGGTTTGAGACCCATATATAGGGTTCTTCTATTTCTATGTACTAGAGTTCTTTTTTGCTTACACAACTAAGAAGAGGAAAACTGTTTTCAGCCTCCACCCTTGTGTGTATTCCCCCATTGTGCAAGCAAGAAAGCTACAAGCGAGACTCCTTCCTTCTCTCCCACAATCTTGACAGAGCCGACAACGAATAATGGATCCAAACACGGTTATAGATGAGATGGAGTATTTTGGATACTTGCAAAGTATTGTTATGATGGATTACCGTAGCTTCTCCATGATACTATTCCATGTGCAGTGGTTCAAAGTGGTACTTGAAGGAGCTGGAGCAACAGTTTGACAAGGTCCATTTGGATTTCTCGAAATAGATTCCGAAAAAAAATGGAGGGATCTGCGCGACACCTTTGTGTTGCCGGCCCATTGTGAATAGGTGCATGAACTCATTTGTTTGTTAATTGTATTACGACATGGTACATGTCATAATAGTTTAATCTCTCTTGTACGTGTTTGTGAACAGGTAATCTTCTATCCAAACCCCCGAAAACCTCAATGGTGGTATGTTATACCTTCAGCTCTCCGAAGTGCGAGAGTATATGATCAAAGCGATGTTCCGAGCATAGATGAGGACAATATGCAAATAGAGGGGTCGATATTGCAAGGAGTGGAGGCCACCGAAAGCTTGGAGCATGTAGAGGAGCCAACATTGGCTAACAATTATGAAAATACATGAGTCCAAGAATTCTTTGAGAACGAGGTGGACTCATACTTTTGTGGTGACATGTCTATCGACCTTCCAGTGTATGTGGAGTTGTGCTAGGAGATTAATATGGGACCATAAGATACTTCATACTTGGAGCATCCACTTACTCAATTCGTTGACTAATCGCTTATAAGGGTACATAAGATATGCATTTTAAGTGAGATCATTTTTTTAGGATTTATATTACCGTGCTTTGTATGATTTAAATTGATTATGCTAACATCATTTTTTATCTGTACAGGTGACATTTTCAGGATGAGTCGAGGATGAGCGATGAGGAGTTATAGGATATCTTCATGCGCATGTCTCCAGGTTAGATCCTGAGATTCAGAGACATGGAAGACCAGGAGCTATCTCGGACATCGTCAAGCCGCTCTACTAGATCTACTTCGGCGCGATCAGATACTTCAGCTTCGAGCAGACGAGGTCGACGCTCTAGACTTGGGCCAGAGGGAGGGAGTGCTTCACAATTAGGGGGATGCTATAGAGATACGCAAGCAATGAGCCCGTGGTCGGCACGGGATACATGTGTGACTCCTCGCTCTCGTGGTGGTTCCAGGGAGCGTGGCTCAGGTGGATACTGTGGAGGCACGGACGCGATGTCTCCATCTCGTGGTTCTGCTGGGGTTATGTCACCTCCAGGATTTTTTACACCTGTGAGGATGTCTACTCCAGTTACTCCGGCTTTTGCTCAGTTGTCCTACAGGTGGCACCCCTATGGGTGCTACTCCGATAGATACTACCCCAGTCAGTACCTTGAATGTACAGGGGTCTCCTGGATATGCCTAGAAGCGTGGACGCAGGTGGGAGAGGACCCATCTTAGGCATACCCAGGGGATATGCCTATCTTGTCGATGGCTCGCATGAGAGAGTTGTGCCAACAAGTTTTTCGGCACAACGTCTTAGATCATTGGAAAAACATACCAAAGGGGAGCAAGGACTACATAGTAGCATCCTTACATGAGGAGTTTTCGGTTCCATCCTCAGCAGATAGATTTTCTACGGGCTAGATAATGGACTACATGCGTACATATATGTCACACAGACAATCGGACGTACACAAGGCACTCAAGAGTGGGGCTGCAAAGCCCGAGTGGCTAGACGCGGACGACTGGTACCGACTGAGAGAGGAGGCTACAGATTCTCTAGGACGTTGAAGTTAGCAGCGTGAGGCGACGAGGGCACGACTAGAGGCTGGAGTGGTCCATCATCTTGGGAGTGTGGCCACAGGACATATCTGGAGGACTTTGTAAGTTTTTCTTTTGTTTTGCTTGCTTATTTTTTTGCAATATCCTTTGTACCGACGATCATGTTTCTAACAATTAGTATTTTGTTTTCTTTGCAGCACTCCATTACAAATCGCGATCCGACCGGCCTTGAGACTGGATATGCAGAGATGCACGGTCTCACTGCATTGATTGACCGATTGTGTAGACGTGGCGGCCCTGTAAGTCACTCATCTTTCTTGTCAGTAGTTACCACATTTAATTAGAATGCATTATTATATGGTGGACTGATGTGTTGTTGTTTCTTTTTTTGCAGAGTCTGTTTGATGCTCCTTTGCGGCGGGACGAGCTTTCGGATGGCGAGGATATGTAGCTCACCCTTGGATCCCTGGAGCTCACACACCCTTCTTTTTTGGTCATCTGATTTGTATAGACATTTTCTATGTAGTAGTGATATCTTGTCATGATTGTATCAATCGCTTTCATTATGCGATCATGTATTTATTTCATGTATCAGTTTTATGATTTCAATACTCTTTGTTTTTGTTTACACAAGCATTGTACACAGTGTGGAAACTATTTTATATGGCCCAAATAAAGCACACAGTGCTGCCCCGCCACAAAATTTTTTTCCCTGTTACCGTCTCTATTAGCGTCACAAATTTACCTGCACACGTCATTATTGGCGTCGTTATTAGTGTCGCAGAGCATCCGTATCAGCGTCATTATTTACGTCGGTATCAAATAGCGACGCCGATACCGATGCTGATACCGATTGTTCTATGGCGTCGCCAATAACGATACTTTTTCGACGACGGGGGCAAATTTTGTTATTTACATTTTCGTCGCTTTTAATGTTGGCATAAGGCCTATATCTTGTAGTGAAAGCATTTAGGAGATTGCTCGATCAACCAAAAAAACCAATTGTATTCTTTTTAAATAATACAAGAATAGATGTGATAACATTTCCATCGCATATCTACTCTCCCCCTTGGGATCAAAGAGAGATTCTATGTAAAATTTACTTAACACACCCTTCCTTCTGCTAAGGCATATGTTAAGGGTTCAAACACTACACACGACATAAGTTCTATAGGTCACTTACACTGATTGATAACCCAACCCTGAATTGGATTGACAAAAGTCGTAGTTATTCGATTGATCTCAAGACGTCTTAGTTTTTAGCCTTATGATTAATTTCTTGAACTAGCTCTGAGTCAAGCCATGAGGCAAATAGGAAATTGTTCTCATATATCAAACATGTTATAGACATAACGTGTAAATACTTGATAAGATAAGTGCGAGATGATCTTAAGTAACTAGACTCCAACAGGCCTTGCATTGAGCTAGAATCTAGTCCTTCTTAATATTTGGGCTCTTAGGCTAAGTACTTTTGAAGTATCTAAACTTTAAACTAGTACTTTCTATTCATGATTCTTAATGTTATATCCTAGCACTTGTATGCACAATCTCTTAATGTCGTTCTTTTAACGATTATACCATTCATAACCTTTGAGTAATTCTTCCTTGTAATGGCTCTATTAGAAAATAAGCCATATACAACTAGGTGCAATTAACTTCCCTTGATACATGCTCTTCACAAACTCCATCTTTCGAATACTTGCAATAAATTTATCCTTTTCAATAACCGATTCTTGTGCAGCATTGTATGGGGCCTAACGTATCTTATGCAAGAATCAAACCAAGCATCTATCAATTTGGAAATACATTACTTACAACCGGTACCGTAGTTGGATTGACAGTGATGCCTTCATCCGAAGCTTCATTGTTGGTTGTGGGATTTCCATCCGCACACGACATTCTTCGCTTGGGGGCCATCGTCCACAAGTAGATTCGAGAGATAAAGAAGAAGGAATGAATTCGAGATGGGAGAGTGTAAGGGAAGATGGCTTAGTCGAAGACTGAGAGAGGGAGAATTGAGCTAACTCTTTCCCTTACAGCCTCTCGGGGTAACCTCACACACACACACACACACACTCTCTCTCTCTCTCTCTCTTCTCTCTCTCTCTCTCTCTCTCTCTCTCTCTCTCTCAGGGTCTCCTAGTGCTTCCTTGTGCCTCCCATGCCTCATATTTATAGTGAATTAGAGAAGAAGGGTTGTGGCTGAGAAGAAGAGCTCTTTGTGGAGGGGATCTTAGAAAAATGAGTGATCTGATGCTCAAATCATAAAGCTGATGGTTCTATTGGCTCCAGAAGGGGGGTAAAACCATAAGTCACTTGGTTAGAAACCTTTATGATCACTCATTTTTCTTCTCCCTATTTGAAGTGCTAATTACTGTCTATAAACTGCGGTCGCAGCATATGCGATTTCGCCAATCACTCTTTTTTGTATTAAATCTCCAAAAGTAGTTGAAAAATTACTTGCTTGTTTTTAGATGACATTTAGCTTTAGAAATTTCGATATCTTTTAAGGATATTTACAATAAGTAATATTTTAAATATGCTAGTTTTGCCAAAAAATCTAATATTTTTGGACCATCCATAGTATACACGTTAATACTAGTGATTAATATGGTTCGTAACTCTCATTCACATTGTAACTTCCGTGAAGGGTGGCTATGGTCCTTGTCAATTCAAGAAAAATATCAGATTACGACTCTCGATTTATTTATTTATTTATTAGATAAAATTATTAGTTATTAACATTAGTTAGTTTTTACTTTAGTTAGTAATCTTACTAACTTATTAATTGACTAACTAACTTTTAAAATAACCAACTAACTTTTAATTGCGTGGAAATATTGCATTTAAACGGGTAACTTGGATATTTAGAATGTTCACAATTGAGTGGGTATACACTTCTTGCATCATTGACGATGTCCCAATATCCCTAGAGCCAAGAGGACTTATGGATTGGTTTAAGAGGAGGTGAAAAGAAAGGAGCATTTCCTAGGATGGGACTTCCTCTTGCATGTGCTCAAAACATTTGAATATTTTTACTATTCTATTCATGCCGTCTCTGTATGTTTGGCATGGTTACACTAGTTGAAGTACCTATCTTGATAGTATTATGCAGGTGGTATTGCAAATTTTAACTCCATTCAAATACATCAATCTCAACTCCTTGTATAGATGAGGCTTCTTAAGAGAGAGTGCTTTTGGTCTGCCAATCTAGTGCTTGGCTTTACTAATCTTTAATAAGTTTTGATACTTCTCGCATAGCATTGGATTGAAGCTAATTCGAGTCCAAGTATCTTTTAGAGCTAGGTTTTTCCAATCCAAGGAACCTTGAACTTTGAAAATATGAAATTCCCTCCTCAAGCTCATACCATCAATCACGCCTTCGTATACATGACTATCGATTGTTTTAGGAGATGCATAAAAGTCAATCAATGCATTCACTTCTCCAAACCCATACATCTTAAAAAGTTGTCCAACGGGGAAGGAAGAGGGATATAATATGTTTAAGTTCTTCAAGATGGAGTTGTCTTCAAACCTCTCAAAGTACCCAACAATTGAGAGCAATACTCTTTTTGAAAAGTAAGAGCAATATGCAGATTGCAGCGTTCAAGCACTGCCATCTGTGAAAGAGGCATTTCCATTCAAAACCTAATCAAGACATGCAATAGAAATCAGCTAGATACAATACATATGGAAGCTTTAATGATGATTTCTATTGAGGGCGGTAGTCTACAAGAAATGGACTTTACTAGAGGAATTGAAGCATGGAAAATATGCAAAACATCAAGGCATATATATGGTGCTCCTCAACCTTAATTTGTAAGGTTTTTAATGCTCTATATTTTGTTATATTTACTTTCATAGTATTTTCAAGCTTATGTAACTATTACTTATGTTTGAGCTTTTAAAATATGTATTTTGCAGGTGTGGACTTGCTCACAGATTGGCTTTTTCATCTCCTACTTAAGGAGTTGAGTCTTGCCATTCTCTTTATAATACATGTTTGAGATATTTAAAAAGTTGTTTTGAAGCTAACATAACCTCTCTTTTTTATGTGCAGGTGATGCTTTTTTGCTTGAAAGTGACTCCTAACATGGAATGTTGGGACATTTGCATATCTTATTTGTATAAGAAAATTTGCAAGGTGATATTTTTTTGCTTGAAAGTGACTCCTGACGTGGAATTTTGGGACATTTGCATATCTTACTTTGTATAAGAGAATTTGCATGGGGACTACTTAACTCATCCAATGCCAAAAGACAATAGCTAAATTTCTAGTATGCACTTGATATAGCTTCAAGGTAGTAGCTTCTTTCTGTAGCATGAACAAAGCCACCTTGTATGATTCATTTGCTCTCTCTCTCTCTCTCTCTCTATTATCTTGGATCCTTGTTTGTCGTTGAAAATGCCAACTATGATACAAAAATAACTCATTTTGCAACTTGCAAAGTAAAATTTTTGAAATGCAAGATTATTTGGTACAAGGTTGTTGATAATTAGATTATGAACTTGAATGTAAAATACCTTGAACTTTTAAATAATAAATTTGTAAATTATAAATATTGAGAAAAAACTACATCTTTATATGTTTAAAGGTTTTTGTATTGCCTATAAAAAATATTTTTGGTAAACACTGGTGTCGAGCGGATATTTTCCTAAACCACACACTACATTATACTTTAGTAGTACAGATAAATGGAGATATAGGCTGGGGTGCCTACCCTGGCCTCTGGGGTTGACACTGTAGGAATTAATAAGGGAGATAATTTATGTTTTAACGTGCTACTCTGCTGTTGTCATCGATCGTTCTTAGAGAAGAATGGAGGTGCAGGAGACGAGAGAGAGAGAGAGACGAATAGCCGAATGAGATTTGTTTCATTAATTATCATACATATACAATTGAAATAGGCGACGTTTCAGTTGTCGCTTTGTATTATTTTTATAAATATATATATATATATTTCAATAGACACAAGGAATGGCTCCTTGGGCTCGGTTTGCGTGTAAAATCGTCCCTAAGCTGGGGTGCCCATCCTGGCCTCTGGGTTTGAGACAAGGAAAGGCTCCTTGGGTTCAGGTATGGCGCCCAAACATGATCGGAATTCCGAAAGCAAGTCCAAAGCCGGCATCGTGTGCTCTGCGAGAGATGCAATCGGGTAGCACAGCAGAGCAGCCACCGCGCAGAGCATCCATGGCTTCCATTGCAGCCTCGCGGTGTCGAAGTAATTTATGCTCGGAACCTCCACGATACAAACATGCACCAGCAGCGACAGAATGACGATAGTCAAGAAGAGCCCGTTTCGACAGAGGCTGCGCCAGACACCACTTGGACTATTGCAGTGAGCGTAGATCTGGTTGAGGATCTGGCAAAGGATGAAGAAGGTGAAGATGATGGTGGTGTTGTCGTTCAATGTCAGGTCCCCTGCAAATTTGAACCATTTCAGCCCCACCGTCTGGAAGAGAAAGACCACGGCAAGCTGGTACAATGCCTGCGTCCATATCCTGCAGCGGGTAGAGTTGTCCAAGAGTGGTGTGTCGCGATGGAAAAGCTCTTTCATCTCCGAGAGGTTAAGATCAGTGGGGTCTTGGCAGGTCAAAGCCACAGGTGCCAATGTGTCGTTGAGTAGATTTAGCCAAAGTAGTTGTGCATTGGAAAGCGGTGACCCAAGCGATGGAAATACTGCACCCACTAAGCTCATCAAGACTACTACTGTGTCGAAGGGGAGATGATATGCAAAAAAGACCCTCAGATTGTAGGGAATGCGTCGGCTGTGCTCGATCATCTTTGGAACACATCCAAAGCCCTCACTCAATTGCATGTTGGTGACCAGGGACTCTCTCAAAGAACATGACCCCATTGCATTACTTATCACAAATACATCCTCTCCAGCTTTCTTTAGCTGGTTCACAAACATCACTTTCTTTGCTGAGGATGCACTTGCTAGCACGGCCGGATGTTGCACTTGTGTGCTGCCTCCAAAGAACACAGAAGATTCTATGGCCTCATCACCATTTCCCAGAATACCACAGTCTGTGGCAATTGCTTTTGCAGTACAGATGTGATCAGCTGTCACCAGTCTGATCATCATGCCAGCATTTCGAGAAGCAACCACAGCATTGGCTACATCAGGCCTGCATTCATCCCGTAGCCCAAAAATGCCAAGGAGAGTCAGCTCATCCTTTGGGAGCTCGTCACTCAGATTGTCATGTATACCTGGACCTGATGTTGTGTAGGCAAGCCCAACGCATTGCAATTTCTTGGCTGACATTCCCGAGACTACATTCTGAAGAAGAGGCTTATCCATGAGAATTTGAGCATTTGCAGCATTCAATGACTTGGAACACATGTCCACGATGTTTTGTGCTGGCCCCTTCCAATGGATTGTAATAAGGTTTGGTATGCCATCTGGGAAGGTCCTGTTCTTTACAGCAACCCCTTCACACATTGTTGTAGAATTGAAGGGCTCCTCTTTCATCTTTTCAGCTGTAGTGACTCTAGGCCTCAAGGCCACCCTTGCCCAGACATGCAACGCTTTGTTAATCTCAGCATTTTCCCCTGTTCCATTGCATTCATTCTCTACTATCCCTTGCTGCAACATTTCACAAATAGGAGCATGAACTTCTGCCAAATCTTCTCTCATATCTCCAGCAATCCAAGCTTGCTTAACTCTCATGTTTGTCCCCTTGGTAAGGGTACCCGTCTTGTCGGTGCAGATTGTTTTGGCAAAGCCAAGATTTTCACATGCTGAAAGGCTGCAGACGTAAGCTCCATCCCTCATCATTTTGCGCATGCATCTAGCCATGCTCAATGTGAGAACAAGCTCCGCCCCTTCAGGCTTGATGACTTCTAGAATGCTTAAGAAGTTCTGAAACACGACAGCAATGGTAAACCACAAACTTATCCCTTGCTGCCTCAGTCTGACTGTGAATTGTGAAATGATCAGGACAATTATGGACATCAAAATTCCCCAGATCATGCTGATCCTTGAAGACCATCTAGTGAGCTCCTCCAAACAGCATTCAAGTGGTGTTGGATCTGCTGTTTTGATCATTAGAACATGATGGTCATGACCTTCACTTTCTGATTTGCCCTTGACAACTAGAAAGCGCCTTTCCATTGTGCAGCTGTCCACCGTAAAACGCTGACATCCCAGCAAACCCCTTTCTGATAATACTGGTTGTGATTCTTCATCCACTACAACAGACAAATCTTCTGTGGTGGAATCACCATACTGGTTGGGCAAGGGAGGGCCCCGTGATAGTGATGATGACATTTCAGGACTTGCATTTGAGAGCTCCAATATATCTCCAGGGGCAATATCGAGGATGCTCATGCGATGCCACCTGCCTTCTCTTAGCACAATGAAGTTTCTCAATCGCTTGCTCACCTTATAAAAGCAGCGGCACAGTTGCATATCTGACAACATTTTGGACAGAAATTGGGCAGTCACTGGGACCAAGATGTTCACAACCGCCTTCCCTCCTGCAGATCCATTTTCACCTTCAGCTAGCCAAACTATCAGTGTGATCGCTGCAATCATCAGAAGGATGATACGCTCTTTCATTGCATTCCAGAGACATGCAAAGAACAGTTTGAGAAATAAAGTTTGATGCTGGGGATTCTCTTCCTTAACACCTCTGCCAGATGTAGCACCGTTCAGCGGAGATGAAGTGGGCTCTGATCCATCGATCAATGGTTCATGCATCTCCCTATAAACAGAGCTAGACTTTAATACAGGTCGGAGAAGCAGTGATTTTCCATGATGATTCTCTTTCTCAAATGCAGTTGCTGTACTATCATGGAATTTATTGTACTTCCGTCGCATTCTACATGTTGCACGGATAACGATCAAGGTGGCTGCATTGGAAAGCAACCGCTTTCTGCCAGATGGGACATGGTCCAGTGGAGATGGAGCAAGCTCTGTTGTGCGGATCACCAATAGCTCATTTTCCTCCCCATGAATTGCGGCACTGGAGCTTGCTCTTAGTTTTGCTCCTCTTGCAGTGCCATGGCAATTAGGGTATTGAGTTTGATCAGGCTTTCGTAAACAATCATCTTCATATGCCTCTTTTCCCTCCATACCTGCCGATTTTCCTGTTGTCCATCCATGTAGTGAAAATTGTCAGATGGGCACAACTAAGATACTGTGATCATCCAGCTTACCACAATTGTTGAAGATTTTAATGGACCCTACCCAATCAGGCTTAAATAAACAACAGGAAATGGAGCTAGTAGTGATAGCAAGAAACAATAGTGTAGTCGTACGGTAGGAACTCTTATTACATTATGTTATGGTGTAAGAACTGCAGCTATTACTCTAATGTTAGTCCCATAAACTTTCCCTCATGTACGCTTATTGCATTATGTTATGATGTGAGAACTGCAGCTATTACTCTAATGCTATGTCGAGCCTTAAGGAGAGCACACAGCACTCACCACTTGCAAAAGGAGACAGACGCGCACTGGAGAGCTGACAGTTTTGCTGACTGCTGTCTTCTGTTAAGCAGGCAAATTAGCTTGAGAATTAGAGCTGTACCCGAAGCAAAAGTCAGGTGTAGGTGAATGCTCATATGGGAAATGAGCCTTTCCCTCAACACGTAAAGTAAACGCGTGCGCTTTCACTCGTATGGCCCCCCTTGGAGAGTATATTCGTGACCTTCTTAGCCTGGAACCAGCCCTCAAATTTAAAGGGCTACCCAACTTTTTATTTAGAAGGTCTTAGAGGACCTCTCCTTTTCTTTTTAAAGAGTTTGGAAGGGCATATAACTATTTTTCTAAAATTTTTACCTTTCTTTTGAAGGGTAATTAATATATGTATCACCCTTCTCTAGAAGGGCAAAACCGCCTTTGAAGGGTGTTGCAACCTTCAAATTTTAGGCTTGCCTGGAAATGCGTTTACGATACCAATACACAACTCAAGGACGTAAAGAAAGGCTCATTTCCGTGTTTATTTTTGCAAGTCCACTAGGTTTTTTCCATTGAACAGCTCCGTGAACAAGTGCCTTTCTCTTGGAAGGACTTTTTCAAAATTTTGACCTTCGAGAGACATGTATTCTAAAATTTGCATTTCTACCTAATAGAATAGTATTTGAGAAAAAAAATAAATAACTATGACAGTTATATAAGCCATCTTGTTGGTTTTTCGTGTCCATTAATTTAAAAAAATATAATACCGATATGAAAATTCCCAATGCCATATACGCCATGGGATGATGGGCCATGGGCCACCGGAACTCTTTACAAGTTTGCAATGAGTCGCCTGACAAAAGACGCAACTTTACGTCCTTGAGTTGTGTGTCGGTATCGTAAATGCATGTGCCCCCTACGTCCAAGAGCCGTCAATGTCTTGACTGTTACTGTCTATTGATTGATTACTCGAAATTATTGTCTTACGTTTGGGAATTGGGAACTTGCCACATGGCACAAGCCAAAGCCACTGCCACCGTTCTACAGTCTAGGGGACACAACGTCAGGTTTGTCTATTATAGAGGGGCCAGCCGTCAGGGCACGTGCGCCGCCGCCATGGGGACGTGGGCGGCGGGCCGCCGGAACTCTTGACAAGTTCGAATAGCGTCAAACTGGTTGCATCTGAAACCAAGATGGTTGGAACTTGGGCGATACGAGATCTTTAGTACACCCACAAGTTTGCATAGCGCCACACATGTAGAGACAAGGCTTTATGGGCTCCCAGCCTAAACTCATTTGAATTTGAGCTGAGTGTGGACAAGGCTTTATGGGCTCCCATGTGTGGCTAAGTACTTTTAGACTTTGAACTCATCTCCTTCTACTCACAATCTTTCATGCCCATACACCCATCTGCCCATGTGTCCATGGCATCTCTCTCTATTAGAGTCTCTCCCTCTCATTTATCATGTTAAATATATGTTAATTATATATATATATACATATATATAGTTCTCTTTACATATATATACACTAGTGCTCAGTGCCAGAACCTACACAAGCATTGTCGTGACGTTGTGCATCCACCACTACAAACTTGAGGGCAGAGTTTTTCGCCAAGAATTTGAAAACATTAGTCAGTGTCATTAGGAATTTATTTTCCGTTGTGTGTGTGTCTTTCTGTTTTTATGATTTTGTGGAAGATACTACATGGGGAGAATGCATATTATGGAGTGATGAATTTCTCCATGAATCATTGCTTCCATAAAGTTTGTGCAAGGTGGATTTGGCTATATAAAACATTTGAGGGCCATATACGAGTCTAATGGAGTTGTTATGGTGCCATGGTGATTATTTTATTAAGCATTGTTTTGGAAAGCTGAAATGGTTGCAACATCCTTTGAAGTATGTTTGATGTTCAATGTAGAAGAAGTCACAAGCAAAGATGAATGCGCAAAACTTGTACAATTTATGGAGGAGCTTGTTCAAGGATTGGATGTATACGTTAGAATGTTAAGGATAGTTGTTTCCATGGACATGTCATTAATATTGAAGAAAATGCATTCAACACCAAAGATGAGGTTGTTTTATCAATGCGATGTAAGGGTGTTGAATTTGGGTAATAAACATGAAGATTGATAGAGTTGTCTTCGAGATTTGAGACGTGCTTTGTGTCACTACAAGGAGATAGGAGAATAGTGATGGCCGTTTTCGACACAAATTAGTGGCATCGCTAAATGCGACGTAAATAGCGACGGTACTCAAACGAAAAAAAGAGGGTCAAAACCCGAGCATGGCATTTTGCACAAAACAGCGAAAGAGGGAGTGAAAGAGAGAGCAAACTACATCGTGCATTTGGGAGAGAGAGAGGGAGAGAAAGAGGGAGAATGAGAGCTTCTCACTACCGCTGCCGCCATTTGTGAAGAAGAGGAGGAAGTGCACCAAGGACGAAAAGGAGCCGCCGTCGCGAAGAGGAGTCGCCAAATCCATCCTTGGGCCTTTGCGGTGAGTGCATTGCTCTCTCTTGGTTTGTTTGTTTTTTTTTCCTTTTCTTTTGTTTGTTTTTGTTAAACATAATGTGTACCGAGGGAGAAAGAGAGGAAATGAGAGAGGGAGAGGAAGAGAGAGAGAAAAAAAGAAAGAGAGAAAGAGAGAGGGAGGGAGGGAGAGAGGACAAGGAATGGATAAAAAACAAAGAGAGGGTAAGATCTTGTTCTTTAATTTATTCTTTTATTGTTTGTAGTAGTAGTAGTAGTAGTAGTAGTAGTAGCAGAGAGAGAAAAAGATGTTTTGTTAAAGGTGCACCTTGGGTGTGTTCAACGCTTCGGGATGGCGAGTAGTAGTAGCAGTGGTGGTGGTGGTGGTAGTAGTAGTAGTAGTAGTAGTAGTAGTAGAGAGAGTGTGTGAGAGAGAGACAAAGGTTTTGTTAAAGGTGCACCTTTGGTGTGTTCAACGCTTCAGGAAGGCAAGTACTAGTAGTAGTAGTGGTAGTAGTAGTAGTAGTAGTAGTAGTAGTAGAGAGAGAGAGAGAGAGAGAGAGAGGTGGTGGTGGTGGTAGTAGTGTGTGTGTGTATATATATATATATATATTGTTAAGGGTGTACCGTAGGTGTATTCAATGCTTCAGGAAGGCGCAGAAGGCCTATGTCTCCAGGCTCGGTAAAGCGAAAAGAGAGATTGGACTTGGAGATGAAAGAATGGTTTTATTGACATACTTTTTGCTACCTCCTCCTACGCTCTGCATATCGAGTCACACACAAAGGAAAAAAGGTGACGAGGTTCGATGCAATACCACAGAACGGGGAACACTCCGATATAGGGTAGCTAGTCCCTCGCTCCCATGCATATAAATTACACTTTACATACTGTAGGCCCACATGGGAACTTTACATATATTAATTTTATTGAGTTACAAGAGAAGAAATCCCTTCTCAGGCAATTTAAGAAAGAAAAAAAGAATGATAATAAAAACAAATTGTTTGTCGTAACGTAGACCAAATGGAAAATGATGAAGGTCGTGATGTTCAAGATCGCGAGGCGTATCTTAATCAGTGTGCCCCATGTCCTTGCTCTCAATGTAAGATGGCAATTAGATGAAAACGTCGATTGTCTATAGAACACGTACGACGCTTCGAGTTTCAATCAGAGATCATTGATCAGGCGATCTCAGATTTTGAGCAAACGGTAAGAAAAGTGTATATCAATTATGCATCGTATTCGCAAACTAATTGAATATCATATACCAAAACATTGGATGTGACCATAAAATTTATTACAGGGAGCTGACGTCTCATCCCAAGGAGGAATGCACCCTTTGTGGCCAATTAAAAGAGTTCATGGGCGTACGATGGATGGAGTGCCTGAGCCAATCCACCAATTGGAAGGCACTACCCATTCTATACCGTCAATACCAGAGAAAACAAACAGCCTTCCAGACTTTCTTACAATCTTAGAGCTTGAAATGGAGGCAATGATCGATACATTGATGCCCATGGATGTCGAGACATCTGATCCGCTTAGAGAGGAAGCATCCATACCATTATATGATGGGTGTTGAGTATCTCGCAGGAAGACACATTTTGCTTGCACTCCTAAGTGTGCAAGCAAAATATGAATGGAGTGATGCGAGTGTGACAGAGTTGTTCAGATACCGTCTATGTACGCTTCGTTGATTTCTATTTGGTACAATCATTAAAAATAATTTTTCTTTTTCAAGGTGTTTTATGATTTCTTTTTAGGTTGCTAAAGTATCATATCTTCACTACAAGGATACACACATATAGCGACGCTAAGTAGCCACATTTTTTTTTCGTCATCGGTATTAGCCTCGCTATTAGCGTCGGTATCTGCGTCTTTAAAAACGTAGGTATTTGAGTCGGTATTAGCGACGCAAATACCGACGTTTTTAAAGACGCAGATACCGACGCTAATAGCGACGACTTACTGCGGTAAAATTTCTTCGAAACCCGAACGTTTCTTTCATATGAGCGCGTGAAGGTAGAGAGAAAGAAAGGATTGTGAGCAAGAGAGGGAGGTGACCAAGGAAGCAAGCCGCGAGCCGCACGCAAGGAGAGGAGCGTCGCCTGCATGAAGAGGTCATGGAAGAAGAAGAGAGCACGAAGGTATGCCCTGTTTTGATTTCTTTACAATCTTTGTTTTGCTTTGCAATGTAGGTTAGAAAGTATTGGTTTGTCTTCGATCTTTGTGTTGCTTTGTGTTGCTTTGCAATGTAGGTTAGGAAGTATTGAAAGAGAGAGAAATGGAAGCGAGTGTTTTCAAAAAATTTCTTGTGTTGGTTTTTATTCTTTGCAATGTAGGTACGAAAATGTATATGTGTGAGCATAGTTTAGAGCTGACCTCAAAGATAGATAAGTTTAGAGCTGACCTCAAAGATAGATAAGTTTAGAGCCGAACTCAAAGAGATAGGTATGAAAATTAAAAGAAAAAGACCTGAAATATATATAGTGGAGTGGTCCCAATATACAATATAGAATCTTTATTAAATTATCATTCCATTACATCGCAATCAAGATGTCTAGCACTCATGACCAACATGGTGGTGATCGTGAGGCTTGGCTCAATCAACGTGTCCCCTGTCCATGTACACAATGCAAATTGGCCATTCGTCGGAAACGTCGTTTGTCCATAGAGCATGTGCAATGGTATGGAGAGTTTCGAGTTGAGATAATCGACCAAGAAATCTTGAATTACGAGATTGCGGTAAGTTCTCTCTCATTACATACTATATGACATGTAATTGATTTAAGTATAACAGTTTGGGGTTATCTTAGAAGTTAGCTCCTTAACGTCCTTTACAGGGTCAGGGCCATGTCGATACATTGCAGTCCACAGATCTCTTGCATCCAGTAAGACGGGTTCGTCCGTGCTCTATACAAATGCCGTCCGAGATAACTAACTGTCTCATAGAAGGTGATAACTCTCAACCCCCTTCTATGGGTGAGAATGCTGGAGACATGGATGATCCTCTTGCTTTTTTGGATCTCGAGTTAGAGGACATGATCGAATCATTGCTTCCAACGAACTCGGAATCCCAAGATCCTTTAATTGCGGAGGCTGCCATTCCATTGTATGATGGGAGGCGGGTATCCCGTTTGAAGACACTTCTTGCATTGTTGAGCATACAAACAAAGTATGGATGGAGCGATGCGAGTGTGACAGAGCTATTCAGGTATATTATGATGTGTATGATTCTTGTGCTATATAGTACTCTAATAACGTGCTTCATTGCAATTTGTAGAACGTTGAAATCTTACATTTTGCCTACCCAAAACACAATGCCTGAGTCTCGTGACGATGCAAGACAAGTGCTGTGAAAGCTAGGCATGGATTATAATTGCATTCATGCTTGCCCCAATGATTGTGTTCTCTTCCGGGGAGAGTTTGAATTGTTGGCCACATGTCCCAAGTGCGGTGCGGACAGGTATCGAAATGACTTGCAAGGATAGACTTTTCCGCAGAAGGTTTTGAGGCACTTTCCGCTGATACCGCGTGTTCGTCACATTTTTTAGACCAAGAGTTTTGCAAATTCGACTACATGGCATGCGGAAAATCGATCACTCATGGTGTACATCATACACCAGCTGACTCAGAAGCATGGCATCACATTGACGAGACTTTCCTTGACTTTGCAAAGGAGGCGAGGAATCTACGATTCGGTCTTGCCATGGATGGGGTAAATCCTTTTGGTTTACGTTCCACCTCCTATAGTGTATGGCCCGTGGTCCTTGTTAACTACAATGTACCGCCATGGCTTTCCACCAAGAAAGGACACCTTTTGCTCAGTTTGCTTGTGCGTGGACGATACAAAGTCAAGAATATGGATGTCTACCTCTCTCCACAAATTGATGAGCTAAAGGAGTTGTGGGAGGGAATTGTAGTGGAGGACATGAGCAAACATATTGGTAGGCGATCCGCAACTATAAGGGCAATTCTTATGTGGACCATGCATGACTTTCCAGGTTATGGAGAATGCTCTGGTAAAGCGTGTTTTCTTATTTTGCTAGTTTTCTTTGAGCGATGTTGGTGTTATGACATGCCTCATTGTACGTGTATTCTGCAGGGCTAGTCACATCAAGTTACTATACATGTCCTCTGTGTGGACCAAGGTTGGATTCTCGTATGTCAAAATCTATGAAGAATATGGTATTTGAGGGACATCGGGCTTTTTTGCCAGAGAGTCATGTCATGAGAGAAGGATTTCTTGGTCACCTTCTTGCGAGAATGAACGCACTGAGCTGGTTTGATCGTAGGATGGTGGACCAAGACTCGCTTCCCAGTGGAATGTAACGCTTCTCAATTTTCTATGAGCTGACTTATTGGAAAAAACTGAAGATTAACCACCTTTTAGATCCCATGCACATTTTTAAGAATGTGGGTAGCTTGCTATGGGACCACCTCACTGGGCAGCGAGACACACTAGGAGCGAGGATGGATTTGAAAGCAGTGGGAAAGATGGAACCATATTGGCCTGTAAGTGGCGTCGACGGTTGAGTGCAATTGCCGCGCGCTCTTTGGGTTTTGTCTGGCAATGAAGTGCGACGAGTAAAGGAAAACATCAAGTCCTTTTGCACGCTGACTGGCCTAATGCGTTCTCTCATGACAACATTCACAAAGGATGACCAACTGATAGGACTCAAATCCCATGATTGGCATAAGATGTATCAGGTATGTACGGTATGAGGCTGCGTATGGCATGATTTTGCATATTAGATTTCAGAATCTCCGTTTGTTTATACACAATGTTAATTACATGGTTTTCACAGTTCGTATTGTGGATCGCAATCGTGGGGTCTCTGACATCGGAGGTATGGACAACCATTTACAAATTATCCGAGTTGGTTCAGTTTGTCTCCCAAAAAGAGCCGATGCACAGCTTTCCCATTCCACCTCAGCACAATCGGCAGACTCTAGACGGTCCGAAGCTTCGGTTTCCAGTAGACGCAGTTGTCGCAGGTCTCGCTTTGCTTCAGAGTCACGTGGTCGAGGAGGAGGTAGCTCTTGTTGTGGGGACGCGGATGCAGTCTCTCCCACTCGCACTGCCACCAGGGAGTCGACACCGTCTTTCAGTGGTGGTGGCGGGCAGACGTCTACTGCTCCCACTCCTTCACGCACCCCACCGTTCACTCCCATGGCCGACAAGAAGTACACGAAACCCACTCCTCCAGGTATGTATTTTCACATGAAGATTTTCGCAGTAGCACTTATGAATTCAAATTGTGTTTGACATTAATGTCCTGAAAGTACCCGTTTGAAAAATCTTGCAAGTTACTCGTATCTCATAGATAAGGCCTCTGGCCATTTATACATGAATGATGATGGAAAAGCTGTCATCTCTAGGATGCATGAGTTGTGCCAACAAGTATTTCGGCACAACATTACAGAAAAGTGGAAGGAGATCCCAAATGCCAGCAAGGAGTACATAATCGATACATTGTATTGAGAGTTCCCTCAGCCCTCTAGCAATGATAGATTTTCGAGAGGGTGGATGATGACGTGTATGCGTGACTATCAGTCGCATAGGCGGTCTAATGCACACGAAGTAGTCAAGCAAGGAAAATCGAAGCCGGAGTGGCTGGATACAGAGAACTGGAGTAATCTCCAGGATGAGGCGACATCCACTCCAGACAAGTGGAAGCAGCAGAAGGACGCAGCAAAGGCGCGCTTGGACGCAGGATTAGTGCATCACCTTGGTAGCGGCGGCCACGCAACATTCGTGGCAGATTTTGTAAGTATTAATAGGGTAGAGTACTCTAATTTAATGACATCCATGTTGATGTATGTATTTCGAACATGAATCTCAAGTACGTTGTTTTTCAATGTTTGTGTGCCACAGCAAGGTTTTACGAATCGCGACTCGACTACACTGGAGGTGACATACAGGGAGAAGCATGGCTTGAGTGCCCTGATCGAGAAGCTCTATGCTCGCGGAGGACCAGTAAGTAGTAATAAATATCATTCCTAATTTGAGAAATCTGTCATTATATGTCAGTTTGTATTTGGTACTCACAATTATATATGCATTTGCTAATGCACACTCCCTTTGATATGCCACTACAACGAGAGGAGTTTTTTCATGCGGATGAGTCGTAGAGAGCAGATTAGACTACATAGGATTACTCCCCATCTTGTATTATGTAAGGCATTATGGCCTCTATCCTCCATATGTAATAGCAAAGTATATATGATTCGGACTTCTATGTTGTAGCATGACTCCATATTTGCTTTGTCGTAGTAGCACTTCTCAATTTAAGTTTTGTTATTTTCTTTATCAATGCAGTGCACATTTCTGTTAATTAATGTCATGAAAGTACTTGTTTGCAAAGTCTTATAATTATTTGGGATCGATTGTCTAACTTCTTTGACAGCAGGAATTGTCTCTTAGCCCTATGTGGCTCAACTGTGGCAGGGTTGCATCTGTAGCGCTGCCACAAAAAAAATTTATTCTCTGCAACCGTCGGTATCAGCGTCGGAAAATAATTTTGCAATCATCGGTATTAACATCGGAAATTCTCTGTAACTGTCGTTATTTTCGTCGGTATTAGCATCGGTATCTGCGTCGCTAAATAGTGACGCAAATAGCGACGTTTTTCTAGCGACGGTAATACCGACGCTAATACTGACAACGGGGATATTTTATATATATAAAGAAAACATTGTTATAAACGTCGTTATAGCATGTATATGTTGTAGTGATTACCACTTGCAAATACCATGCCTGAGTCTCGTGATGATGCGATGTCGTGATGCTGCACGTCTGCCACTGCAAACTTGAGGGCGAAAATTTCTGCCACAAATTTGAACTCTTAATTCAATGTCATTATGAGTTTATTTTCCATTGTGTGTTTCTTTTGTGTTTGCATTTGCATAAAGCACGAGCACATATAGGTAGGCAAGGCACATTCACTTCAAAACATTCATAATTTTGTGCTTACAACACATGGATTCGACATTGTAAAATTCTTGAATCATGAAAGATTGGGCATGAATCTCTATATCTGCAAGGGTACATTGTATGAAAATTAGGAGAGAATGTATGTTTTGATGATGACACAAGTCGGGTGTGGTTGAATGATTCTTTCCATTGCATCTTCACAATTACACAAGCTACTTCCACATAGTGGTATGGATAGGAATGAAGCTGTAAAAGAGGATTAGACTACCAAAGCAAAGTTTTACACAAGGTTACTAGAAGTATAAATTCCAAAGAAGAAAGAAAAAAGACAAATGTATGTTGAAACAAAGGAGGAGAATGAAGAAGAAATCAAACAACTGAGGATATACAGGAGGGAACTTGTATGTATATCAGACAGAAGATAAATTGCATTACATGGAGGAAAGTTTGAAGTGGCCATATGGGCGGGTAGAGATTTGGCAATGGATAAATTCGATATTTTCTTCATGAGCAATTCCTGCAAAGTTGATGAAAGAAAAAGGCAAATTGCTAATATGGGCAGATTATTGTGGCCGATACATTGCTTTGCACTTAAGATTTAAATATGATATGCTAGCTTTTTTCGGCTACTATTATGGTGGAGGCATTCTAAAAGCAAGCATTGACGTCAAGATGGCGATAGGAAAATGAAAATAAAAAGCTTTTATTAAGCTTTTTATTTGCATGCCCTAGATTGGGAGAGAAGGAAGATAACGAGTGGGATCATCAAGCTTAAAAGAAGGAGAGGACGGAGCCATAAAAGAGGAAAAAGGACGACGTGAGTAGAATCGACTGCAGGAACGTGAAGACGACTACGATAGAGGTAGAGAGCCGATGAACAAATATGCCGTAGCGGAAGGAGCTGCAGGAAAGCTGCTGCAAAGTGGACAATGATGCAGGATATGGAGATGACGAAGGCAAGAGGAAGCTGTTGGAAGAAGGACCGGCAATGCTAAGCTCGGGCCCACCTATTGGCCATCACCACAGAGTCCGCAGCACGAAGCCGCTATCTCCACGGTCTCCCCACCAGTGCCGTGCTCTACCAATCCCTTGGCCGCTGCCACAATGCTTCAGCCACCTCCATGAAGACGAGGAAGGATGCCGAATAGGAAGCTACAATCAGTGTCCTGCATACAAAGATGCGAAGACAACGGAGATGATAGGCTTGGAACACGTGCTCTAAATATGAAGGATGATGATGAAGTAGCTGCAATTATGAGGTTGGAAGGAAGCACAAGAACCTGAAGTCAAAGGTGACAAAGGAGATAGCAAAAGACGACGTCAACAGCTTTAAAACACGAGTTTGCAAAGTATAAAGGAGATGGTGAACTCCGGACAACAATACAAAAGGAAAGAAGTTGCTAAAGGGGTGTGACCATGAGCTCTGCTTCATCACCATATTCTCTTCCTCTCGGACCTTACATGACGCCAGATCGTTGGCTTCTTTAGGAAGGGCTTTCCCTCCAACGCTGATGCCCTACACCCTATCCTAATCGACAACAAACGTGCTCCCCAATCAGATAGTCAAGACATCCTTATTACTATGTCAGAAAACACTATTCTATCTCCTCCCAATATAAAGCGGTTTGCTGTGAAAGCTGATGCCTTTTCATGTATTACAAACAAAGCGTATAAGACAAGAGAACCCTATAGATTCTTTCAGCTGAATTCAATGTATGAATACATATGTTATGATTGAATGCCTTGATTTCCCACTTCTCTTTTATGCCTATATATGTTATCAATCGAATATGAAAATCAAGCATTCTTTTTGCTCCATGAATTTTCCATGAGTTGAGTACTCTCAAATTTTGTACTCTTCATAATCCTTTGTTTCCATCTCGAAAAGCGTCCCTGTGGCGAGCGACATTCATGAACTCTCGCAAGTATTTCCATGCGACATCTGGTGAACCCGACGTGAAAGTGTCGCTTCTGATTGGTGAGATGGGAGATTCTTTAAATACTCCACCCACTTCATCATCAAGTGCTTTATCCTTTTCAATCGACAAGATGGAGAATCTATTGTAGACTCTATCTTCGGCTATTATGATGCAGAACTAACAAATGCAGTTATCTATGTAGCAGCAGCAGCTACATCAATAACAATTGGATAAAAAATGGATGCTACATCAAGAACAAGAGCATACACATGGAGCAACCAAAGCAATCGAGACTGTGGTAAGTGGACGTAAATTATTTGATGACCAGAATGTCTCAGTTTATATTAAAACTTTTGAAAGCCAGATGTGCTTTTTTGGTGTTCCTACCAATTGGAGCAATTACTTCTTATGGCTTGTCATGCATGCTTTGAGGATCAGAGTGACTGATTTATTTGTGCAAGATTCAAACTGGAATGTCTTCAAGAAGGCGCTTAAAGATGAATATTTCCTGGAAAATTATGGCATTGCTACTTGGAAGACATTCAGGGAGTGGGTCTATTAGCCAAGAAAGAACTTGTTTCTTCCGAGTTATTGCGCAAGTTTGAAAAATGCTACAATCAGTTGGGTACATTTGAACAAAGAGCTATATATTCGGAGAAAGTGGAGTTATTTTTGCAAGTGGCTGATCCTGCACTTCAGGACGAGTTGGGAGAGCTTCTTGAAGACTGAACATAGCCTATGGGACTGAAGATGGATTGGTAAGATGCTATTGAAGCGGTCTTCACATTAACGAAGATGGAAGACACGCCTGCAACACGGTATACAAACTCCCCTAACAATGTTTACTCCTATCTCCACTTCTCCTACTGCTCCTTCCACTTCTTCTACCTCCCACCCCATCTCTATGCCTACTTCTATGTCTATGCCTATGCCTATTCCTGCAGCAGTTGTTAGGCCATCTGCCAAACCAACTGTCGAAGACATGGTGGAAGAAATTTCAAAGAATGTGAAGAATCTTCAAATAAAGATGGCCAGAAGAGATCATCATCCACTTAACCTAGCTCCAACTTATGTTCCCTCTTCTTCCACTCATATAAATCTTTCATAAATGATCGTGTTCGCCAATGCATATGGTGCGACAGTCCAGACCATGAGCGCAAAGACTGTCAAGACTTCAAAGAGGCGAAAAGATTGAAGTTGGTGGTGTGAAAGGATAGGATGATATGCTTCAAGGACTCAGAGCAACCACTCAAAACAATTTTCGACAAAGGAGGTATGAAGAAATTATTGGAAGAAACTCTTTTACGTTCCTCTTATGTAAAGCAATAGGCAGTAAGAGAAGGTGCAGCCTATGGTCTTCAATTGAAGCAACTACCGAAAGATAAGTCTCCTTTATGGCCTTATGCAATGCATGCGGAAAAGAAAGGTAAAGTTTATTCATTTGAACTTTCATTCATAGGAGATGCAATTAGAAAATGAACCAGATGGAATGATTGCATAGATGTCTTCTCTATCTATGCTTATATTGCAAAATCTCAAGGATTTGAAGCACTTGTTGAAGAAAAGCGCAAAAGAGATAATGATCAACCAGAAGGATCAAAGAAAGCGATATGATCAGTTTCGGCTTGCCCTTGAAAGCAGAGATTTGACTACGATGAAGACACCTCTAGGCCTTGTCCGAATGCGTACGCTTCCACAAGGAGCTACTAATTCAGTTGCTCATATGATGAATGGAATGAACAAGGTTCTACGACATTTTATCCTCGAGCTTATTATGCATTTCATTGATGACTTACCTATCAAGGGTTGTTTGGAAGAAGGTGAAGATGATTCTTTAGATGATCATGGATGCAGATTCTTTGTGACTTCACATATTAGAGATGTTGCAGACTGGAAGAAGTGAATTTGACCTTGTCAGGGTTGAAGTCTATTTTTGGTGCCAGAGAAGTTTTGATTGTTAGTCATATGTGTGGATATTATGGTAGAAAGCCTTCTATTGCAAAGGTTGATGCCATAAAAATATATGGAAACTTGTTCCTCAACTTTAGAGGTTCGCAGGTTTCTAGGACCTTATGTCTTTTATCTTATTTGGATTCCTCACTTTGCTCATGTTGCAGATGATCTTTATCAACTCTTGAGAAGAGGGCAACACTTTTCTTGGGAGATGAAACATACTAAAGCCATGCAGAAACTGAAGAAATTATTGAGAGCCGCTCTGACTCTTCAAAAGGCAGATTATGAGTGTGGAAGACATATTGTGCTTACTGTTGATACTAGTCCTATTGGCATTGGATGGGCTGTTGGCCAAGATGATACATATGGGAATAGGTATGCTATTCGGTTTGGGGCGAAAGTCCTAAACGAGTGACAATGAAGGTATCCAAAAATTAAGAGAGAGCTCTTGGGAGTTGTCACAGCTCTCAAGAATAACAAAGAGCATTTCATTGGAGCTGTTGTGGTGGTTGAGACTGATTGTTTGCCTCTTCTAGGTATGATCATGAGTTGTTCTACTCCAGATATTGCAATGCTTAGGTGGATTGGGTACATAAAATCCATGAATCTTGAGTTCAGGCACATAACAGGTAAAGACAACCTAGTAGCTAATATGCTTTCACGAGCAAAGTATGATGATATGGATTTTTCTTGCATTGATGATGATGAAGATGGGGTTGATCTTTCAGCCATACATGCTGATCATACTTGTCATGTGTCTGCTTTGGGAAGTTTTAATGAGTCTTTGTATATAGAAGAGTATTTGCAAATTAGTCGTTATTTGAGCACAATGGCTAAACAGGATGGATGGACTGATGCGGATTTCAAGAAAACTCGAAGAAAATCTTATGGTTTCTTCTTGCGAAGAGGACTACTTTGGAAGCATCCACGAAAGCGAGGAGGACAGCCATTGAGAGTTGTTTGTGATAGAGCTTCACAAGAGCGTATCATGAAAGAATTCCATAAAAGTCTTTGGGCTGGGCATCGAGCTGCTTGGGCGACCTATGAGAAGATCAAAGAGCATTATTGGTGAAAAGGAATGTATAAAGATATCTCATAGTTTGTTGAGACATGCCCTAATTATTAGTTGTTCTCTTCAGTGAGGCATAGAGATGAGCTTCATCCTACCTACCCACTATGTATTCCTTACAAGTGGGTTCTTGATTTGATTACTATGCATATTTGTTTATGGCAGATGCGCTATATTGTTTTGGCAGGAGACGATCTCACAAATCAAGTGGAAGGAAGAGCATTACGAACAAAGTTTACTTTAGTGGTTTGTAAGTTCCTATTGGAGAATGTTTTTTGCATGTATGGATGTATTGAGAAAGTTATTGTAGATATATTTGGATGTTGATAAGGCTAGAGAGTTTTCCTCCCACCTTGGCATTAAACTTGCTTTGACTTTGGCATATAATCCAGAAGGCAACGGGAAGAGCGAAAGAGGCCATCCGCCAATTGTGAAATCCTTGGTTAAAGCATGTGGTGGATGGGTTCAAGAGTGGCCTAGGTTGTTGCCTTATGCTTTATGGGCTGATTGCACTACTCATGGCGTGACTACAGGATATATGCCAACTGAGTTAATGTATGGACAGAAGCCAGTCATGCCTATAGAAACTTGCAGACTTACTTGGAGTGCTTTATCATGGCAATAAGAAGAGGTGACTAGGGAAGATCTTTTGGCTCTTCATATTCGTCAGTTGGAAAGAAGACCTGAAGATATTGAGAAAGCAATTATAAAGCTCAAAGAGGCCAGAATTCGCAACAAAGACCACTTTGATAGTAGACACAAATTGACGTCTAAAGAGACAAAGGAGGAAGATTGAGTGTTGGTCTATGACAATAGTCTAGACAACCAGTATAGTGCTATCCGCAAGGTTTCCAGACGATGGTTTGGGCCCTATTTAGTGCAGCATGTCCATGAAAATGCTACATATTCTTTGGCAGAACTTGATGGTACTGCCTTGTGGATTCCAATTGCAAGGAAGAGAATCAAACTCTTCAAGAGAAGAGATGCTACAACTTATGCAGTCGAGGAGTTGGATGATGCAAATTATGATGGACTTGAGCCAGCAGAGGATGAAGATGAAGATATGGACATTGAAGATGCTTTGTAGGAGACGAAGAGATAGCATTAATCATTGAGCTTGGCGGTGATGAGGATGGGTAGTTGTGGCCCATCTGAAGGATGTGCAGGTTTGGAGGGGGCAAATGTCGTGACATTGTGCGTCTGCCACTGCAAACTTGAGGGCAGAATTTTCTGCCAAAAATTTTGAACTCTTAAGTCAATGTCATTATGAGTTTATTTTCCGTTGTGTGTTTCTTTTGTGTTTGCATCTGCATGAAGTATGAGCACATATAGGTAGGCTAGGCACATTCACTTCAAAACATTCATAATTTTGTGCTTACAACACATGGACCACATTGCAAAATTCTTCAATCATGAACGATTGGGCATGAATCTCTATATCTAGTAGGGTACATTGTATGAAAATCAGGAGAGAATGTATGTTTTGAAGATGACACAAGTCGAGTGTGGTTGAATGATTCTTTCCATTGCATCTTCGCAATTACACAAGCTACTTCCACATAGTGGTATGGATGGAAATGAAGCTGTAAAAGAGGATTAGACTACCAAAGAAAAGTTTTACGCAAGGTTAGTAGAATTACACATTGCAAAGAAGAAAGAAAAAAGACAAATGTATGTTGAAACAAAGGAGGAGAATGAAGAAGAAATCAAACAACCGAGGATATGGAGGAGGGAGCTTGTATGTATATCGGACAGAAGATAAATTGTGTTGCATGGAGGAAAGTTAGCGAGATGGGCGGGTAGAGATTTGGCATTGGAGAAATTAGATATTTTCTTCATGAGCAATTCAGTAGAGTTGATGAAATAAAAAGGGAATTGCTAATATGGGCAGATTATTATGGCCGATACATTGCTTTGCACTTAGCGAGATGGGCGGGTAGAGATTTGGCATTGGAGAAATTAGATATTTTCTTCATGAGCAATTCAGTAGAGTTGATGAAATAAAAAGGGAATTGCTAATATGGGCAGATTATTATGGCCGATACATTGCTTTGCACTTAAGATTTAAATCTGATATGCTAGATTTTTTTGGCTACTATTATGGTGGAGGCATTCTAAACGCAAGCATTGATGTCAAGATGGCGACAGGAAAAGGAAAAGCGAAAGCTTTTCTTAAGCTTTTTCGTTGTGTGCTTTAGATTGGGAGAGAACGACGATTATGAGTGGGATCATCAAGCTTAAAAGAAGGAGAGGACGGAGCCATAAAAGAGGAAAAAAAACGACGTGAGAAGAATCGACTGCAAAAACGTGAAGATGACTACGATAGAGGTAGAGAGCCGCTGAACAAACATGCCATAGCGGAAGGAGCTTTAGAAAAGCTGTTGCAAAGTGGATGATGATGCAGGATATGGAGATGATGAAGGCAAGAGGAAGATGCAAAGGACCGGCAACGCTAAGCCTGGGCCCGCCTATTGGCCATCGCCATAGAGTTTGCAGCAGTGCCAATCCACTATCTCCACGGTCTCCCCACCAGTGCCCTACTCTGCCAATCCCTTGGATGCTTCGACCACCATGCTTCTGCCACCTCCATGAAGACGAGGAAGGATGTCGAATAGGAAGTTATAGTCAGTGTCCTGCATACAAAGACGCGAAGATGACAGAGATGACAAACTAGAAACACGTACTATGAATATGAAGGACAACGATGAAGTAGCTGCAGTTATGAGATTGGAAGGAAGCAGAAGAACCTGAAGTCGAAGGTGATGAAGGAGTCAGCAAAAGACGACGTCAACAGCTTCAAAACACGAGTTTGCAAAGTATGAAGGATATGGTGAACTCCGGATAACAATACAAAAGGAAAGAAGCTGCTGAAGGGGTGCGACCATGAGCTCTATTTCATCACCATATTCTCTTCCTCTTACCTCACATGACACCAGATCATTGGCTTCTTTAGGAGGGGCTTTCCCTCCAATACTGATGCCCTACACCCTATCTTAATAGACGGTAGACATGCTCCCCAATCAGATAGTCAAGACATCCTTATTACTACGTCAGAAAATACTATTCTATCTCCTCCCAATATAAAACGGTCTGCTGTGAAAGCTGATGCCTTTTCATGTATTACAAACAAAGCGTATGAGACAAGAGAACCTTGTAGCTTCTTTCAGTTGAATTCAATGTATGAACACATATGTTATGATTGAATGCCTTGATTTTCCACTTCTCTTTTATGCCTATATATGTTATCAATTGAATATGAAAATCAAGCATTCTTTTTGCTCCATGAATTTTCCATGAGTTGAGTACTCTCAAATTCTGTACTCTTCATAATCCTTTGTTTCCATCTCGCAAAGTGTCCCTGTGGTGAGCGACATTCACAAACACCTGTGAGTATTTCCATACGACAGCTTCCGTGGAATAGCGCGACATGTTTTAAAAAAACTTGGCATGGACTACAACAACATCCATGCGTGTATCAACGATTGCGTACTATTTCAAGGAGAATACGAGACTATGGAGACATGTCCAAAGTGTGGTATTCATAGGTATCGACAGGACTTGCAAGGGCAAATCATCCCTCAAAAAGTTATTAGACACTTTCCACTTATCTCTCGTATACATCACATATTTCGTATGTTCGGCATGGCAAGCTTGACAATGTGGCGGCATGCACAGAATAGATCCACAGATGGAGTCCAACAAATGTCAACGGATTCACACGCATGGAGCCACATTGACTCTACCTTTCCAGGCTTTGCCCGAGAGCCAAGGAATCTTCGGCTCCGTCTTGCTATGGATGGCATGAAGCCATTCGGTTTGCGCTCAACTTCTTACAGTGTGTGGCCTGTAGTCCTTGCTAACTACAATATCCCTCCATGGCTTTCTATGAAGAAAAGACACCTCATCCTTAGCTTCCTCGTTATTGGCTGCTACAAAGTCAAGAATATAGACATGTATCTTCGTCCATTAGTCAATGAGCTTAAGATTTTGTGGGATGAGGGGGTTGCCGTGGAAGATATGAGCAAGGACGATGGTCGACGGTCCACCAATATACGAGCCATTTTCATGTGGACCATGCATGACTTTCTGGGATTTGGGCAGTTCTTAGGTAAGTAAGATTCCGTTGTCGTTGGTAATATCTATCATATCTCATTCAAGCTTGTATTCACTAGATAGAGATGTTAGGATAGGTCTAGTTACCTCAGGTTATCATGCATGCCCATTGTGTGGGCTACAATTAGACTCCCGAAGGTCACGAACCATGAAGAAGATGGTATATCAATGTGGGAGCTTTTGCTCAACCGCCAAGACCCACAGACCGCTTATTGTTTCAAGCGTTCCAAGCCGAGCACTAATGGCTACCTCTCACATAGCCGATGCACCATCCATATCTATGGGTGTAGTGAGCTTACCTCCATGCCGTTCGAGTTACCTCCTCTCCCGCGCACTTCGGTGGCTCCACGATCCAAGTGCAAACTTCAAGAAAGCTCCATCCTCAAGCTCCACGCTCCAAGCTCAATCACCGCGAGCAAGAGAAGAGAAGAGAAGAGAAGAGAAGGAGGAGAAGATGAAGAGCTCCTCCACCCCACGGTCCCTCACCCTCACACACTCACTCCCTCACACTCTCACACTCCCTCTCTCAAGCACAAGCTCAAGCAAGCAAGAACAAGAAGAAGAAGAAGAAGAGGAGGGCCACTTTTTGCCACACACAAGAATGAGCTTCTCATTCACTTTTCAACTTTATATACAAAACCCTAAATCCCTTTTGGGCGGTTGTCCCCTTTTCCCTTTTTACATGGCCGCCGGCCGTAGCCTAGGCCCTTTTTCCCATTGTCCTTCTATCTTCCTAGCTTCCTTTCCATTGCCCATCTATATTTACAAATTGCACGGATGAGAGCGCGGCGCTCCTTGAATTAAACCATGATGCGATTGTGCTCTTTTACCAAAGTTTTTACTTGCACTTTTCCTTGTGCGCCTTTGTCTTCCGTTTCTCTTTGCCTTGGCCTTTGTCTTTGTCTTCTGTTTTAGCTTTCTAGATTTTCCACCACCTGGCACTCTTTTACAAGATTTTGGGGTGCGCCTTCATATTTTAAAATGCACCTTTTCCCTTTTGCATTTGCCTCGAACTTTTTAAGGTTGCCCTTGCGCTTTTGGCCTTTTCTCCTCTACTTTTTTTAATCGGGCTACCTTTTTTCCACCTTTGCCCTGCGTCTTTTTCATGTCCTTTTGCTTTCTTCTTGTTGGGGTTAACATTACCCCCCTCCTAGACGAGTGCCAGTCCCATGGCACTCTTCGTCGAAGGTAGCATGCAGAGCTTGCACCGAAGATGTGGGTGGAAGGGACTATTGTGGTTTGCCTTGGGGGAGTTCTGATGTTGCGGATGAAGGTCATCGGTGGCACTTTGCTATTCCAATTGGCTGGTGATATGATGGCGATAGGGCCATTATTTGTTGGGAATGGCCACTCATAGCTGGCATGAGGGTTGGTATTCATGGGATGCTCATGGTGGATGTTGCATGTGATGATTCTCTAGTGGTTTGCATGATGAAGGAAAGTACAAGAGGTCAGAGTGGGTTGTTGAGGTAGGGCTGAGGGCGCGTTCGTTGGAGCCTTAATACCTGTAATAGGGAAACCTCTCAGGTGGTCTCTCCCTAAGGGGTAGTGCTAGTCTTCATAGTGTGCACAAGACATATTTGGATTAGTTTGGGATACAGGTCGAACTCTAAGCAAGCCTAAAGTATTGTCCTTCACTTGAGGACCCAAACTGTGTATAGACTTTGGTGCATATATTATGTGAGTGCTCGTGTATACTTAGATATTACGTAGGTAGAAGACTACGGCTTGGTTGCTCATAGCGTCGTGTGGATGAAACAAAGTGGTTTATGACAGAAAGAAGTATGCGTGAAGGTGGGTGCAACATCCTATGCATGGTGATTGCACGACATAGCAGGATAGAACCCTGAGATAGTGTACTATCCTTAGGTGGTAGACATGGGGCCGGTGCGATGAGGACGGTGTACTGTGCATAGCCATTCGTGCGGTGCGTGCCCCAATTGATTGCCATGGTTTTAAGGCAGAGTGTGAGACGGAATTGTGTGAATGGTTCAGGGTGACAGGCCTAACCACAAGCGAGACAAGCTCCCTAGGGCTGTCCTGCCATTAATGTGCCTTGAACTATTGTGGGTGATGCTAGGGGGCTAGGGGACTAGGGGCGGAGCCAGCCGACCAAGGTCATTGGACGCACCTAATTTAAGGACCCCTAGGTGCGGTGCTGTGATCGTGGGTTTTTTTTATTAAAAAAATTAAAGGGCCACAGTACAACCATTGCAATGTGCGGAGGCTATGAGCCTTTCAATGGGTCAGGACATATCAAGCCTCGGAGGCTCAAGAAATGGATATGACCGTGATGATTTTTCCCTAGCCTCATTGTTAGGGGAGCCATTGTTGCGATATCCGTACGATTGCAGCAACACCCATCGTGAATGTAGAGCTTGGCCCAAGAAGAGAGTGTAGCCCATGACTATGTGTTGGTTCGTGTGATGTGGGCACTCGCAAGGGTGATTGTTCACGTTCAGCAGCGTGGCTTTGTTGCGGTTCGTGCACAGTCGTGGTTTTGTGGTGACCCAGGCATTCAACACGTTTGCACGAAGACCTGTGTTACCCTGCATCCACTTGTCACGTCATAAGATCATATGCTTGATTTTGTTAAGTAATTCAACAGATGTACTTATGTTAAGACATGACTTTTTGAAATGCTATGATGTTAATTGCAATGCCCATGCGATTGCTTGTCAAAGACGCGGCATACATTAGCGATAAGCAGAAGAAGTTGTACAAGTGGGGAGTTGCCCTTTTACCCATCAAAAGACAAAAAGTTATGTCCTGATAACTTGTCAAGCTACTTGTACATCATAGGGGTTTAGTCGATTTGTACTAGGCGGGGCGAGTCCGATTGGTTAGGCGATTGGGGTGGTGCTGGAGTGGGACTCCCGTGAGGTCGAGCAAGGCACATGTCAGCCGGGACATGAATGGTGTAGTCCCGGGCTACCATTGTTTCCAAAATGCCTTTAAATAATTCATTGAACTCTTCCCTGTCCCAAGCTTCCTTTTTTGCCCTTCAGCATCTGGTGCTTGAGCGTACGTGGGGGGTTTGTGCAACTGGTGTTGCCACGTCTTGCATGCTTCGTTGAGTTTTGATTTTCCTGGTCCAAGGATTTTTTGGCCTTCATCCGGGACAGTGCCATTTAGGTCCGCATTTCTTTGCATATCTCTTGAGAGTGGGCACGTAGCACACCGGCGCAGGGGCGCATGCTGCATGTTCATGTCGTCCGCAAAGAGCGTCTCTGCAAGCCAGTTGCCCGTGGTTCTCCATGTTTTCCTTGTGGGGGGCCTGCAAGATGCAACCCAAGGATTAGGCATTGATAGGGATAAGATCGTTCGCATGGGAGGGATTTCAGTGTGGGTTATCAAACGCATATGACTAGAAGAGGAGGGGTGGAACGTGTTGTGCTTGTTGTAGTGGAATGGCCCCCGTAATGATGTTGACTTAGCCGCCCGCCATTAGCAGATCTTGGCTCACGCCGAGTCACGTCGGTTGGTGGTCATGTGTTTGGGTAGGGCTCATCCTCGGAAGGATCGACCGGAAAGGGAAAGGTGTATAGAGAGGGACTGCACCCTACTTACGTCATCAAAGATGTTGGTCAGGGCTTTCCACGGTGGCAATGCGGGGTGCATGTCCTTCGCGGAAGTGAAAATGGTCATGTGAGAGGGGGACCAGATGAGTCTAGCCTGTTGGCCCCAACTCTTCTGTCTACGCTTGACTATTTATTGCTTGTGTGTGTTGATAGTGTCTATACAGGGTGACACAAAAATCATTGTTTATATATATACATATTTATGAATCCATGTCAGTTCACGAGGATAGAAACCAATTGTAGAACTCGAGATTGTACTGGAGCGTGGCACACACATCTAGTACCCGTGGCAGCTTACTCAATACCAATAGATATTTTGCCACATCGAGTAGCATAGAACCTTGCCCAAGTCTACTGGCAACATGTAACTCCTCCTCAGTGAGAACCTTATCAAACAGAGAATTTTCTTGGCTAGGTTCAGGCAAGTCCGTACCCCGAATGGCAGTCAGCACTCGAAGGGAAGTTGGTGCCACATAGGTTGGGTCTCTTTGAGATCGCCATTTGGCCAATCGCTCCTCAGAGACCGTCATGATCTGAGCTCCTAGTTCGACCATTGCAATGCGGTTTTCACACCAACGCTGTTCAAATTGACTTCGACCCTCTGACATTCGCTTTAGTTGCTCTATCTCCAGGAGATTTGGTTGGTAGAGCGCATCATTGAATGTGACAGTTAAGCACAGTTCATCGGCTTCCTCGCCCGAGATGAGTAGCATGCATTCATGTAGGAGCCTGCTATAGTGCTTGTCAAAATGTTCTTGCTCTTCCCAAGATAAGGGAAATGGCAAGTATTCTCTGAGCTGCTCTTTAAGGAATGCGTGCATGTCTGCCAGGACACAGACACGTGCGAACACCTTGAGCTTGGCATCCAACTTAGTTAAGCATTCTGCAACACTTGTATGTTCAACGAGGGCTTGCTCGGCTACTATCTCATGCAAGGTTCTAGGAGTTTGCCTAGGCTTTAGCACAGCTGGGGGCTCAGGCCTAGATGAGCAAGATTGGTTAACGCTAGGATTGCTTATGCACTTGGGGTTTCCATGTTTCTCTTGAGGCTTCGTTATTGCGTCATGGTTCTCCTTGGACGCGACTGGTATGAATTTGTCGCCCTGTTGTGACACTGTTATATCCACTCTTGACTTGTCAATGCAAGTTCTATCATCGGTGGATTGAGTGTTGCAAGCAGCCGTTGATGGTGATGACTGCTTTGATTCTTCAGAGCACACGAATGTCCCTGAGGTTTCACCACTATTAGGGGAGGCGTCAATGGGTTCATTGGTGGGTGGAGTTGATGCTTTATTCATCAACTCTCCAATGCTCTTTGTCTCAATGTTATTGGGTTCCACAACCACCTGCAACAACTATTGTTGTTTTCACTGTTTTCTCCTCTTTTTCTTGGTCAATGAAGGTGCATCCCTCAACGTCTCAGGACCCTAGACTCGATCAACCATTGTGCTTGGTTGGGCCTTAGCCTTTCCTGTCTCTAGGGTGTCCACATGGGTCGTAGCCGTGGCTTGCTGGCTAGCCTCGCCAGGTTGTTAGGGTGCGAGTGTCTCCTTTTTGAAAGAGCCTAGCTCTTCAGCCAATTCCCATGTGTGTAACTCCTCCAGCCTAGGCTTTAGGCAATTTGGGGGTGCTAGAGTTGTCAAGGGAGTTGGTTGCGACATTTCCTTCACAAGTAAATTGCTAAAGACACACTTTGCGAGGGGCATTGTCACGGCCAAGGGCTGTGACCACTGTGATCCCTAATTTGAAGTGCTAGTAGCTAGTTGAGTGAACTTGCTGCCTTTGGTGGATTGCGGTGTCAAGACCTTAGGGCAATTAGAGGTGGTCATGTGTTTTGTTTCCCTTAGAGCATTCCCTTGCGTAGATCGAGTATCGGTTGAGCTAGCCACGGTGGATTGCACCAGCATATCCTTAGGTTGAGAGCTAAGGATGGTGTCATGTCCTGTCTCTTGGACATCTGGACGCTTTGATGGAGATAGAGATTGGGAGTGAGCAACCGCCATTGACGACCGCTGTTGTGCTTCCTATGTCTGTTTGGAAAAAGAGGATGAAGGAGATCCAGGACTCTTAGGTGGACTTGACACTCGCTGAATGAGTTGCTCGTGGTTGTTAGACGATTCTGTCATTAGCTTTGTTGAGCAATCAGCCTTATCATGAGCGATGTTGTGCCTGTGGTGCTCATTGTCCTCTTGGGAAGTCAAAGGCTCCTTGGCCACTAGTGGACCTCGTGCACGCCCGACGGTTATCTCCGATATCTGCTTACTAAGCACGGTAGGCTGAGGATCTAATTTTTGATAGGTCTTGTTCGGTTTCTTGATCTCAATCGTGAGGGGATCAATCGCTCCAGTATTTTTGATTCAAGACTTGGAATTGCGTTTAGGTTTCCTCCTACGCCTCTTTGGTTTTGACATAGTTTGGGCTTCTGACAGAGATGGTTTAGCAGGGGGTTTTGGTACCCAAATCCATCGGTTGCCTGCATAATACCCTTGAGCACGAAGCAACGCCTTGGAAATCCATCGAGACGTCATGCTAGCTCTCCATCGATGACTTCGTCTATAAGGCTTGGGCTTCTTTCGTGGTCTCCTACGATATTTGTAAGTCCCAATTCTATCCTTGGCCTTGCCTCCAGACCTTTTTGTTTCAAGTGTGGCCTCACTCATTGGTTCTCTCCGTTCAACCTACGCTTTCATCAACTCCTCCCACAACTCCTTGCTCTCATTACTAGGCTTGGATGTTACGTCATCACCTTCCTTGCCTTTCCCCCAAGGTTCGATGAGGTCACCCTCGCTAAAGGGTGTGACTATCCTCAACCCGATAGTGTCAGGTGTATCCTCTGAGCTACGTAGTCAGCCTCACATTTGGTCGCCCTTTTGAAGGGTCTTCCCAAGAGGGTTTCCTTACCATATTTAGCACTATTTGGAGGAACATGAAATAGGATGGGCAAGCTTTCAGTTTCAATTATTGCAAGGATATTGCACTTCCCTACGAGTGCTTGTGAAGGTTCCCCATAAGGGCTAAGAGTTGCAATAGTCGGTGTCAGCTCTCGTTGGCCTAGTAGGGTCCATGCCTCATAGGTCAAGACATTAAAATCTGCTCCTTCATCAATCAGAGCATCGATAGTATGCTCTCCTTTGGCGGTGAGGTTGACCCTAAGATAAGCAGGTGGTACTATGTCTTCATCTTCCGGGTCTTGGCTTGTAAATTTAAGCCTTCTGACAAATGCCCTTGAGTCACCAACTGCACGACCGGACGTGGATTCAAGGAGCATCTATTGTTAGGACTGTCATATCTAGTCATTCTTGCTATTCAAGGAGCATCTATTGTTAGGACTGTCATATCTAGTCATTCTTGCTATTGTAGCTTGATGTTGTTGTTTTCCACTTCGACTAGATGCAGTCCGGACGCAACACGTATGTGTTTTTGCAGTGTGGCCTATTTGCCCCTGTTGGCTAGATTGGCCCATTGGGGTTCTAGGGTCTCTATTTCTCTCGGTTTGGGTGTGGGCCTTTGGTTGCTGTTTTGTCAGTGAGAATCCGTGTTTGTGTAGAGCCATTACCACACTAGGGTCTAATTTGGAGGACCTGTTACAGCGCGCGTTTTCTCTCCAACCTACTTGGGGGAGGTGTGGAGGGGGCAAAGCTCCCTCTGCGGGGGTCCTCTCCTACTGGCAGGGTCCTTGAGTGGTTTATCTGAGTGAGTCCTTCAGTTATTGAATGCAACCCTTACTTTATGGTCACTTAGTGTGCCTGTCACTCCTCGTGCATTTGTGCTCAGTCAGGCTTTCAATTTCTTTAAGTGCATTCAAGTGCGGAAATTCGTGGTGGTGCAATAAGCTACTTGAAGTGTCTTATGCACTCCTGCTTGTTCAAGCCTGATAGGCTTGCTGGTCACTTTTCTGGCCGCTTTGACAGGGTTCAGCACCTTTCTAATATGTTGCTGCATTTGTTTTTGGCCAATCAGGTTTGACCGCTCAGCGCTTTGCGTCTAGGTCTCTAGGTCTTGCTGCTGCCTAATTCAAGTGGCTAAGCGGCTTATCCCTATGATTTCGTCTATTCCGTGTACCAAAATCAGGTTCTGAGCATCCAAAGGGCTTTCGACAATTTGCGCTGCTGAGTCGGGTCAGGTCAACTTTCTAAGAATTTGGTAGAATTTTACACTCGGCTCAGCTGGTCCGAATTGCAGGGTCCGAGGGCTCGATTCGGCCCGTCCAAGGGCCGAATAGAAAGGTTAGTATCTAACTATCCAAATGCCAAATTTGGCTAGTCCGAACCTAGATGTCCGACGCTCGAGTGGGCTGAGGCTGAGTTAAGAGGGCCAAGTGGGCCAAGTTCCAAGTTAGTCTGAGTGATCAATTCGAACGGGCCGAGTGGTGGGTGTTCGCGTGGTAGTGAGCCGAATGGTCTAAGGGCCGAGTGGGCCGAGGCCGAGTCCGACGGTCTGAGGGCCGATTCTGGGACTTGGCTTAGAATCGCCGTCACTTGGACACGCTGAGTGTGGTGCGTTTTTTCACCGCGCTTCACAAAATTCATCGTGCCAAGTGTTGGAGGCCTTCCCCCTAGTCAAGCAGCTCCAAATCCATCCTACTCATGTAGGGGAAGGTGTAGAATTACCTGGGTTAGGTAAATATCTCCCGGATGACAAGATCGAAGCGGATCCACACATGAAGCTTTCCTCTTCTCTCCTGCTCTCCTGAAACCCTATAGTTCAAAATGTGGACTTTCTTGCCCCTTTTGGCCCTTATATCCCTTCCCGGGTATGGTATTGATGCCCCCTATCACTCACTTGGCGACCTTAGGCATCACAAGCGAGCTTTTTACCATTTTTTACATGATTTTTGCCCTATTTTTGCCATGTTTTGCAACAGTAAACTCTAATGCTTATTTTCTTTGTTTTTCTTTATTTTCTCCTACTCTAATGCATCCAAATCACAAAGTAAATACCTACACTACTCCTCACAACATAAATCTCAAAAAAGCAAAAACCTACTTGCCAAGGAGATCGAATACCATCTTCAATCCCCTCACTTCCTACCTATCTCAAGCACCGGTTCGGGAAAGACCCTTACTTTGATGCTCGATTCGAAGTGCGCAAGCGCTCAAGGCTTGAATCCGTTGTCCCGGCAATGGAACCAAAATGTGGAAGCTTTTGCTCAACCGCCAAGACCCACGAACCGCTTATTGTTTCAAGCGTTTCAAGCCGAGCACTAATGGCTACTTCTCACATAGCTGACGCGCCATCCATATCTACGGGTGTAGTGAGCTTACCTCCATGCTGTTCGAGTTACCTCCTCTTCCGCACACTCCGGTGGCTCCACGATCCAAGTGCAAGCTTCAAGCAAGCTCCATCCTCAAGCTCCACGCTCCAAGCTCCATCACCACGAGCAAGAGAAGAGAAGATAAGAGAAGAGAAGAAGAGAGGAGAAGATGAAGAGCTTCTCCACCCCACGGTCCCTCACCCTCACACACTCACTCCCTCACACTCTCACACTTCCTCTCTCAAACACAAGCTCAAGCAAGCAAGAAGAAGAAGAACAAGAAGAACAAGAACAAGAGGAGAGTTACTTTTTGCCACACACAAGAATGAGCTTCTCATTCACTTTTCAACTTTATATACAAAACCCTAAAACCCTTCTGGGCGGTCATCCCCTTTTTCCTTTTTACATGGCTGACCGTAGCCTAGGCCCTTTTTCCCACTATCCTTCTATCTTCCTAGCTTCCTTTCCACTGTCCATCTATATTTACAAATTGCACGGTGAGAGCCCGACGCTCCTTGAATTAAACCATGATGCGCTTGCGCTCTTTTACCAAAGTTTTTACTTGCACTTTTCCTTGTGCGCCTTTGTCTTCCGTTTCTCTTTGCCTTAGCCTTTGTCTTTGTCTTCTGTTTTAGCTTTTCGGATTGTCCACCACCTGGCACTCTTTTACAAGATTTCGAGGTGCACATTCGTATTTTAAAATGCACCTTTCCCCTTTTGCATTTGCCTCGGACTTTTTAAGGTTGCCCTTGTGCTTTTGGCCTTTTCTCCTCTACTTTCTTCAATTGGGCTACCTTTTTTCTGCCTTTGCCTTGCATCTTTTTCATTTCCTTTCACTTTCTTCATGTTGGGGTTAACAATCAAGGATACGCCACTTTCTTCCCGGAGGGTCATGAACTGAGGGAAGGTTTTCTTGGAGAACCTCCAACACAAATGAATGCCCAAAGCTGGTATGAGCTGAAAATGGTCCACACTGAGTCACATCCAAACGAAATGTGACAGTTCTTAGTTTTTTACAACTTGCCATATTGGACCCACTTACAGATCAACCACTTGTTGGATCCCATGCATATTTTCAAGTATGTGGGCAGCTTACTATGGAACCACATCACAGGAAAGAGAGACACCGCAGGGGCATGAATGGATTTGAAGGAGGTAGGCAAGATGGAGGTACTTTGGCCGCAATCGAGTATTGATGGTCGCTTGCAGCTACCTCGTTCTCCTTCGGTTTTGTCCACTAAAGAAGAGCGCATTGTGAAGCAAATTATCAAGTCTCCGATGGGTATGATGCGTTCTCTTAGGTCTGCGTTTTCTAATGACGACTAATTATCATGGCTAAAATCCCATGATTGGTATAAGATATGTCAGGTTTGTACTACGAATGGATTGTAAGTGGCATGCGTATTTTGCTATTTGGATTCTAGTCATTGTTCGTAATGCTTCTTCATTTGTGGCAGTTTCTACTATCGATCGCGATCGCGGAATGCCTTACTCTAGAAATACGTAAGGCGATTTACAGGTTGTTAAATTTAGAGCAATGGATCTTAGAGAAGGAGATCAAGACATCCTCTATTGAATCCGCAAGGCAAGGAGCAGTGTAGACTGTCTATCTCTTTGAGAAGTACTTGCCCACTAGCATGCTCATGATACAAACCAATCTCCTAGTGCATCTTGTCGAGGAAGTGGAGATTGCGGAACCTGTCCATACGCGATGGATGTTCTTCTTGGAGCACTTCATGAAAACCCTAAAAGTCTTTGTGCAAGAATGAGCTTGGCCAGAAGGTAGTATGGCTAAAGGTTGGTTGGTGTCTAAGGCGTTAGTGTATATTTCACAGTGGCTACCAACAATGGATTCAGACAATAGTATGCTATGGTCGCTGAAGGACGATGATAGATTGACCGGAGATGTGGTGGTTAGAAATGGGGTATAAAAAAGGATGGATGCGGCAATGGAGGAGAAAGTGAATCGTTTTTGTATGTTGCACAATTTCTCCATGGAGACATGGCTCACTAGGTACAGGCAAGCCAGGAAAGATCAGGAAGAAGCGTGATCTAAATTTCGACGTAGTATGCGCCATCGATCAATTCGATATCCCAAGGGCATGGAGGAGATGCTTGGAGTCCCAAAAAGAACACCAAGGAATAGGAGTTCCTACTGCAATAAAATCTACATTGTAACATCAACAAGCTTTTATTTCATTCTTTAGAGAACCACAACAAGAAAAAGACCTAATCTTCACACAGTATCATAGAAGATATCTCCCACGGATTCAATAGAATCAACCATAATCTTCAACAACTTCATAGAATCCATCAGTAGAATAAGAAACACAAAATAATACACTATTTTTTAATGGAAATAATCACATATTATTCATCTTCCTTGTCTTCATAGTTCTCTCTCTCAATCTCTCATAGATAGATACATTATTTTGATAGAATTGGCTATCTCTGACTCTCTCTTTCTCTCTCTTAATCAATAATACATCATCTTCTCACTACAATAGTCAATAATGACTCTCAATAATTATTCTTAGGCCGTGGATACCCCTTCCAAGAGGTATGAGAGGTATGAAAGGGCACCAAAGCCACTACAGTGTCTCTTCATAGCTCATTACTGTCACTTCACTTCAGTCATCTCTTCAATATTCAGTAGTAGCTGCTTCATCCATTTGTTTTAGATCTTTTGAACTTAGATTTATCCTTTCCAAAAGTTAGAAAACTTTCCCAAAAGTCACACATAGATTCCTCAGAATACTTACAGAAGATCTACAAAACAGAACAGAACAAGAACATAGTAGAAACAAGAGAGACAAAGGCTCTACAGAAGGTTACAGAGGGTTACAGAAGGTCATCAAAGCCTCATACCTATACCAAAACCATTCCAAAATATCAAAAAATATTCAATAAGATTTCAAAAGACCTCAACCTTCATCAATCCATGCTTTATACAGAAAGAAAATAGAACAAAACAGAAGCGAAATAGAAGGTATCAGAACCAATCAGAACCTCAACAGAATATATCAGAACATCATAGAGCCTCATATTTCTACTAAGAATAATCATGAGCTTCCAAAACATAATCAATATCATCCAAAACACTTTCAAACACTTCCAAAATAACAACAAAAATCAACAAAAAAATCATAAAAAATCCATCAAAAATCAACCATTTAGGCCTTAAAAACAACAAAAATCAACAAAAAAATCAAGTCATTTCAGCATTCAACATATCCCCATACTTAGAAAGGAAGCATCCTCGCGACCTAAGGAAAAGAAGAATATAAGTTCAGTAAAGAGCTCAATTCAATCTTTTGTAGGATCTTCAAAAATCCACCCAACCACGACCCCAACATATCACCTGTATATCTGATAAGACTACAATGAAAGGAAAACACCCTTTTGGGTACTATGTCCATTTTTATAAAAATTTGATAGCAACATAGACTCATAAAGGATATAAAAGTTTTCTTTAAATCAGCATTATCTTCTACTAGCTTTTAATCCGATATCTTCTTCACCAATCGAGCTTCAGCTTCAGCTCCATTCAAGAAAGATAAACAAGATACCCATATCACAACTCACACCACTTACATAAACAATATCTGAATGGCACCTCATTGGAAGAAATCAGATAGATAGATGTATTCTAATCAAACTTCAAAAGTACAAAGGATAACCGATCAATGAAGATGATCCCTTTTAAAGGATTTATGGTCTTTCAACCTGTCTAGAGATAAAGATTCACCCACAAAAGTTTTTGGAGGATTTTGCAAGAATTGTAAACAACATATTCTCTAGGATAACAAATCTACTTGTCTAGCATAAAGCATAAAAATAAAGCACATCCAGCTCTTGGGTATCGACATCTACTTTGACATCCAAACATAACTTTGGCACTTGCTTTTGATCACCATGAGAGTGACGGTGCATAAAGGCTAGATACCACAAAAAATGAGCAGTTAGTCTTACAGATGGATCCAAAGATTGAGAATGAAGCTAGGCAAAATGTAAATAGTTGTGAAAGGCTTGATTTGCAATCTTCCATTCTCCTGGAATCACAGGCCAGTTAATTTGAGGTCCTGTCAAAGAATCTCCAGCACTCCAACTTCTTCTTCTTAGGATTGTTTGAGCAAAACCTTCATATTCTGTAACCAACTAAGGGGGTTGAGAAATTGAAGTGGTAGGAGATGGAAGAGGAATGAGTAAAAGAGGATGAAGAGATGGGTACGCAAAACCATAAAATGAGGAATAAGCTAAAGAAGGATTAGCTGAAAATTTAGGCAAATTAGTTAAGAAATGTGTTAATTGATAAACAGGAAAAGTGGAAGGAATATGGATAGATGGAGAGAAGGACAAGTTGGAGAAGGCAAAAAAACTCGATCAACAATGAAAGAACAATATGTGAAAATTGAAATTTGAGGAGCACCCTGAGATTGGAAAAGGAGAGGTAAGATGGTTGCTGAGTTGGATTGATAAAGGGAAAAATAAGCATCATAGCGATGGGCCATTTGTTGATAATAGATTAAGATAGGAATGGAAGGACCTAAAGCAGATCGTCGATGGTAGGCATCAAAGAAGAATGAATCAAATGGATGGTTCTTGGAAAGATAAGCTAAAAGATCCACCCTTAGTTGGTTAGTGTTCTGCACATGAGTAGAGGCTTTATTCTATCGTTGATTCAAGACTACAAAATCAATCATTGAATGCCATAAAGTGTCAGGGCAAGTAGCACTTTAGAAGAATAGCACTGGAACATGCCATCTATCCTCAACTCCAAATAGTTAACATATAAGATAGCTTGTAAGACCACATCCCCTACATACCAAGCCAGATCTACATCATCCGATATCAACAGATCACCTTGTAGATACATATAAGATAGTAGCATGGTATTCGACGTCACAGAATCTTCAAAGACCATACGGACAACTTTTGTCAGCAAATCAGAAGACCAAGCTCCACTCCAACCATCCTCTGGAAGAGGTAGATCCATCGTTGAGAGCTTAATATAGAATGCCAACTTTTGCAACTGACGCTGCCAAGTGGATGCCCGGTTATGACCTTGATGGTAGCCTACCTCTCTAAGACTAGGCATCCTACCAACCATATGATACTACAAAACAATTTTAACATACAACTATTAGAATACACTACATAATGAATTGAAACAATTTACAAAATTTAATTAAAAAAAGAAAAAAAATAATACTTACAAACTCAGCCTCCCATGACTCCCTGCCACCCGATCCATAATGTGACGATCCCATGGTTGCCATCTGGATACGTCGCGCCTCTGCATGCTGGCGACTTGTCCTTTTCTCTGCTGCTCTCTTCTTGGCCTCTTTTCACTCCCTGCGGTGGCAATTGGGTGGTTGGCCACATCTAGGGTGCCTCTACTCTTGTCACCACATTGACTCCTTGGCGCGCATCATAAGTTGAGACCTCTTGTTATGAAGCGCGGCTCTCACCTTTGACCGTCCCAAATCATCTGAGAATCGTGAATTCTTGAGATTAGGGTACCTTCTATGTACTACCTGTAGCACTTCTTGCCACAAACCATTTCTTTTGTGCTTGAAAGGGAATCATACAATCTTTGTATGTGGCATGCACGACACTCCTCAAGTAGGCTACCACTTCCCTCCCCTCAGGGTTATGCAAGCTATCACCAACATGTGTGATAGAGTAGTACATTTGTGGAGGCTCACCTCTCTCATTTCCCGATAAGGGTGATCGAGAGCCACCTCCTAGGCAACCCCAACAAAGCCCTCGACCTCCTCATCCTCCCGCATGACTCTCCCTCCTCCCTTGACAGGCACTACCCTCTACCTCACTCGATGCACGTGCTTCTGCAGATGCACGTGCTTCGGTCGATCCATATACATCAGCTGATCCCTGTGCATCAGCTAATCTGTGTGTATGCATAGTGCATGGAGTATGTGTTAGTAGAGGTGTACCAAGGTTTGGTGTGCCAAGGTTTGGTGTTTGTGCGGTAGTGCTAGACAAAGATTTGATAGGTGTCCTAGACATGATACTAAAAACCTCATCTGCAGTGGGAGCGTGACAAAGATAACTGGTGATCTCCCCCATGAGTTGCTCCTTGTTCGAAAAACCTCCAAAAAAACTACTAACACCTCTAGAAAACTCCACTAAGGTGTTGTTCATGCGTTCCAACTCAGAATCAGTGCTGGAAGATCCAGGATTCCACATCTACATAAGCAAAAATCCATTACTACCTTGTGCAGATAAAACATATTACACGCTACGTTTGTACTTGCATCTATACACATGTCTATCAGTGCGTCTATAAATGCGTCTAAAAACGAGTCTACACTATTATCTAAATGCGCTAACAAACGCGCAAAGTCGGACCATATTTTGCAAACTGTTATAAAAAACGCCCAAAAAACCTCCATAGATGATAGTCTAAAGCATGTAAAGAGAGAGAGAGAGAGAGAAACATATAAAGAGAAAGCAAACAAGATTGAGAGAGAGAAGAAGAACTCACCTTCTTTGCTTGTTCCGACGGATGGCGGCTAGGTTGCAAGTTCCTTGTCCTCCTTCTCCCTTCCCTTGGTAGGTTACTTGATTCTTCTTCTCTTCCTTCCTCTTTGGCTCTTGTTCTTTACTCTTTGGCTCTTCCTTCCTCCTGTTCTCTTTTTACTCTTATTTCCTTCCCTTATTGTCTTTATGAAGTGATAGATAGACATGATTAGTAATGTCCAGCTCGAACTACAGAAAACACACAAAAACACAGGAAAGCACTGGTTTGAAAAGAAAGACACAAAATTTTTATTTATTTTTTAATATTTGTGTGGCGCGTCTATGAGCGCATGTAATTGCACGTCTATATGCGCAGATAAAATATATTACACGTACTAATAGACGCGCAATTACAATTAAACTGATTAAATGCTAGCTTATGGTTATTTTTGGATCAACATGAATTTCCTAGTCTTTCAATATAAAAATGTTGTTGAGATATCGAGTTCCACTCGTGATATGCCAGGGTGACCGTTGTGCATTTATGTCACTGACTTGTTAGCTGCATATGCGGTTGGTACACCGCCTATGAATAATAGCTAGATGACAGTTATCCTTATCTACTCTAGTTCGTGGCTCAGTTAGTATGCCACCTTAGTTAGTTGAGTTTGGTTTGAGACCCATATATAGGGTTCTTCTATTTCTTTGTACTAGAGTTCTTTTTGGCTTACACAACTAAGAAGAGGAAAACTATTTTCAGCCTCCACTTGTATGTGTATTTCCCCATTGTGCAAGCAAGAAAGCTACAAGTGAGACTCCTTCCTTCTCTCCCACAATCTTGACATGGTATCAGAGCCTTGTTCGTGGTAAGGGGCTCAAGAAAGCAAACCAAGTTCGCAGTGTTTTGGTAAGAGGACCAGTGTTGCTTTCGTTTTTCGGTTTTGGGAGCAAGTCTTTGTAGGTAGCACAACCGGAAACTGCAAGAGTGCATTGTCTTAGATTGAGATGCCCTTCGCGGTATAGCAAGAGGGCAATATATGCTGCGGGCGAGGGCTTTAGCCCTCGGTTGCCCTGTTTTTTTTTATTTGAGGCCATTTCGGGGCCTGTTTTGGGGGCGAAAGTTTTTCGCACGCATTCAGGAAAAGGCCCTGTTTTTGCTATGCAACCACTGTTCTACATGCTGGTGAAAAGTTACCGTAGAAATTGCATTATATGCCTATGCGCAGAGACATTGGGAGTTACAGAATCATCCTTGTTGCCTGTTGATGCAAAATCGTCACTAGGAAGTGATTGTATGGTCAAATACCACTTTCGTCAGTTTTGCAGATTTGCCCTTGTGAGGCTGAAGCTGTGTTTTTTGCAGTGACAGAATTTTTTGAAGTGTTCTGTAATGGCGTCTGATTCTCTATCACAGATTGTCACTGAAAAGCTTGACAAAAACAACTTCCAAGCATGGAAGTTTAGGATGATGAATTTCCTTATGGGAAAAGGATATTGGGAATTCGTTGCAGGAAATGAAGAAGAACCAGTTTTTCCTGATGTTCCTAATCAATAGCAAATGCAGGCATTTAAAGGATGGCATGAGAGAGCCAGAAAAGTTATGTACTGGCTGTCTATCAGTATTTCAGACTCTATGATTGTGCATATTAGGGATGCAAGTACACCAAAGGAGGAATGGGATACTTTGTCAAAAATGTATAGCACAAATACGCAAGCCAAGAAAATGCAGCTCAAGCAAGAGTTGCACAATGTGCAAAGAGAAAGTATGAGCATCAATGACTACCACATGAAGGTGAAGAAGATTGCAGATGCACTTGCTTCCATTGGGTCACCAGTGGAAGATGATGATTTAGTTTCCGTGACCTTGAATGGTCTAGGAAAGGATTATGTACAGTTTCGAACATCCATTTCCATCCGTGAAAGATTTTCTGATTTTGAGGAGTTGATTCTCTTCTAATTTCTGAGGAGCAAAGAAATGGTGGTGCATCTTCTTCAGGAGGAACTTCAAAAGAAATTGTCTTCTACTCAAATGCTGGAAGAGGTAGAGGCAGAGGTAGAGGAGGCCGATCTAGAGGCCGTGGTAGAAATCAAAATATGCAGTAAACTCAAGAAAACCAGTCTTATGGAGGAGGACGTGGTAACTCTAGAGGCAGGGGAGCCAAAGAAGTCGTGGTGGATGGCAAAGAGGCCAAAATGCAAACAACAATGTTGAATGCTACTACTGTGGTAAAATGGGTCATATGGCTAAAGACTGCTATGAAAAGCAGAATGACATCATAAATGGAAAATTGCAACAAGGGAATTATCATTTTCTAGTAGACAAGGTGATGAAAGAAATGAGCATTTGTTTATGGTGCAGCACATAAACAATTCTGTGACAAGTGCAGAAGAAAGCAACGAAGTGTGGTATGTTGACTCAGGTGTGTCAAACCACATGACAGGTCATGCAGAATGGATGCAGGATGCAAGGAAAATGGAAGAACTAGGATTTGTGGAGACTGTTGATGATACTGCACATCCCATTGTGCAGATTGGAAAAATTCATTTGTCTATGCAGGATAGGAAAAAGAAATACATGTCAAATGTATTTCATGTCCCGAATATCACCAAGAATCTGGTTTCTGTTGGTCAAATGGTTGAGTAGGGCTTGCAGGTCAGATTTAATACTCATGGATGCTTTGTTGAGGATATGAAAAATAAAGGTCGCTTGATAGCAAAAGGAAAGAAGAAGGGCAGAATGTTTACGTTGGATGCAGACATGCCTGAATTGAGTGCAGCAATGTTTGCGCATGGGACCGGTGTAGTTGCAGATATTGATATCTGGCATAAACGCATTGGTCATGTTAATGTACAACGACTTAAATCAATGCAGGCCCAAAATATTGTTGCAGGATTGCCTAAATTCAAGGTTGCCAAAATGCATAAGGTATGTGAAGCCTGTCAATTTGGAAAACAGGCAAGGGAACCATTTCCTAGACATGTTCAAGAGAGTAAGAAGCCATTGGAATTAATCCACTCTGATGTGTGGACTACTAAAGCTGCATCTATTGGAGGCTGTCATTATTTTGTCACTTTTATTGATGACTATAGCAGAAAATTTTGGGTGTATTTTATGAAACAGAAAGTGAAGTGTTTGGGCATTTCAAAACTCTTAAAGCTATGGTTGAAAAAGAAACAGGCCTGCAAATAAAATGCCTAAGGTCACATGGAGGGGGAGAGTACCTCTCAAATGAGTTTGCAAGGTTCCTACAGGAGCATAGCATAAAGCAGCAATATTCATGCAGTCATACCCCACAACAAAATGGAATTGCAGAAAGGAAAAATAGGCATATTAGAGAGGTATCTCGTGCCATGCTCAATGAAAAAGATCTGTCAGATTTTTACTGGGCTGAAGTAGTTGCTACAACAGTCTACATAATGAACAGGACTCCCATTACAGCAATAGATGGCATGACTCCAGAGGAGAGGTATACTAGTAGGAAACTAGATATTTCTCATTTGAAAATTTTTTGTTGCATTGCCTATGTTCATGTGCCAGATGAGTTGAGATCCAAGTTGGATCCAAAAGCCGAGAAGTGCATCTTTATTGGTTATTCTCTGCAGCAAAAAGAGTATAGATACTATAACCCTTCTACTCATAAGTTTACAATGAGCAGAGATGTTGTTTTTGATGAGATGAGTAGCTGGTATAAACCAGTAAATGTGATTGATAATGTAGATGCACAAAATGGTAATGCTGCACAGAATTCACAACAGCAGTCACAAGATATTAGTGGACCTGGAGCGTCCTCTAGTAGTAGTTCACATTCTTTGCCATGGACAAGCAGATTGAGATCAGGAGAATCTTCTCAAAGCAATGTAGAGAGTGGTATGCAGGTATCACGAAAAGGAAAAGAGAAGGTAGATCAGCCCATGTTTGATATGAATGCAGGTGACTCTTATGTGGATGGTGAATCCAGTGGCTCAGAACAGAGCATTGATGATGAGTTGTGCATTCCTTCTATTGTTACACTTGGAGTAAGGAAGACCAGGGATGTTTTGAGAGCACCTGGGAGTGAATCTACTTTGCGCAGGTCTACCAGAGCTAGGTATCCTGTGGATAGGCTGAAATATGATGGATTTACAGCCATTCACTATGCCTATATGGTCAAACTGATACATGAACCAGAACCCACTTCTTTTGAGCAAGCCATGGGAAAAGAAAAATGGGAGAAAGCTATGGATGAAGAAATGGATGCCTTGGAAGCAAATGCTACATGGGAATTGGTACCTTTGCCTAAAGATAAGAATGCAATTGGTTGTAAGTGGGTTTATAAGGTGAAACACAATGCAGATGATTCTGTGAATAGATATAAGGCAAGATTAGTAGTCAAGGGGTATGCACAAACATATGGCATTGATTATGAAGAAACATTCAGTCCGGTTGCAAGGATGGCAACCGTAAGAGCAATCATTGCTATGGCTGCATCAAAGGGATGGTCTTTACATCAGATGGATGTAAAGAATGCCTTCTTGCATGGTGATTTGCAAGAAGAGGTCTATATGGAGCAGCCACCAGGTTATGTGCATACTGTTCATCCTGAGTTTGTTTGCAGGTTGAAGAAAGCCTTGTATGGCTTGAAGCAAGCACCTAGAGCATGGTCTGACAAGATAGGACAGTATCTTATCACTTGGCTTTCAGATTTCCAAGGCAGATTTCTCACTTTATGTGAGAAAAACAGAGAAAGGTATTATGCTGCTTGTCATTTATGTTGATTATTTGATTATCACAGGTGATAGTGATAAAGATATCCTTCATGTGAAAATGCTATTGAAGCAGAAGTTTGAGATGAAGGATTTGGGAGAGCTGCATTATTTCTTGGGCATTGAGGTGATTAGATCACCAAGTGGGATATGGCTCTTGCAGAGGTAGTATGGATTGGACATGCTGTCCAAATATGGGATGATAGACTGTAAGCCTATTTCAATTCCTTTGGAGCAGAATGTGAAGTTGAGCGTAGATGCAGGTGAGCTTCTCGAAGACCCTACTATGTACAGACGCATAGTAGGAAGTTTGATTTATATGACTATTACCAGGCCAGATTTGAGCTATGCTGTTGGATTGGTAAGTCAGTTTATGCAGGCTCCAAGGAAACTTCATTTGGATGCAGCTAGATGCATACTCAGGTATGTGAAGTCCACATTGCAATATGGACTACTTTATGAGACTGGGGTTCAGATACGGTTGCATGGATACACTGATGCTGATTGGGCTGGTAGTATTTTTGATAGACGATCTACCAGTGGATATGTGTTCTCTTTTGGGAGTGTTGCAGTCACTTGGAGCAGCAAGAAACAGCCGACAGTTGCCTTGTCGAGCATAGAGGATGAGTAGAGGGGCGCAACAATGGCTGCATATGAGGTATCTTGGTTGCATAAGCTACTTTATGATATGCATAAGCCTACAGATGGGCCAGTTGTCATTTATTGTGACAACATGAGTAGTATACACTTGGCAAATAACCCCAGTCTATTATGCTAGAACAAAGCACATTGAGGTGCATTATCACTATGTGCGAGAGAGGGTTTTACTAGGTCTTATTGATCTAGTTTATGTCAGCACAGAAGATCAAGTAGCTGACATATTTACGAAGGCATTGGGCGCAGAGAAGCTGCGCAAGTTCAGAGACCTGCTTGGTGTGCAGGAATTGGGATTGATCTCAAGGGGGAGTGTTGAGATATCGAGCTCCACTTGTGATATGCCAGGGTGACCGTTGTGCATTTATGTCACCGACTTGTTAGCTGCAGATGCGGTTGGTACACCGCCCATGAATAATAGATAGATGATAGTTATCCTTATCTACTCTAGTTCGTGGTTCAGTTAGTATGCCACCTTAGTTAGTTGAGTTTGGTTTGAGACCCATATATAGGGTTCTTATATTTCTTTGTACTAGAGTTCTTTTTGGCTTACACAACTAAGAAGAGGAAAATTGTTTTCAACCTCCACCTGTATGTGTATTCCCCCATTGTGCAAGCAAGAAAGCTACAAGTGAGACTCCTTCCTTCTCTCCCACAATCTTGATAAATGTTTGTCTCCATGTTGTAAGTATCAAAATATTTAGGGAATATGGCATATATACCAAATGAAATCATATATGTCCTTATGATTGAGATGTAATTATGTCATCGTCTTCTACTAGTATGGGACATGCCGAGTCAACAAACAGTACATCCTCCAGTGAGGATGAGACATTGTGTCTTCACAATCGAGACACTTGGCTACGACAAAAAATCAAATGTATGTGTGATCATTGTGAGGATGTTTTTTTCGAGCACGTCGAATCACAATGTCACACCTTAGCATGTACGGAGAGTGGGACCAAGAAAAAGACCCAGTAATTTTTACTGCTTTATTTGCACAAATATTATTGGTCTATGTTGCGTCTTCACCATTAAACAAAACCTCCTTTTTTTTATTGAGCAAGATGCAGTACCACATCCTCAAATGGTCCCTTCAGGGTGTCGAGAGATTGCAAAACGTCGACGCGAGGAGACAGAGTCCTCAAGAAGAGTAGAGACTGATGACGACAATAGCAGCCCTCTTCAAATGCCCAATCAAGTTTTGGAGGAAGAGATTTTGGACAACATGGTGCACGATTTATTTTCCCATGAGGTTTGGGGGGAGCGCGCCACTAGAGAGACAGATGACCCGCTACACATAGCATGGAAAACTCCATTGTACGAAGGTTGCACATACTCCGTTCTACGTGTATCTCTCGAGATATTGAACTTACAAACCATTTATGGATGGAGTAATCCTAGCTTGAATGCATTATTGAAGTATGTATCATTTGATATTAATTCATAAATGCTTCTAGACAATATTCGAGGTTTGTTAACTCTGTTTGCACAATATATGCAGGTTATTGTCACAAATTCTTCCAAATGGAAATAAATTACCAACTAGAAGGGAGCAAGCAAGGCGTTTATTGACATCTCTTGGAGGTCTCGATTATGTTAAAATCCATGCATGTTTCAATGATTGCATCTTGTTTCGTGGGGATCATGCATCTGCATGACAGTGTCCTATTTGTGGTGAACCAAGATACAACCAAGAGATGAAATCAATGGATGTGCCTCGTAAGGTTTTGCGATATTTTCCTATTATTCCACATATTCAACTTATGTTTAAGTGTGAATCTATTGCAAGACTCATGTCATGGCATGCTAGTCACCATTCAATTAATGGAAAGTGAAGAATTCCTTCAGACACACCAACTTGGCAACACGTAGACAATTTGTGGCCTACTTTCAAAGAAGAGCCCAGGAATTTGAGGTTTGGTCTAGGATTAGATGGAATAAATCCATTTGGCATCAAAAGCACCTCATATAGTGTATGGCCAGTGGTATTGGTGAACTATAATATCCCTCCGTCCATGGCAATAAAAAAAGGACATGTAATGTTGTCCCTTTTGATTCCTGGAAAACACAAAGTAAAAAACATGGACGTTTACTTAGAGCCTTTGATCGAGGAGCTAGAAATGCTATGGAGAGGTATTGAGGTGCAAGATGTGAGTGCATCATTGTCCTCTAGATATTTCACTTTAAAGGGCATGTTATTGTGGACCATGCATGACTTTTTAGGCTATGGAGAGCATTCAGGTAGTTGCATATTCTATTTTATTCATTCTTACCCTTAATCAAATATATGTCATCATTAACCCACTTGTTTTTACAGGTTTAACTACATTAGGATATCATGCATGTCCAATTTGCGGTCCCTCTCTGGTTTATTCTAGACTGGCACGCTTGAAGAAGGTTATCTATGACAATCATCATCGTTTTCTTCATATTGACCACCCCAAATATGCACCCCCACTAGAGGAAGAACTCTACAATATCTGACTATTCAAGATTGGAAGGACACTTGGACACACGCCAATGATCATCCTCCACTCAGCATGAGTCAGTAACTAGTTTACTTCTTTTGTTTGTCTTTAAAGTATACTCCATTATGAGAACGAGAAATAATATATTGTTTGTGCCTTAGATTCTCTATATTTTTCCGTCTCCCATATTGGACTAAACTCAAGAAAAATCACCTATTGGACCCCATGCATATATTCAAGAATGTTGCCTCTACATTATGGGATCACTTAATTAGGGCTTGTGATTCTGTCAATGTAAGGGAGGATTTACGTAGCATTGGACGTATGAGATGAGCTTGGCTACGCATCGAACCCAGAGGAAAGATCGAGTTACCGTGTGCACCTTGAATGTTGTCGAAGACTGAAGAGAAGATGGTGAAGCAGCAGATATGTAGCTTTCAAACTCCCACAGGATATATGAAATGCCTCAAGGGAGCCTTCATAAAGAAAAAGAAAAGAAGTGTGGAGCAACTATCCGGTTTGAAGTCTCACGATTGGCACAAAATGATTCAAGTAAGGATTTTCATAGCCATAAATATATTAATTAGTGGAGTAACTATGTAGACTAATTAACAATGTATGAATATTTACATACAGTTCATCCTTCCTACTAGCATATCCCATTGTGTTTCAAAAGATGTGTGTGATATCATTTACAAGATGGGTGAGCTCGCGAGGTATATATATATTATACTTATTTTTTAGTTTACATATTACATACATCACGTAGTAAACCCACTTGAATTTATGGACAAAACTAATCATCGTTCTCAATTGAATGTTGGTAGATTTGTGAGTTTGAAGGAAATCGATCCAAATACATTGCAAGAGGCTCCAGTATTGTCCATTGAGGTGGTTTTTTTGGTGGAGGAAACTTTTCGTCGCTCCATTTTGACTACTCAAGTACACTTACTCGTACATCTGATTGATGAGATTGCAATTTGTAGGGTAGTTCATGCAAGGTGGATGTTTTTTCTAGAGCGCTTTATGAAAACCCTAAAAGATTTTGTAAGGCAAAATGCACGGCCCAAGGGAAGCATAGCTAAGGGTTGGTTAGTGCAATCATCCCTTGTACAAATCTCTGAATATCTTACTAAAGTGGACCCCTCTTTACCGCGACTATGGAAATATGATGAAGATTTGAAGATGACCTCTATAATACCTCAAGGAAAGGGAAGGAGCAAAGTGCTAATGAAAGAGGAACTTCGTAAGTTAAATGTATTTTGTGTGCTTAACAGCGAAGTAATGAGCAAATGGGTGACACTATATAAAGAAGCAAAGGTAAGAAGAGTAAGCGAAAGGCAAGCATTTCGTGCTAGACATGGATGTAATGTCCCATATCCAGAACATTTAAGTGCGATTCCACATCATATCGATATAGATTGGCTACATGAAGAAATGGAGAAGATGGAAAAGAGGAGCCGATGGATATATCGCAAGAGGAGTGGGAATACGCACGAGGTTGCTTATCAAAGGTGAGACATACTTATAATTAAATTATCTTTAGTTATATATGATATAATAATTTCACATGTTTCATCTTTAACTAAATCATTAATATGATCTCAACAATGTACTACTAGTGCACATTGTTCAATGCTATTTGGTGTGAAGGCAAACATTTTCGAACTCAACGTATAGATGATAAGAGAAATACCTAGGATTGTGGTATCCTTGCAAACTTCCAGGATACCAATGGCACCATGGAAGGTTATTGTGGCTTGATCCAAGATATTTTGAAGCTTGACTTTAGGCGATTTTTTATATATGTACTAAATGTGAAGTGGTTTAAAGAAGTAGTAACAAAGGGTGAGCATTGTACAATTAGATGTCATCCAAGTGGTTTTGTAGTGATTGACTCTACAAAATTTCACCAAGGCAAGAATGACACATTCGTACTACCTCAGCAATGCAAGCAGGTATATTAGAAGCTATTTATTTTCATATATATTACTTCTTGATACATTCTCAAAATACAATAAATATCTAAGTTGCTTATTTTTTGTTTTTTAAATGTAGGTTGTCTATCACCCAATGGTAAACAATAACCGATGGTGGCACATCATCCCCATATCTAATCGTTTAAAACCAATATATGCCAATGCTACCAACATAGAGATAGTTGATGACAATCCAACAATCAATGATGATTCCATGATCGATGATATACATGATGCAGTGCAAGATGATCCCCACGAGGATGTTCAAGGAAGCGTAGAAGAGGATAACAATATGGTTGCAGATGATGATGAAGAAATTAAGCATAGCAATACATCTGAAAGTGGGATAGATTTATTTGTTTCATTGTCTATCGCTAACATAGACCTAGAGGTAAATAGTCTAGCAAGGGCCGATCTCATTGAAGATGAGATTGATCATTCATTGTAGCATATAATTAGCTTTGAATGATTGGATGTATATTTGTAATACTAAAAAAGAAGTAAATTTGGTAGTGTATTCTAAAAAATACTAGCTATTAAGATGTGGTCGTATTTAGGGACTTTATGAGAAATGAAAAATATGTGCGTTTATTTTCGCATCTATAAGCGCGTTTAAAAATGCAGGTATATAGACACGTTTTTCGCGTCTATATACTAGTGCCAATAGACGCGCTGATAAACGCACCCACTATTTTGCGTATACAATGCGCGTCTATAGGGCCTTTCTCTTGTAGTGAAGTTAAGTACTCCAGTCAATGGCAACCCCTATTAAAACCATCGTGGAGGCTTGGACAAGTAGTGAGATGGTGTCTTGGCAGGCATGAACCTGTCCTGGAGAAATTAGCTGACTAGCTTCAAGAAAGGATCAATGATCATTAAAAAAGACACTCCTGAAGTGTTAATCACCTTCTTGATATCGATGACATCTTTAGTCTACCTCTGTAATAGCTTGAGGATCTCATCATTTGAGAATAATTGTCTGGTTGACAAAGGGTTCTCCTTTGTAGGGAAGGGATAAAGCCTTCCCTAGCCCTCTAGGTGTGCTAGAATCATGGATGTGCCACGAACCAAGCCCGATTTCTTACTGTATGATGCGAGAAACTCATCACAAAGGGCTGGATTGTCTGGAATCAGAGGGAGTGGAGTATCCACAAAAGATGCAAGACCAACTTTTGCAATAGGCTCAAAAGTCAATAGTGAAGAATAATCCCTACTAATGAATGGGACATACTGAACAGGAGGAGGAGGTTGAGACGCCATATAGATGGAATATACATACACACACATACAATCATAGGAAATGCCTACAAAATAACAGAAGAACCTGAAATAAGAGATCGACCATAATAAACACACATAGACGTGACGGACCGACTGACCACCCCAAACAATCCACATCCTAGAAAAAATTCGGCATGACCCCTACACATATGCAACTGAAAGCTTCATGTTATGCAAAACATGCAAACACCCAAGACCTCGTATCAGGCAAAAAAAAAAACTACAAACTGCACCCATAATCATGTCATACCATCGAACCATAATACATCAATAACCCACTCAGGACATAACCAGACTTCTGTAAGCAATGATAGCTTGAAAGACTGCACGTACCCATCCCACAAAACACATTTATTAAAAGGGAAAAAAGTGCAGTGAGGGGAATGATTTTAGTAAAGGGTTCATTTTAATAAATTTTTAAAAATTAGTGAAATTTTATTAGATTGTAAACCTTAATAAGAAAATGATGGTTCCTTCTTAAAATATTAATTACAAATTATTAGGGTGAAACGATGCTTTAAACGAAACCCAAACTTCGTGTCCCAGACTCAGGTCTCTAAATGCATATTAATTGATTAAAAAGTAAGAGTGTATTTAGCACTTTTTGTGTAGTGCATGCACTTGTGACGACGAGTTTATTTTTATTACACTTAGATGTATCTATAGGGCATGAAGTACGTGCTAAGTGAAAGACTGGTTTATTTTATTTGTTTAGAAAAATGTGTGTTTGGTGCAGATACATGTGGAAAAATGGGTGATTAAAGTTCATTTTAATAATTAATCGTGATTAAGGGGTGACAAAAAATAAATAAAGCAAGAAAGATAAATACATGGTAGGGGTGTGTATGCAAGAGGCACGGAGTAGTCCCAAATGCAAGAAATCCAACAAAAAGCAAAAACCACTAACTGAAAAAAAAATAAAATACCTTATTTTTAAAAAACAAAAGAAATATCAAGGCAAGGTTAGTGTGGTCCTATTTAATTTGGTTAGTTGCTATTAGTGTTTGTGTGTTGTATTTTTAGTTTGATTGTTTTTATTTTTTAAAAATATTATTGGCAAAATTAGTAAAATGGGACACATAATTGTGTTGTGATTTTTTATGGTGAGGTTTGAGCAATCATCAAGTGTCATCAATATATCTAAACTTATCCAATATCTTCAAATGTATTTTTGAATTTTAAAATGAATTTCCCATGAGTTTTGATATTTAATTTAGCTTTTTTGCCTTGAAATAATAGGGTGATCATGTGTCAAGACATTTTCAACTGATAAAAATATTCCAAAAGTAGTCAAATGCATTAATGGAATTTTTTGTGATTTTTCCTAATTTAATTCTGATTTTTATTGATTTTTAATTAATTTTGTTCAATTTTCAATGGATTTTGAAATATTTTTAATATTTGTGATTTTTTTGCAATTTATTTTCTGCATTTCAACCATGAAAATAAGCCAAAAAATTTCCCAATATGGAAAATGATTTTCTAGCTATTTTTTAAAATTAAAATTTTATGATTTTTAAAGGAATTTTTGGGATTTTAGGTGTTTTCTCGGGTTTTTAATCGGGTTTTGAAATTAAAAATACGTACTGGGGGCTGCGTGTGAACAAGAGCTTGTGCTCAGACGACACACACCACCGCACAGATAAGACTCGACGCACGTCCTCACGCGTGAACGCTGGCTAGCAACTCACGAACGTACGAGCACGCCTCTGTGCGCGAACAACTGCTAACACGAGAAACACGGGGTAGACACACGCGGGTGCAAGAGCACACGCAAACAAAGATAGAGGTGCTCGTGAATGGAGCGAGGTGGGAACTATGGCGTGAGAGGGGAAGAGTGGGTGTTTGTTTTGTTTATTCTTTTTTTCCTGCAGGTTTTTTGGGGTGGGGTGGGAATGGGAGCTATGGGGCAACTGGGGGAGAATGGGGGTTGGGGGCCTGGTTAGGTAGGGGATCTGGTTTAGTTTGGAGGGAGGTTGGTTAGGTTTGGGGGGGTTGGGTTTGGTTGGGGGGTGGAAAAGGGACATTGGAAGGGGACGGCCGACGGGAGGGGTGGGGGTGGGTGGCGGAAGGCGAAGGAGACATGCATTGGCGGTGGAAGGTGAAGGAGGTAGGCACTGGACGGGTGGCACAACGATGGAGCTCGACGGAAGGTGAAGGAGGCAGGCACTGGGCGGGTGGCACAATGATGGAGCTCTGCAGACAGCGGCGCTTCCCGGTATGGCATGGCGACCAACAACACGGCATCCACCAGCGGTGAAGGCAGTCGAGGCGGTGAAGAACGGCGTTTGGCGACAGCAGCGAAGAGGGGAGGAGGGAGGGGAGGAGGAAGATGGTGGTGGGGAGGGAAGAGGGAGAAGAAGGGAAGAGGAGAGGGAAGAAGGTGGGGGGAGGGAAGGAAGGAGGGCGTAGAGAGAGAGTGTGTGTGTGGGGGTAGAGGGATGTAGGGAGAGGGAGAGGTCGGGAAGAGAGAAAGAGAGAAAGAAAAGAAAGAAAGAGAGCGAAGAGGGAAAGGGGAAGTGAAGGAACGCGGGTGGTTGGGGAGGAAAAAAAAAATGTTCGTTAAAAAAAAGGATTTATTTTATTTTAAAAAATCCATTAAAAGGTTGGCTTGGCTCGCCCCCATCCCATGCGCGTGCGCGGGGTGGGGGTAAAAAGTTTGCGTCAGTGGGATTGAACAGGGACGAGACGGCAACACACGAGTCACAGACGCCACGGGGGCATCTCGAGACGCGTAAAACCAGAAACACGTATGTTCACGTGCAAGGCGAGGCATGTGAGAATATGACGAAACAAATAAAAACTAATAACTCGCAAATCGTACATTGGAACGAAACTCTGTAAAAAAGACAAATGTGCCAGAAAACAAGGGAAAGATGATGAAGAAAAAAGGCGACACGAGTTTCGGAGCAAAATCAAGGCGTGTACATGGGAAAAATACGAAAATTACACATGAAAATGTCCCGAAAACTCACAAAATTTAATATAGGACCAACCGTGCATCGGAATGACACAGAGTAAAAACAAAAAATGTCAAGGGGAAGGTGGTTGTCAGGGCTGCCATGTTAAATCACGGTTCCGAAGCAATAAAGGCGCGTTCACATGGAAAACCATCTAATTTACACCAAATGCGCCAAAAATTAATATCTCAAGAACTGTGTGTCAAAACAAGGGTTGCTAAAAAGGAAAAATGGGTAGGTCGAGGGGATGAACAGGGATGTAAGGTTGGATTTGAATTCTGGTGAACATAGGATACGTTTACATGCAAATGTCAAAACAAGGGATAAAGGAAAAGAGTGGAGGAATGGCCCCAAGGGGGGGGGGGGGGGTAAAGTTAGATAGGTGGGTGGGAAAGGGACTCCATGAAGGTAAAAATAGATCATGGCATACATGCATGATCAACTTGAGAGGCATATACAAGGGGACATACATCATAGATATGCAGGGACGCATCCCCACACTTGAAACCTTAACGGACAGAGGAAAATGCATCAAGACAACCTAAGACTCATCAACCGACTGGACTCTAACGTCCCCACACTTAAAACATAATATACACTTACAAACAAAAAAGGTAGGGTTAGAAAAACTAGGCCCGTTTCACCGAGCATTGCAATTGATGGTTGATGTCACATCATGTGGCGCATTTGGCTCTATAGGAGATACCAAGGTGTCTTCACATCATACATCCAATATGGGAGGGACCATGCAGCAGCACCCAGGGAGGTAGCTGATTGATAAAGCCCATCTCGTAGGTGTCGTGAACGAAGGATAGTCTCTCAGTGTGCCACACTCAGATGGAAATGAACGAACAGTCACTCACCCCATTACTGACATCACTCGAGATAGTATTGATGGTCTCACACCCAGTTTCGAAATCGACAAGGGGAATGGTGTAGAGGGAGTATGCCAGGGTGCACAGTTGATGGTGCATTAGTGCGTCCAACCCTGTCTGGCATTGGTGCAAGCAGGAAGGCCGGGGAGCCTTGTAGTGTAGCGTATAGAATAGGGTGGCGTGTCCTATGATAGCGGCAGAGACCCATCCTATGTGATGGAACCTAAAATGGGCTGACACCGGACCTTATGCACACAACAGATAACCCCACCACACGGCGTTGCGGTCCAGGAGTGTCTGTAATACACTGATGTACACTAGATAGACTTAATTATGCGTTTGTAGTTGATATGTAGTCCAACATTTACCTTCCCTTCTCTTCAAAGGGAGATCCCTTAACATATAGGCATAGTGCCTCATAACACACAAATCAAGAAGCTCCGCTCGGCTGATTGCCGTAGCTCCACTGTGACTCTCTTACGCCTCAGGGATTGGCCCTAAGATGCGTCACTTCCACATATAAAACATAACGATACAAACTCCACTCTTTGTGAGCGAGTTCTAGGAGATACCATGTTTCCTCACTAATAGTTTTCCCCCAGAAACCAACATCTAACCTACGGCAAGGGGAATCTCACCCTCTCAAGCATGGATCAACTGTAGTTCAAACAATTGCTATGCATTTCCAAGAGTTGATACCACATGTATGATCAATGCAATAGTGGATGTCTCATTGTGCACAACTAGTTATGTTTTGAAATCAGCCTATGTGCTAGTGCGAAAATAGTCTTTTCATGAATTTCAACTAATACATATATGCTTCGTTGTAAGAATCTAACACCAAGATGAACCTTGCACTACTAGATCCCTTATTTTCCAAATACGCCATTTCCTAAATGCTATGCATATAAAAAACAATCAGAATTTATATTATTTCAGCCCTCAAACTATTGCACAAAATCCTCCTCCCCCTTATCGTTTAAATTTTGCTTCGTTGTATAAGTGTATAGAGGTTGTTTTGTCACAGTTTAATATATAGAAAGAAATAAATCACACACTGTGACAAAAAGATAGGGCAAATTGAGGCCAAACCTCATGCTTTGCCACTACCATGCATCCACAACCACTTATTATATTTTTCCATATTTTTCTAAGGCATATATTTTTTCCTTATTTTTTCCTAATTTTCTCTATTTTTCAATTAAAAATTGATATATTTTCAAAGCTGTGGCTCTTGATTCTTAGAACAATAGAAATATAGATTTTATTGGCATTTTATCCCATGTGTATTGGTTTATCCCATCCGAAAACACCAAAAACCCCATTTTTCTCATAAAAACTGTGTTTTACGGGTTTCTAAAAATTATTTCCAGCATTTCAACTTTATGTTTTTTGACTTTTTCATCATGAAAGCATAGAAAAAATAGGAAATAGCATGTCTACCAATTTTCACTCCATAAGAACAACATTGGCTCAATCAAATATAAAAAACAAGCAATTTTCCTTTGTAAATTAGAGTTATCGGTTTTTTTCCTTCTTTGTGGGTTTTAAAGTTTGATGCAGGACTGCTGATCAACCCTCATTCAAGGCTCAACCCACCTCCAAACAGCCAACTCTATCCCTCCACCAATCCGAGAGTGATCCGGTACCATGCCAAACAAGTGGTCTTCAATCGGTTGTCTAATCCTCTTCATAGGCATGAACTCCCTCTTAAGGGGAGAGGGAGGGAGGAGAGAGAAAGACTGAATTTTGATCAGGCCATCCAAGCAGCCATTCCATGTGCGAAGACCGGCAATGGGATCTATGAAAATTCTTCATCTCAGCCATGACATCAGATTAGGGGGTTGCTTTTAAGCTCTCCAACCCCCCTCCTCGTCAAAACGATTCCATGGCGCCTTCCTATCTGCATGCACCAAAAAAATCCCCCCCCCTCCCCCCCATGAAATCGTTTTTAGTTGGGGGCTCCAAGGGGAGCTCCCAAAAGGCACATCCTTTTGGGCTAAAGTCTTTTCCCACTTGGCCATTTTGGCCTTGGCCTCCCGAGCACTCTCTCTTCTGCGTCCGGTGTTTGATTCGCGGTCTGAAAAATACTTGGCATTCGTCTTGAAGTCCTCCACTGCTAAGCATCTCCTAGAGTTTCATCTGACATGCCGAAAAATTATAAAAATTCACCGACCGCCGTCTAGTGGCTCTTTAAAGCACTTTTGGGCATTGCTACTTAAAATCGTACTAACTGTAACTGCTTCCTTCGACGAAGTCTATTTTTCCCTTGAAATTCAAAATTTTTGGCTATTTTTAAGCACTTCTCGATGTCAAAAATCATCTATCACCATGTGGAAAACGAAAACATACCTGACTCCAATTGTCGTAACGTCCCTCAATCTCACCTCTCGGAATTGATTGAGGAGAAACACTAGTCGCACTCAGTCCACCCTCTGTCTCACACTCTGTTGAAAGATACAGAGGGCAGCCCATTCTTGAAACCCCTTGATGTAATCCTCACATTCACTTGTGTAGAGGTTGTATGCCTTATGCACATATGATAGTGCATCGCGCCCTGTGTTGGCATACGGTGCAAGAAGGAAAACCATGGAGCCTTATAGTGCAATGCAGAGGAAAAGATAGTTCTTTGTGTAATGAGAGGCCTAACCCATGCATGCAATACTCCACTCACACATCACACCTCTCAATTGAATTGAAGGGAAAGGATTGGTCACTCAGTCCACCCTCTATCTCACACTCACTGATAGATACAGAGGGCAGACCATACTCACATCCCCATCCGGTTAGGATGAAAGCTCACATAACTTAAGGGGTTGTCGATGAATATCACTTCATTTATTGATGAAGTGACATACCCAAGGAGGTAGCCAACAGATCAAAACTTGATTTTATCTGTAGAGCATGTCGTATTTGGAAAAGGTAGTCTGTTGTAGGGAATTGGTCCTTTGAATGAGACTGCTGATCTAGCGCACCAAGGGAGGTGGCTTTGGAAAGTTGCGTCTAAACAGGTTCGGCTAGTGATTCAACTGTTTTGGATTACGGGGTGTTGTCACTTTTCCATGGCCAGCTTCCTGTCCAAGAGTGTTTACCACATTTTCTTGGAACAAGGCCTGCTATGACAGGGAATTGCTTTCTTTTCTCCCATAGCAGTTTGTTTTTGTTTTTGTTTTTTTAATTTTTCATTTCTTTTCTTCTTCTTCTTTTCGTTAATAAAGAGAATGGTAGAAATACCATGTGTCAGGACCAACCTCACCACCGTTGTTGGATCAGACAAGAAGAGAACAATGTAGGGGTGGGAGGTATCTATGAGGAGGGGCTAGCAGAACGAGAGTGCCTCATGAGGAAGATCATAAGGGCTATCAGGAGCACGAAGAGAAGGATAGTGCGACACCCAAAAGGGAAAGGGTGGGTCAACTGTGATTGTCAAGATCTCGAGGGAGGGAAGTACTTCTTCAAGCGATAGCCATTGATTAGAAAGGGATCATCGGAGGCATCAACGGCCTGCACTTGGATAGAGCCATTAAGATTGACAACAAGTACCTTATAAGGACCCATCCAATGCTGTTGAAGCTTACCTGGGACCTTTCCAAATCTCAAATCATACGTGATGGCAGGAGGAATATTTCAAGGTGGATTCTGTGAGGTTTTGCTATAGATTCTGTAAATAATTTGTGGCCGGGGCTCATACAGAAGGTGGATTCCTTGTGCGAAAAGTTGATGGGGACGCCTGTCTTTTTCGAGCGTCTTGTTAATTTAATGTGCAAGTGGGTGATTCCGCAAAATACATTTTTGAATTAATGGACGTTTATGAGTTTAGAGTGCGCACTCATAATAAAATAAGGCTGGGATTAAGTTCTAACTAATTTATTTATTTTGTAGCTGAAGAAGACTACTAGTATTCACTTTTGTCGATTTAATTTTATTATTTTCTAACAACTGTGAATGCTTTAGTTGATGTGTAGAGGAGGCAACGGTGGCATTGGGAAGCACTGGGCGATAGCATGTATTCAAGTTATTTAGAAGAAATTATCATTTTGATGGGCACGCATCTTAGGCGTGGTGCCAATATTTATTTTGATGCGCTTATTTATTGAAGCACCTGACATTTATTTATTATTTTATATGCGCATGGATGCACGATTTAAATATTTGTTATTGGACATTGTATTTGGGCATAGTCCGACTCTTTGGGCGCCCAATCGCTTTAATTCTTTAGTGAAACAAAAGCAAACATAAAAGCTAAAGCATGTTAATTAGAAATTGGGTTATTTTTTGGCTTGGAGATGAATAATATATCAAATACATGCTTTGTGGGAGCGCTCACACAAGGCGTGGGGGGAGATTGTACCCAATTAGTCTTTTGATTCATGTCGTGTAAGTCTTCTCTCTTGTTTTTTGTGCAAAAGTAGTGTTCTTTTGTTCTTGGGGACCTTCCCACGCTCGCTACATATGCATACAGCATCCGATTCTGTGCACCAATACGCCAAGACTAAGTCACCTTCCTTGAACTCCTTGTGTTTGATGATGCTGTCATGGTAAGCCATGTGTTGCACTTGAGTGGTTTTCATACACTATAGGGCCATCCACCGAATCTCATCCAAACATTCCAAATACTCAGGCGGCGGCACTAGAGAGACTCATCATCTCCAAGGTAATCTTTGACTGCCACTTACATAGTGGGCAACTCCAACTCAACAGGGAAGACGGCTTCTATTCCATACACCAATTGGAAAGGAGTTTGTCATGTAGCTGCCTTATGAGAGGTTATGTACGCCTAGAGAGCCTCTATAAGTCGATCATCCCAAACGCGACGATGTGCAGCAATTGTCATTGTTAGGATTGAGTAGAGGATCTTATACAGTTCTGTCAATTCTTTCGTGATTTTGTTGAGGAAATGGATACCTCTGTCACACTGACAAGCTCTAGGCGACTGCCAAAACAGGTGATGATGTTCTCGTACAAGAACATGGCTACGTTATTTCCATCATCCCGCTTCAAATCTTTAGCTTCACACCACTTGATGACATAATCTGTAATACCAAGATGTATATGTTCCGCTTCCGTCTAGTGGGCAAATCGATGTGAATTGATGGGACCCATGAAATCAATCCCCCACTTCTCAAAAGGCTTGAGGGAAAGAATAGGTTGCAGTGGCATGGCACTGGATTTGGTAGGATTTTCCATTCATTGACAAGCATCACACCGTTTGCAGTAATCATAGGCATCCTTGTGGAGGGTCGGCCACCAATATCTTGCGAGCAGAGCCTTTCTAGTTGTCGCTTCTCCTGCAAAGTATCCACCACATGGCTCATCATGGCATGCTTTCTGATTTTTTCTACTGCAACACATCTTTGCAACACTTCATCTTTGCCTTTCTTGTACAATGCACCGCCTAACAAGGTGTAGGGGGTTGATTCCAACATAAGCTTCTTCTTCTCACGGCTCGAGATGCCATGGGGATACTATTGAGTTTCCAGGAGGTTGGCTATGTCTGGGTACCATGGAGTAACTGTTTCGACTAGAAACAGGGAAGCATCAGGAAGGTCTAGATCCTCCTATTCCTCTTCTGCAGTTTGAGGGATCCATGACAGATGATCAGCTAGGACATGGGAATGGCCAGGCTTAGTGACTACTTCAAAATCAAACTCCTGGAATAGGAGCAACCATCTCATCAATTGTCCTTTGACATCTTCTTTTTTCATAAGGAAGGACAGGGCTTCATGATCCGCGTAGAATTTGAAATGTGTTGATAGTAGATAATGTCGAAACTTCTCCAATGCAAACACTATTGCTAAGCACTCAAGCTTTGTCATTGTGTAGTTCCGCTCTCAGTCGGTTACTTTTCGACTTGCATAAATAGATTGGTTGATCTAATTTAGGGGGGACCCTTTTGACATAAGACAGCACCTAGCCCTTCAAATGATGCATCTATGTCCACATGGAACTCCTTCATCTAGTCAGGAGACTGCAAGATAGGTGCTTTGATGAGGTACTGTTTCATGGTATTGAAGGCTTCTTCGCAATCATCAATCCAAAGTAAATCTGCATCTTTCCTTAGGAGCTTGTGCAAAGGAGCTCCCTTGGTTGCAAAATATGCAATGAATCTTCTATAGTAGCCCACATGGCTAAGAAATCCTCTCAATTGCTTGAGGTTTGTTGGTGTTGTCAAGGCGGCAATCTTATCTGGGTCTGTGGCAATCCCTTGTGCAGAAAATTTGGCCTAGAAGAACACTTGATGAGATGCCAAAGACACATTTTTTGGGGTTGAGAGATATCCCATACTCTCGACATTTGTCAAAACATTGCTCTAGGTGTCCCCAATGCTTACGAATTAGGCTATAGACACATAAGTCATCGAGATACACAATAAAATCATGCAGATGGTTTTGGAAGGCAGCCATCATTACTTGTTGGAAGGTAGCAGGAGCATTACAGAGCCCAAACAGCATCACTCTGTAAGCATAGGTTCCCCATTCTGTTGTGAAGGTTGTTTTGGATTGGTCAATGATCATTTTTCGTCTTTGAGTTTAGCTTTCGGAAGTCCACACATATTCGAAGTTTTCCATTCTTCTTGGGCATGACCACAATGAGTGAAACCCATTCACTGTTAGCCACTAGATAGATGAACTTTGCTTCAAGAAGCTTCAATAATTTAGCCTTCACTAGAGTAGAATAATTAGGATTCATATGCCTCTGTCTTTGTCTCACAGGTTTGGCATCTGGTTCAAGGTCAATGTGATGTTGGCATACTGTGGGATCAATCCCCTTTAGGTCTTTGTACGACCAAGCAAACACATCTAAGTTCTCCTTTAGTAGGTCTCGCAGGACCATTAGTTCTTCTTTTAGAAGATTTAGACCCACTTTCAAGTGACCTTCAGTACGGTTAGCATCCAAAAATGTTAATTGCCTTTCACCTTCCACTTCACAGATAAATGTCCCACGGATTGCTTCTGGATAGAGGTCTGACTCCTTCAAGGGAGTAGTGTCATCGCCTGATATTCCACTAAAACCAGTGTCCTTCTTCTGAATAGATGACTCATTTTTCTATTGGGTACTGGAAGGGTATCAAAGCTTTGTTCATTTCTGTGTGAGTTGTGATTTCTTCTGGACTTAGAGATTCACCTTCAGAGGATACGTCCAGGAATGTCACATAGCACGGGCCTTCTGTAAGCCATGGCTCTAATGACTCCGGCTACTGTTGACAAGGGGCATCATCATCATCTTTTCTCTAGAATGAATGGTCCGGGTGACAGGAGCCACTGATGAACTTAATTTTGATACATTTGATCCATTGCTTATACAGATTCCACATGCTTTGTGATCCATTGGTCAACCCAAATGGAACCATGGCCATTCCATCCAACACACCGAGATCCTCGGTCTCTGAAGTCTCTGTAGGGATATCAACAAGATCAACCGCTATTAGAGGAACTTCTTCAACTGCACTTTCATAACCTGCTTCTTCTTCTTCCTCATCAATTTCATCCTCTTCCTCTGGAGGCTCTATCTTTGCTTTTGTAGAGGCTCTGTAGGAGAAGAACATATCCTCTGTCTCTGTCTACTTTTGCTTCTGCCTCTGTCTCTGGTTCTGCCTCTGCTTCTGACTCGGTCTCTAACTCTATGACTGCCATGTAAAAAGGAGAACAGTACATCCATGCTTCTATTTCGCTGTCAGAGGTGATTTCAAAAGTCAATTTGGGTTGAGGCAGGAGATATTTCCCCATGGACAAAGACTTTACTTCCTTCGGTAGTTGGCTTACAGTGCCCACTGTTAGGGACTGGGCCTCTATTTTCTTGAGAAAGATCTATTTGACAGCCTCTTTGTACCATCTGTTATTTCATTGGAGCAGTTGTTATGACTTTGATGGATGTGGATCCATTGCCTTTTTGCGATCCATACAATTTTAGCACCACTTTGTTGGGTCCTCTACCTAGGGTTAGGGTCCCTTTAAACCAGTCCGGCTTCAAATAGCTACGGTCTTCCCAACAATAGAGGATATGAGGTCCCATAAGAATTTGATTTAACCACCAAATATGTCAGCCAATAGTCTCTTCTTGCAAGGGTTGTTTTTACATATGGGAGGATGCCCAATGGTTTGATCCTGCTCTGATCTGCGAGTCTGATAAGCCACTGTGTAGGTTGCATACCTTGCAAGCCTAGATCCTTCATTGTGACATACATCATGATGTTTATTGATGAGCCTCCATCTATCATTACATCAGCAATAAATCATCCTTCAATCCATACACCAATCTTTGGGGTTCCAGGATCTAGGAAGGTGTTGGCTACATCCACTTCCTTTACAGGCTCTTTGAGCCTTATTGGTCTTGGTTGCTGTTGAAGGAGCAATCCTTAATCCACGTTTTTGAGTCAAGATGCTTTTGAACCTTTTTTGGCAACTAGGAGACAATATCAGCAAACTATCAGAATGTTAGGTTTGGTTTAAATATGTCTAGGTCTTTGACCAGATCATATTCTTTAATGGGATCCATCGGTTCCTCCAACCTGCTATGAAATGGGGCTACACCCATTTTCATCTTTCCTTTTTCCTCCAGAAATGGCATAATGGGAACTTCTTTTGTCATTTGTGGCACTTCCTCCTCTTCTATCTCCTGGACCTCTGGTCCTGTCTCTAGGGCTATCTCTGTGACTCTCTATGGACTGTAGTGCTCTATATTACACTATTCTGTTTTGATTTTTTGTTGAAAGTCTGAACTTTACTATTTTGGCTGGAGGATTATTTTCTTTTTGGACAAGTGGTTCATTCTTCTTGGCACGCATAATAGCAGCAACTTCCAACTCCACTATATTAGAGACAGGCTCTTGTGCCTTGTGCTGGCTATTAGTGGCATTGGCCTTAACAGGGGCTGGACTAGGATATTCCTTTACAGTGTGGCCTTCTCCTTTGCATCGACGACCGCATAAGGGCTTGTAATCCACAGATCTTCTTGGGTTTGGACAATTCGATGAGAAATGACCCTTTTATCCACATATGTAACACTCCACCTTTGATCTCTAACCACCTCTAGATTGTCATCCTCTATAACTCCGAGAGGGAAACCTCCTTGGATCGAAAGTAGGACCAAACTCCCTAGGCTTTGGTCCAATGTCTTGCATTGTCATTTTGGATTCTAGAAATTTGAATCTTGCATTTTCATCTTTCTTTCTTCATTCGTGCATCTCTTTCAGAGAGAATATATCTTCTATATGGTTTTTCCTCAAATAGTATGAACAAAAGGCTCCAGGAATGGTTCGTTTTTGGGTACATTCAATGGCTAAATGTCCCACTTGATGGCACTTTTTGCACCATATATTAGAACGCATCACATCTCTCTCACCTCTTGTAGGAGTGGATATATTGGTGGTATTCACCTTCAGCATTGTAGCTGCTTTGTAATCACATCCATATGCTCTTTCTTGATACTTGCCACTGAATTAGATAGGTAGTCCTTTAGATTTTCACCTCCTGGAGTACTTGTAGTAGGGTTTTGGGAATCTTCTGTAATTACTTCATACACTGGTTGGGTTGATCCAGAAGGCCCTCTATTCTGGTTCTGATTCAAAGCTTCTATTGAGACTAGAGGTTGTTAATTCTAGTAGGTAAGATTCCACGGTTGTTGAGTTGCCATTGGAGGAACTATTTGAGGCCATTACTGTTGTGGTTGAACCATCATTTGAGGCATTGTTGTTTGCGGCCACTGTGGATTAGGTGCATTGTACTACGGCACTGTTTGCATCTATAAGTAGAGATAGGAAACTGTCCCTGGAACAACATTTGGTGGGTATACCATTCTTGGCATGGGAAGAGGTAAGAATCCTCTTCCTGAGGTCATTGACAACCTTGCTTCAACTTCGTCATACAGTCTTGCACCTTCCACTGCAGCTTGTAGATTGACTGGTCTTCTCAATTCCACGAATCTGCAAACTTCTGGTTGTAGGCCTCTGAGGAACACTCCCTTCTGGATGCCTTCATCCAAATGATGATTGGTCCATCTCTTTAGGATGGATTCCATTCGAGAGACATAAGCTTCTACTCTTTCTCCAGAGGACTGACTTAGGTTCATGAACTCCTTTCGTATCTGCTCTTCAAAACCTTCACGCCTGAATGTAGTGAGGAAGGCTAGTCCCATGTGCCAAAAGTTTGTGCTGCTTGTCTCTCATACCACTGAAATGCCATGCCCTTGAAAGTGGCACGGAATATTGCTAACCAATGCTCAGGTGTTTTGGCATTGTTAGCCACACATGCTACCATAAACTCTGCTACATGAAGATCAGGGTCTTCATTATACTCTCCTTTAAAAATTGGCAATGGGACTACATTTGCTGGCCTATCATCAATATTTCCAAGATGAATTTGACTAGGAGGGGGACCTTGAGTTGCCATAAGGACTTCTATAAAGAGTGCTTTTAGGGCGTCAAAGGAGGCTTCTACTACAAGCTCGTTCTCGGCCTTGATTCTTTCCTTCTCTCTTCTTACGTATCTCTGGACTCGTTCTAGTGCTTGCCTCTTGATTGCGTCATTCATCAAGAGGTTAGCTCCAACCAGTCTCCAGCCAGTTGGTCTGTACTCAATAGAACAAAATCAGAGGGGGGCTTCAGTCTCTAGAGGACTCTCTGGCCAACATCTCTTCTACTTCTTTCTTTTCAATATCTCTAAATTCTACTTTCATGCCACTATAAAGGGGAAGATATTCTGTTCTAAAGGTATCAAAACTCATTCTTCTAATGATTATTGTTGTACCATCATCATAATAATGCTAGCTTTTGATGGTTTCAAAAGTGTGTGTTGTAAAAAACACTATGTCTACCAAGTTCTAGTGGGTTTCTAATTGAACAAAGAGGAGATTGTCAGTGCACCACATGCATCCCACGTGTCCTGCTGTTGAGCATCTATGAACAAATTCCAACTATTTTCTTTCTTATTTTCGTGCACCTCCACTGACCACGACTCCTTAAGCTTCTTCACAATCTCCGACTTGATGATGTTTGGAAACTTTTCAATGAATGCCAAGTCTTCCATGGATGGTCATTCTCTCTCTTTCTGCACTTCAGTTTGTTCCCAAACAATTTGCCACTAAGATACACGTCTCTGTTGCTTCAACTGAAATAGGAAATAGTCCACCACATAGAGCCTGCATCATGATGGTAATATGTTTCCGCCATTGTGGAATGAGCTTCTTGTAGAAAGTGGCTTTGGCAATAAGAATCTCCAACTCTTCAGTGGAAGAATTAACTTTGCAAGTATCCATTGAATTCTTCTCTTCTTGGCAATGCCATTTCCTTCATTTTCAACCGCTTCTGATGCTTGTTGATGGCAAGTTTCCTCAACTGCACACTAAAAGCATGGAGCCCTAAAAGAAACACCAAGGAATAGGGGTTTCTACTGCAAGAAAATCTATCTTGTAACATCAGCAAGCTTTTATTTCATTCTTTAGAGAACCACAACAAGGAAAAGAACAAATCTTCATGCAACATCATAGTAGATATCTCCTACGGATTTAATAGAATCAACCATAATCTTCAACATCTTCATAGAATCCATCAATAGAACAAGAAACAAAAAAGAATACACCATTTTTTAATGAAAATAATCACATATGATTCATCTTCATATTCTTCATAGTTCTCTCTCTCAATCTCTCATAGACAGATACATTATTTTGATAGAATTGGCTATCTTTGACTCTCTCTTTCTCTCTCTCTCTCTATCAATAATACATCATCTCCTCACTAAAATACTCAATAATGACTCTCAATAATCCTTCTTAGGTCGTGGATACCCCTTCCAAAAGGTATGAGAGGTATAAAAGGGCACTAGAGCCACTATAGTGTCTCTTCATAGCTCACTACTGTCACTTCACTTCAGTCTTCTGTTCTGTCTTCAACAATTGCTTCTTCCATTTGTTTTAGCTCTTTTAAACTTAGATTCATCCTTTCCAAAAGTTAGAAAAATTTTCCAAAATTCACATATACATTCCTCAGAACACTTACAAAAGATCTACAGAACAAAACAGAACAGGAACAGAGCAGAAACAGAACAGAGACAAAGGCTCTACAGAAGATTATAGAGGGTTACAGAAGGTCATCAAAACCTCGTAACTCATACCAAAACCATTCCAAACTATCAAAAACTATTCAATAAGCTTTCAAAATACCTCAACCTCCATCAATCATCAATCCATGCTTCATACAAAAAGAAAACAGAACAAAATAGAAGGTATCAGAACCAATCAGAACCTCAACAGAACATATCAAAACATCACACAGCCTCATATTTCTACTAAGAATCATCATGACCTTCCAAAACATAATCAATATCATCCAAAACACTTTCAAACACTTCCAAAATAACCAAACATCACTCAAAATTCATCAAAAATCAACCATTTAGGTCTCAAAAACAACAAAAATCAACAAAAAATCAAGTCATTTCAGCATTCAACAATGCCTTGGTTTATATCAACGCGATGGTTGCATGGAGCTTTGACCGCAGTGTCTCGTGAAGGGGCGGAGGTCTCAACTGAGAGGAGTGGGAATTCTCTAGGGGATGTAGTCCAAAGGTGACGACATGTTTAGGGTTTGTCGTATCTAGATTTTATATGCAATAACTAATTAACTATTTCAAGATACAGTACAAAATATACAATGCAGCATAATCGCACGGACGGCATTTTCACGTGAAGTGTATCGACAAAATGCGTTTCACAATATATTGTGGTATCATGGAAAAGTTTGAGCAAGAGAGCCAACGATGAGCAATAGATCCAAACACTGTTATAGATGAGATGAAGTATTTTGGGAACTTGCAAAGTATTAACTTCTCCATGATCCTATTTGATGTGCATTGGTTCAAAGTGGTACTTGAAGGAGCTAGGGCAACAGTTCGACGAGGTCCATTTGGATTTCTCGAAATAGATTTCAAAAAAAGATTGACAAATTTGCGCGACACATTTGTATTGCTAGCCCATTGTGAACATGTGCATGAACTCATGTTTTTTTAAAATTTTATTATGACATGGTACATGTCACAAAAGTTAAATCTCTCTTGTACGTGATTTTGAACATGTAAATTTCTATCCAAACCCCCGACAACCTTGGGGTGATATGTTGTACCTTCAACTCCCCAAAGTGCGAGAGTATATGATGAAAGAAATGTTCCCAATGTAGATGAGGACAATATGCAAATAGAGGGGTTGATATTGCAAGGGGTGGTCTAAGGCTGTAGAAAGCTTGGAGCATGTAGAGGAGCCAGAATCAGGTAACAATGATGGAAATACAGGAGTCCAAGAATTCTTTGAGAACGAGGTGGACTCATCCTTTTGTGATGTTCTGTCTATCGACCTTCCAGTGTGTATGCGGAGTTGTGTCAGGAGATTGACATGGGACCATAGGGTACTTCATACTTGGAGCATCCACCTACTCAATTCGTTGATGAATCACTTATAAGATATGCATTTTAAGTAAGATAATATTCAAGTACATTTTGCCTTCATTTTTACGAGCATTGTACACTTTATTGTAACTCTTTTGTATGGCCCAAATAAAGCACATAGTGCTATTTCTGCCCTGCCACAAAATTTTTTTTTGCCATATGACCGTCGCTATTAGCGTCACAAATTTTATGCACGCGTCGATATTAGCATTAGAGTTAGCCTCGCAAATCATCGCTATATGTGTCGCTATCAGCATTGTATTTGTGACACTGATAGCGATGCATATAACGACGATTATAGCGACGGTTCTATGGCCTTGCTATTACCAATGTTTTTTGCGACGATGGGGGCAAATTTTTTTATAAACATTTTCGTTGCTTTGAACATTGGTATGAGGCCTATATCTTTTGTAGTGTGTGCCTGAGAAGAGTGTACAACTCCAAGAATTTCATGCCCTGGATATTGAAGTTCCACGGTAGTACTTCAACGATCAGGAAGTGGCACACCTAATCACACAGTAAAGCTTGATAGAATTGGTGTTGATGTTCCCATAGTACGCTGCCATGGAAGCACTCATCGGCGGCTGACAATGATTGGGAGCGATGGCTCACAGTGCCATTTCTTAGTGAAAATATCACTTACACCTAGTGCCCGATGTGATGAAAGAATGGTGCAATTATTCCAGGTTTTGAATCGGCTCTTTAACAAAAACAAGAAGTCAAGCCGCCACCATTTAGCGTTTCATATCCCAAACGTTATCCCTATTTGACCACAAGTGCGTCTAGTTGAGGATGACCTCATATACAACATATTTGGAGAAGTGTATGAGATTCACTATGCTCGATATGTTCAAGAACCAGATCTTCCAATAACATACTTCAAAGATTGTTTAAATACAACCCTTACTAGACAACTTTCAAGTGAGGTATTGTGGATCTACGACTTAATTCACATACAATGAAATCATGGTGAATTATGTGACTGAGAATGTATTCTCACAATACATGTATAAAACACTTCCCAACCATAATCATCTATGGACATTCAAGAAGCAATTTGCAGTGTACTTAGCACTTTGAAGCTTCATGTCATACATGCTTCAAATTGGTGGCAAATCTCCAAATAAGATCTTATTTGCTAAAAACACTGGCAAAGTTTTCTAGAATGACTTTCATCCTGGTTATGATGGAATGCAGTGGTTGAATTTTCGGAGCCATTTCCTTTTAGGCTCACTGGTAACCTGCTGCTGCAGAGGTTTTTCACTCCCTTCACTGTCGAGGGTCTTCTTATATCCTCAATGTGTGCAGCAGCTCAATCTATGGTTGCTCCCAAGAGCCAGCATATGCAGCATCAGCTTGCTATGTTTTTCCGTGATGAACTTCTGTCTTGGTCCAGGCGACGCCAAGCCTTTCAAAAAGTGCAAGAAGATCGAGTAGATCATGAAGCACTACATTGGCAAACCGCAAGAGATTTTCAAGTCTAAATCGGAATGCTAGAGGAGGGATGCTCCTATTCGAGGACCGTGAGACAAAGAATCAATTAGATTGGATGCGTCCAGAATAGGAGGATGACACTGTTGATGACGAAAGTTGGCACAATCAGGTCTAGAACATTAGTAGGAATAGAGGTGCTCTGATCATGATGTCTATGTGAACAATCATCGACACCATTTTCATCATAATGGATAAAGCAGATGACACACAAAGGTGGCAAAAAGGAATACTATCAAAGCTTTAGTCATTTAAAGCTTAAAAGCTTTAAGTTATTAAGCATATTCTTTTTTTTTAACACTGAAAGCTTTTAAAGCTATCTTTAGAAAACTAGAGTAAAAAAAGTCCCTTAATGTGTGGAAGGAAAATCTATATAAGAGAAAGTGTATGAGGAGTTTAGCATTCACCCTTCTTGATCTCTCCATGACCATGTATGAGAGGCTTTTGAGGTCGAGCTTTAAGCCCCTCGTTACATTGAAGTTTCTATAATCGAGTTGCTTATGAAGTTGGCTTGAGTTGAGCTTTCAGCTTCTCGCCTACTTTTGAAGATTGTCATTAGGTTCCATGGAGTGGCTTATGAGTCGAGCTATTAGCTCCTTGCCCTCTTCAAAGTTCTCATCATCAAATTCTACGAGAGTGGCTTGAGTTCGAGCTTGGTGCTCCTTGCTTCCTCGAAAATCTTTCCTCAAAATCTGGCATTCTTCCTTCTTTTCTTCTCTTGCAGTTTGATTTCGACCTTGTCTTCCTCGAGTTTTTTTTTTTGAACATATATGAGAGTCATTTAAACCTGTATCTTGACTATATCTATAATCAAGATTTTTTTTTCTCATTCATCTTGAATCTAAAATTCTTATGGATAATTATTTTACGTTGAGTTCTCCCATCTCAAAGCATCCCTGCAATGAGCGACTTTCACGAACCCCCGTGCAAATTCCGTGTGACATCTTGTGAACCCGACATGAAAGCATCGCTTCTAATCATTGAGATGGGAGACGATTTGAATAATCTACCCTCTTCATCAACTACTTCTTTCATTTCAACTGATGAGATGAAGACTTGAATACAAACTCTTTCTTCAGCCATTATGATGCAGAATTAGTAGATACAGTTATGTATGGAGAAACAGTAGCAGCTACATCAACAGCAGTTGGATCAACAACAACTGTTGCATCAAGAACAAGAGCACACACATGGTGTGACCAAGGCAATCAAGGCTATGGTTAGTGAGCAAAAATTATTTGATGGCTGGAATGTTTCAGCCTACATTAAATCCTTTTAAAGCCAGATGTGCTTCTTCAGAGTTCCAACCAATTGGAGCAATTACTTCTTAAGGCTTGTCACTCTTGCTTTGCAAATTAGAGCGACAATTTTTTTTGTGCAAGACTAACTAGAATTTTTTCAAGAAAGCACTCAAAGATGAATATTTTCTGGAGGATTATGGTATTGCTACATGGAAGACATTCAGAGAGTGGGTCTATGAGCCCAACAAAGGTCTTGTTCCTCTTGAGTTGTTGCGGGAGTTTGAAGAGCGATATAACCAGTTGGATGCATTAGAGCAAAGAGCTCTAAACTCAGAGAAAGTGGAGTTATTCTTGCAAGTGGCTGACCCTACACTTTAGGATGAGTTGGGAGAGCTTCTTGAAGACCATAGGCAACCTATGGGGTTGAAGACAGATTGGCAAGATGTTGTCAATGCGGTTTCTACACTTACAAAGAGGCAGAGATGGAAGGCTCATTTGCAGAATGGAATGCAATCACCATCAGCGATGTCTTCTCCTACCACAACCTTTCCTACTTCTCATGTTGCACCATCCACTACTTCTCCTATTTCTCATTCTGTGTCTATGCCTATGCCTATTCTTGCTGCAGTTGTTAGAGCATCTGCAAAATTGAGTGTCGAAGATATGGTGGAGGAAATTTCAAAGAACTTAAAAGACCTACAAATTAAGATGATCAAAATGGAGTAGCAACCACTTAGTCTAGCTTCAATTTTAGCCACTTACAAATTAAGATGATCGAAATGGAGTAGCAGCCACTTAGTCTAGCTAATTCAATTTTAGCCCCAACTTCTTCTACTCTTACAAATTCTTCCAAGAATGATAGTGTTTGCCTTTGCATATGGTGAGATAATCTAGATCATGAGCAGGACTGTCAAGATTTTGAAGAGGCGAAAGAGCTGAAGTTAGTAGCCTGGAAGGACAAGATGATATGTTTTGGGGATACAGAGCAGCAGATTACACCAAATTTTGGTAAGGGTTGTATGAAGAAATTGTTGGAGGAGTCTCTTTTGTGCTCTTCTTATATGATGCGAGAGGTGGCAAGAGAAGTTGCTGCCTATGGCCTTCAGTTGGAGGAGTTGCCGAAGGAAAAATCGCATTTACGATCCTATGCGTTGCACGCAGAGAAGAAGGGAAAAGCTTCATCATCCGAAATTTTAGCCATAGGAGATGCGATCAGAAAAGGGATTGGATGGAATGATCAAGTTGATGTCTTTTCCATCTATGCTTATATGGCAAAATCTCAACGATTTGAAGCACTTGTTGAGGAGAAGGGGAAAAGAGATAATGATCTACTTGAAGGTTCAAACATGGTGACTAGGAGGAATGATCCAGTTTCTCAACCTTCTTCTTTAGGACCGGAGCAAAGTATGGCTAATGTTCAGAAGCCAAAAGTAGAGGAAGATCAGAAAGCCTCAAAGACAAAGGATCTGAAGCCAAAAAAGCAACCTGGTCAAGCTACTTTCTGACATTGAGACTACTACAAACTTGAAAATTAAGGTACTTGAGGATTGAATTCTTAATTGCAAAATTGAATTCACTCTTGGAGAAGTCTTTGGAATTGCCAAAAGAAAATTTCATGATGTTATCATCGATATCATTAAAAGAAACAACAAGTTATTGAAGAGCCAACACATCATATAATCCATCGTGAGGCTTTATCAGTTGTTGAGGCTATTATCTATGGGTTGCAGATTGAGGAGATTGATTCTGATGAGGAGATTATTGAGGAGTCTACAAATGGAGCTTTATGTACGTAGTCCAAGAAGACTCTTCAGCCTTTACTTCAGCCCGTACAATATGTGGCCCGAGTGATGATGTGCCTAAATTGGTGCCTCGTAGCCATTTTTCTCGTAGTCACTGGGCTCATGCAACTACAGAGACTGTAGTCAAGCTTGGTGAGACAGAGACCCCTTTTGTTGCTCTTTTGGATCATGGCTCCGAGATTAATGTCATAGTGTGTGGATTATATGATACTGGTAGATGGCCAGTTGATGTGGATCATGGTTGGCGCATGTGTGTGGCTAACAACACTGTACGAGATTTGTATGCTGCTTGCATGAACTTGAAGATTTCTATTGGAGATGTGGATAATTCTTATCATTTCTTTGTGAAAAATTCTTGTTCATATCCTATTATTTTAGGGTAGCCATTTATTGCTGAGTCTCGGATGGAGACCAAGGTTCTGGATAATGGGTCTATGCACGAATCCGAAGTAAGGATGGAAAGAGGACTGTCTAGTTCATGACCGTTTGTGTCAATCATAAATAGAATAAGGATTCCTTGAGGGATTCCCCTCTTCCAATAGGAGAGCCGTATTTTTGTTAGGTACCACTGTCTTGTGAGACGATGGTGGTATGAGAGAGGGAAAACTCTCGCCTCCTAGCAGCCGCAATTTTTCCTCATGTGTTTATGGTGTATCTTATTGAAAATACTTTGTGTTTTCAGCATATTTCAGATATACCTAGAACTGCCAGGCAGTATGTGAAGAGAAAAGAGAAAGAATTGAAACTTGTAGGTGTTTTACAGGAAGAAGATATGGTAGATGGTCTCTATGATGGCTTGTCATGCTCAGATACTATAGAGAAACTTTCAATATTGCTGAAAATTGACAATCAAGAGTTTTCATATGTCTTATAGGTCCATTCTCTGGCAATGTATTGCAAAATTCTTGATTTCATGGTTCAAGAAAATTTGGGTGCTGAAAATTCTCAGCAAAAAGAGTTCTTTGCTGAAATATTTTAGCAAAAAGGAATCACAATGGGAATTCTAAAACCATCTTCAGCTTCATATTCTAATAGATGGTTCACAATTCCTAAAAAGAATGGGACACTTATATTCATATAGGACTTACAACTAGTGAACAAGGTCACTATATGGAATGTTGGTGCAGGACATATTGTGGATGAGTTTGTAGAGGTTTTTTCTAGACGTTCTTTCTATTCACTTAGTGATCTTTATTCCGGTTATGACCAGTTCTAGCTTGCCCTTGAGAGTAGAGATTTGACTACAATGAAGACATCTTTAGGCCTTGTCTGAAAGTGTACGCTTCCACAAGGAGCTACTAATTCGGTTGCTCATATGATGAATGGGATGAACAAAGTCTTACGGGATTTTATTCCAGAGCTTACCATGCCTTTCATTGATGATTTTCCTATTAAAGGTTGTTTGGAGAAAGAGAAGGATGAGACTTTAGATAATCATGGATGCAGGTTCTTTGTGGCCATGCATATCAAAGATGTTGAGAGGATTCTTTGTAGGCTAGAGGAAGTGAATTTGACCTTGTCAGGGTTGAAGTCTATTTTTGGTGCTAGAGAGAGGTTTTGATTGTTGGACATATGTGTGGTTATTATGGCAGGAATCCTTCCCCTGAGAAGGTTGATCTTGCTCTTCTACTTCAGAGGTTTGTAGGTTCCTTGAAGCTTATGTGTTTTATCTTATTTGGATTCCTCATTTTAATCATATTACAGATGATCTCTACCAGCTCTTGAGGAAAGGGCAGCGTTTTTCGTGGGAGATGAGACATATTAAATCTATGCAAAAGCTGAAGAGATTGTTGAGAGCTGCTCTGACTCTTCAAAAAGTAGATTATGAGTATGAGAGACCTACTGTTCTTACTGTTGATACTAGTCCTATTGGCATTGGATGGGCTATTGGCCAAGACGATGCAGATGGGAATAGATATGCTATTTGGTTTGGGATGAAAGTCCTAAACTAGCGGCAACACAGGTATCCATAGATTAAGCGGGAGCTCTTGGGAGTTGTCATAGCTCTCAAGAATGATAAAGAGTACTTCATTGGTGCTGTTGTGGTGGTCGAGACTGATTGTTTGCCTCTTCTAGGTATGATCACGAGTTGTTCTACTCTAGATATTGCCATGCTTAGGTGGATTGGGTACATAAAATCCATGAATCCTGAGTTAATACACATAGCAGGTAAAGACAGCCCAGTAGCTTATATGCTTTCACGAGTGAGGTATGGTGACATGGATTTTTCTTGCATTGATGATGTTGATGATGGGACTGGTCTTTCAACCATGTATACTGATCATATTTGTCATATATTTGCTTTGGAAAGCTTTGATGAGTCTTTGTGTACAGGAGAGTATTTATAGATTGGTCATTATTTGAGTACCATGTCTAGACAAGATGGATGGACTGATGCAGACTTCAAGAAGATCAGGAGAAAAGATTATGGTTTCTTCTTAGAAAGTGGACTACTTTGGAAGCATCCACGAAAGCAAGGAGGGTAGCCATTGAGAGTTGTATGTGACAGAGCTTCATAGGTGCAAATCATAAAAGAGTTTCATAAAATTATTTGGGCTGACATAGAGCTATTTGGGCAACCTATGAGAAGATTAAAGAGCGCTACCGGTGGAGAGGCATGTATAGAGATATCTCACAGTTTGTTGAGACATGCACTCATTGTCAATTATTTACTTCAATGAGGCATAGAGATGAGCTTCATCCTACTTACCCGCTATGTATTCACTACAAGCAGGTTCTTGATTTAATTACTATGTCTATTGGATTATGGAAAATGTGTTGCATTGTTTTGGCACAAGAAGATCTCACACATCAAGTGGAAGGAAGAGCATTGAGGACGAAGTCTACTTCAGTGGTTTGTAAGTTTCTGTTGGAGGATGTTATTTGTAGGTGTATGGATGCATTGGGAAAATTACTGCAGATAGAGGTGAGTTGGATGCTAATGAGGCTAGAGAGTTTTTCTCTCACCTTGGCATTAAACTTGCTTTGACTTCGACATATAATCTAGAAGGCAACGGAAAGAGTGAAAGAGGTCATCCACCGATTGTGAAAGCCTTGGCTAAAGCATGCAGTGGACAAGTCAGAGAGTGGCCTAGGTTGTTGCCTTACGCCTTATGGGCTGATCGCACTACTCACAGTGTGGCTAGAAGATATATGCTAGCCGAGTTGATGTATGGGTAGAAGCCAGGCATGCCTACAGAGACTTGCAAACTTGGAGTGCTTTACCATGGCAGCAAGAAGAGATGACTAGATAGGATATTTTGTCTCTTCGTATTCGTCAATTGGAGAGGAGATCTGAAGATATTGAGAGAGCTATACAGAAGCTCAAAGAGGCCAGATTTCGAAGCAAAGACCGATTTGATAACAGGCGCAGATTGAGACCTAGAGAGATTGAGGAGGGAGATTGGGTGTTGGGCTATGATAGTAGTCTAGACAACCAGTATAGTGCTATCTACAAGGTTTCAAGACAATGGTTTGGGCCTTATTTGGTGCAGCATGTCCATGGCAATGCTACGTATTGCTTCCTAGAGCTTGATGGTATGGCCTTGTGGATTTGGATTGCACGAAAGAGAATCAAATTATTCAAGAGAAGAGATGATACAACCTATGTAGTTGAAGAGTTGGATGATGAGATTTATGATAGACTTGAGCTAGGAGATGATGTTGATGGCGATGTAGAAATTGGAGATGATTTTGTAGAAGATGAGGGGATCGCATTGACTGTTGAGCTTGGCAGTGATGAGGATGGGTAGTTGTGACCCATCCAGAGGATGTGCAAGTTTGGAGGGGCGGATGTCGTGATGTTGCGTATCCACCACTGCAAACCTGAGGCCGAAGTTTTTCGCAAAGAATTTGAAAACATTAGTCAGCATCATTAGGAATTTATTTTTTATTGTGTATGCGTCTTTCTGTTTTTATGATTTTGTGGGAGATACTACATGGGGAGAATGCATCTTATGGAGTGATGAATTTCGCCATGAATCATTGCTTCCATAGAGTTTATGCAAGGTGGATTTGGCTAAATAAAACATTTGAGGAAAATATACGAGTCTAATGGAGTTGTTATGATGCCATTTTCATTATTTTATTAAGCATTGTTTTGGAAAGCTGAAATGGTTGCAACACCCTTTGAAGTATGTTTGATGTTCAATGTAGAAGAAGTCACAAGCAAAGATAAATGCACAAAACTTGTACAATCTATGGAGGAGCTTATTCAAGGATTGGATACCTTATACATTAAAATGTTAAGGATAGTTGTTTCCATGGACGTGTCATCAATATTGAAGAAAAGGCATTCACCACCAAAGATGAGATTGTTTTATTGATGTGATGTAAGGGGGTTGAATTTGAGTGATAAACATGAAGATTGATAGAGTTGTCTTCGAGATTTGGGAGGTGCTTTGTGTGCCTGCTATGCTCAAGCTAGAGGAGGAGAGTATACAACTCCAAGAATTTCATGTCCTGGATATTGAAGTTCTAGGGCAGTACTTCAACAATCAGGAAGTGGGACCTGATCACACAGTAAAGCTTGACAGAATTGGTGCGAATGTTCCCAGAGTACGCCACCATGGAAGCCCTCATCGGCGGCTAGGACAATGATTAGGAGCGATGGCTCACATTGCCATTTCTTAGTGCAAACATCACTTACACCTAGTGCCCGATGTGATGAAAGAATGGTGCAATTATTTCGGTTTTTGAATTAGCTCTTTAACAAAAACAAGGAGCCAAGACGCCGCCATTTAGCATTTCATACCCCAATCATTATCCCTGTCTGGCCACAAGTGCGTCTGGTTGAGGATGACCTCATGTACAACATATTTGGAGAAGTGTATGGGATTAAATGTGCTCGATATGGTCGGGAAGGAGAACTTCCCATAGCATACTTCAAAGATCGTTTGAATACAACCCTTACTAGACAACTTTCAAGCGAGGTTATTGTGGATCTATGACTTAACACATACAATGAAATCACAGTGAATTATGTGACTGAGAATGTATTCTCACAGTACATGTATAAAACCCTTCCCAGCCGTAATCATCCATGGACATTCAAGAAGCAATTTGCAGTGCAGTTAGCACTTTTAAGTTTCATGTCATACATGCTTCAAATTGGTGACAGATCTCCAAATAAGATCTTATTTGCTTAAAACACTGGCAAAGTTTTCCAAAATGACTTTCATCCTGGTTATGATGGAATGGAGTGGTTGAATTTCTGAGCCATTGCCTTTTAGGCTCACTCTAACCTGCTGTTGGAGAGGGTTTTCACTCCCTTCACTGTCGAGGGTCTTCTTATATCCTCAATGTGTGCAGCAGCTCAATCTATAGTTGCTCCCAAGAGGCAGCATATGCAGCATCAGCTTGCTATGTTTTTCCGTGTGATGAACTTCTGTCTTGGTCTTGGTGATGGAAAACCTGTCAAAAAGTACGAGAAGACCGAGCACATCATGAAGCACAAATTATCGAGTCTAAATCTAAATGATGGAGGAGGGATGCTCCTATTCGAGGACTGTGAGACAAAGAATCAATTGGATTGGATGCGTTCAGAACAGGAGGATGACGGCGTTGATGACAAAAGTTGGCACAATCAGGTCTGAAATATTAGTAGGAATAGAGGAGCGCTAATCTCGATGTCTCTGTGAACAATCTGAAGTGATCTATCATCATCGAGACGCAAAGGTGGCGAAAAGGAATACTATCAAAGCTTTAAAAAGCTTAAAAGCTTCAAGTTATTAAGCCTATCGTTTTTTTTAAACACTTCAAGCTTTTAAAGCTAGCTTTAAACAAACCAGAGAAAAAAAATCCCTCAATGTGTGGAAGGAAAATCTATAAAAGAGGAAGTGTATGAGGAGTTTCGCACTCACCCTTCTTGATCTCTCCATGAAGACCATGTATGAGAGGCTTTTGAGGTTGAGCTTTAAGACCCCTTGCCTACATTGAAGTTTTCGTCATGGAGTCACTTATGAAGTTGGCTTGAGTTGAGCTTTTAGCTTCTCGCCTACTTTTGAAGATTGTCATCAAGTTCCATGGAGTGGCTTATGAGTCGAGCTATCAGCTCCTTGCCCTCTTCAAAGTTCTCATCGTCAAATTCTACGAGAGTGGCTTGAGTTTCAGCTTGGTGCTCCTCGCTTCCTCGAAAATCTTTCCTCAAAATCTGACATTCCTCCTTCTTTTCTTCTCTCTCAGTTTGATTTCGACCTTGTCTTCCCCGAGATTTTTTTTTGAACATATCCGAGAGTCATTTAAACCTATATCTTGACTATATCTTTAATTAAGAATTTATTTTCTCATTCGTCTTGAATCTAAAATTCTTTTGGATAATTATTTTACATTGAGTTCTCCCATCTTAAAGTGTCCCCGTGACAAGCGACTTTCACGAACGCCCTACACAAATGCCGTGCTACAACGTGGGTCATTAAGGTGATTGTAAAGCAATGGTATCTAACCCCTCTTCTCTCTCTTTGTGTGTGTATGTATATATCTTTCTCTCTCTAAATGCTTTCTCTCCTAAGTATATATCAAACATTGAACTTACTTCTTGCAATATGTAAACAACACACCACCCTTTTATATACAAAAGATCAAAGTATCATTTAGTCTCTTGTACATTTATAACTTGACTCCCGAATATTAAATCTACATGCTATGAACTCTTACCATTACATGATGAATTGGCTAGCATTTACTTTGTACTTGAGCTTTGAGAATTTATCTTAAGAAATAATTTCATTACCTCATTAGAATAGCATGAGCAACATAGGTTTGCTCCCTTGTAGACACACACATAACTTTATTCTCTCTTCTTCTTCTTCCTTCTCCTCATCCTCATCCTCCTCCTCGCTTTCTGTCCTCTCTAACAAAACTCCATGGTATGCACTTAACATACATTCTAAACTTATGTGATATTAAACACGTTACTTCATAGTAGCACTTTACAATAGGAGATTTCCAAGAAGGACCAACTTATAGCTACATAGAAGCACTATGTTCTATACCATCTTATAGCTAAACAGAAGCAACATCAAAGTATGGCAGCTATTCATAGAATCCACATGAATCATAGTCCATTTTGTTCTTACACTATGATGATGGGTATGAAAAACACACATATAGGCCATTGCTAACACAATATGGGCATCGTAATATGCACCCTACTTCTATATTTCTACTATATCACACCCTATTGGTTGTTAGAGAGTAGTTTTCAATATGCCATCCATATCGAGGAAACAATTCTAGATGGCAAAAATTATTCATAACACATACACACGCACAATTTGTTTCTCTCTCCATGAGCAATGTGCATTTTACTGAGAGTTGTTTGATTCCATTGGGAATGAAAGAAATACAACTGTATTGGAATGAGAAAATTAAATAATAATAGTAATCTAGAATGATCTATTAGCAACATTTTTCTTTTGTTAGATAATGAAAATAAAAGAGTTTTCCTAGAGAAAGGATAGGAGTAAGCTTTTGTCCAAATTTGTGTAGGATTGAAAACTCCAATATTTCTTATTCCACCTTCTAGTGCCTGAAATATCAAAGGTCACAAATCTCTTCAACGTGAACTCCAATTGAATTTGACCTACGAAATGATGCCCCATACTTTGAGAGTGACCTTAGCTACATCGACACTTCATGCTTACTTGTCAAGTCTTCGATTTTCTTTGTAACCTTCCTCTTCAAGTGCAGATGTGATCAATCTTATTCCAATGACATTCTCATGAGTACAACTTCCATTCCCCCATATGTGCACAAAAAGGAAAGAAGAACATTTATAGAAGTTACATTGGCTCCACTGTGTTTCTTGGCCCTCATTGTTGTAGAAGTGTGTAGGATGATGCAGTCTACCAAAAGAACATCAATGCTGTATAATTGGGACTTGGAAGAGATCTATCCGATACTAATAGTATATTGCAACTATTGAATATGGAGGGTTGTGCTAGCCCAATGGTACTCTATAGCTTAATCTCGCACAACAACATCATAATCTTCTTATGTAGTTGCATTACTCTGTAGCTCAATCAATCTACATTTGCCATTGCAGCAGTAGAGTTATTGTTACATGTGATTACTCACAATAGAAATCTAGCAGTGTAGACATCCCTTACCTTTTCCACATCATTCCTAGTAGTTGTGGCCTCTTCAGCTATGGCATCGCCTAAAAGCCACAAGCTTAATATCTAAAATACTTTGCCTAAACTAACTTGCCTAAGTTACTACAAAATAATATACCAGAGTCCAAGAGCACCCCAATGTTGTATTTCATAATTGAAGTCACAAAAGCTTGTAAGAATCTCCTAAATGGATTTCTCCCTTTTCTTTTGATACCTCAATCTAGAGCTCATTCTGTGCATCTCAACAAGGAAAAATATTGCAACATGCATATCTCCAATGGAGATTAAGTAAATAAGAGTCCAATATCTAGTATTTTCCAATGCATAAACAATGTGGAGGAGGAGATGTCATCAATAAACCCAAATATAAGTTGTATAAAATGCCAATAATCCATGAGCAGCCAGTATACTACATAATAATTTTTGCTTGAGAGAGAGGAATGGTTGTCTTGGATGCACACAACTCTGTTGATGTCCTTGATTGTGTGCCAATTTTTGTCTTCACCCTTTCACCCTTGGTTCATAAATCATTGTTGGATCTTTCACGTGCAATCTAGAACTATAGTATTGTGCATATCCTGCCTTCTTTTGCCTATGAACCAATAATGGAGGTTGAATGGTTAAGGAGGAGGTCTGACCAACATTGAGGATGGATAGATATGGGGAGAGAGAGAGGGGGGGGCATAGGGGGGAGGTAAGTAGCTAAACACTAGCTTCTTAGAGTTGAAGCACCATCTCATGGGGGTTCCTCATCCCTAGAGTTGAAGCATCATTTCATGGGGGTCATCATGGCCGTGCTAGAGCTAAAGCATTGTTGTCTGTGGACCTCTGATTTCACAACTTAAAGTACTGCTCATAGTATGGAAAAGGTTGGTGGGCCGCCAGGGTAGTTAGTTTAGAAACACATGGTCCACCCAAAGGATATATGTGGGTAGTTAGCTCAAAAGCACATGGTCCATCCAAAGGATATATGTGCACACACACGCACACACACACACACACACACACACACACACACACGAGTGTATATATTAGTGCTCCACAATAGTACCCATGCAATTGCGATTCATCAAGGCATGTGTAAAGCAGTGGTGTTTACACCTCCTCCCCCTCCATCTCTTCCTCTTAATCTCTCTTTCTCCCTCTTTTCTCTCTATAAAAACCTCCCTCATTAACTGTACCCTACATCCTAAAATTCTATTAAATCATTATAATATTTCTACCTAGGTAGCAATGCAATTTCTTGCTACCTGTATGTCTTGATGTGTCTTGCTACAACATTTAGTTTTTCTAAATGAAGATACAATATACACATTTGCCTACCATTGATGTAGTACTTTGGAGGATTCTTGAAAAAAATGTTCCCCGTTGTTAGAAGTTATAATGTAACCTAATCCTGGAAAACCCCTTTTTGTATACACATTCACTACAAGATATAGACCTTATAGCGACGTTTAAAGCGACGAAAATACAAACAACAAAATTTGCCCCCGTCGTCGGAAAAAGCGTCGTTATTGACGACGCCATGGTATCGTCGGTATTTGCGTCGCTATATGCGTTGCTATTTGCGTCTCTATATGCGTCGCAAATTTGCGTCGCTATATGCGTCGCTATTTGCGTCGCTATATGCGTCGCAAATGCGACGCATATAGCGACGCAAATAGCGACGCATATAGCGACGGTTGCAGAGAATTTGCGACGCTGATAGCGACGACAATAGCGACGCCTGCAGTAAATTTGCGACGCAAATAGCGACGGTAACAGAGGAAAAAAAATTTTGTGGCAGGGCAGCAAGCTGCCCTGCCACATATAGCACTGTGTGCTGTATGAGAGCCATACAAAATAGTTTCTGCACTGCTGCATACAAAGCGTTTGCAAACAAAAAGAATCTATACTGAAATCATAAAACTGATAGATGAAATAAATACATGATATCGCATAAAATGCGATTGGTACAATCATAAAACAATATCACTAATACATAGAAAATGTCTACATAGATCGGGCGACTAAAAACTAAAGGTATGTGAGCGCTAAGGATCCGAGGGCGAGCTACAAATCGTCGTCCCCCGAAAGCTCGTCCCTCTGCAAAGGAGCATCAAACGGATTCTGCAGAAAAAGAAACAACATATCAATCCACCATACAATAATGCATTCAAATATCTCATGGTAACTACGGACATGAAAGATGAGAGACTTACTGGGCCGCCGCGTCTGTACAATCGGTCGATCAATGATCTGAGACCGTGCCTCTCTGCATATTGAGTCTCAAGGCCTTGCGGATCACGATTTGTAATGGAGTGCTGCAAAGAAAACAAAATGCTAACTGTTAGAAATATGATTGTCAGTACAAATAATATCTCAAAAAAACAAATAAGCAAAACAAAAGAGAAACTTACAAAGTCCTCCAAATATGTCCTGTGGCCGCCACTCCCAAGATGATGTACCGATCCGGCCTCGATTCGTACCCTCGCCGCCTCCCGCTGCTGACTCCAACGTCCTGGCGAATTTGTAGCCTCCTCCCTCAGTCGGCGCCAGTCCTCTGCATCTAACCACTCGGGCTTTGGAGCCCCACTCTTGATTGCCTTGCGTGCGTCGGATCGTCTATGTGACATGTATGCACGCATGCAATCCATCATCCAGCCCGTAGAGAATCTATCCACTGCGGCTGGCACCGGGAACTCCTCATGCAAGGATGCTACTATGTACTCCTTGCTCCCCTCCGGTATGTTCCTCCAATGATCCAGGACGTTGTGCCGAAAAACTTGTTGGCACAACTCCCTCATGCGAGCTATCACCCTCCTCCCCTCATCATTCATGATGATAGCTCCTGACCTGCCATCCACTAGGTATCCATAATCCCTAGGAGTGTGCCTCGTATGGGCCCTCTCCCATCTCCGTCCACGCTCCTGGGCATATCCAGGAGACCCCTGAACATCCGGTGTACCGACGGGGGTACCCTCTCCCGGAGTGCCACTGAAAGGGGTGCCACCAGAGGGGGTGCCACCAAAAGGAGTGCCACCAGAGGGGGTGCCCCCAAAAGGAGTGCCACCAAAAGGCGTGACATCTGCCGACGGCTGCGCAAAAGCCGGAGTAACTGGAGTGGACGTCCCCACAGGTGTGACAAATCCTGGAGGTGACCGAGCTCTAGCTGAACGACGAGACGGAGACACCGCGTCCGTGTCTCCACAGCAGCACCCCCCTGATCCTCCTGCAGTCGCAGTCCCTCCCTCTGGCCCAAGTCGCGAGCGTCGAGATCGTCTGCTCGAAGCTGAAGCATCTGATCGCACTGAAGCTGATCTAGCAGAGTGCCCTGACGAAGAACGAGACAGCTCCTGATCTGCTATCTCTCTAAATCTCGCGAGCTGATCTGGAGACATACGTGCCATCATCTCCTGAAACTCCTCATCGCTCATCCCTCGACTCATCCTGAAAATAAAGATACCTGCAGAGATAAAAAATAATGTTAGAATAATCAATTGAAACTATACAAAGCGCATTAATATAAATCATTTTTGAAAAATCCATCTTAAAATGCATATCTTATCTACCTTTATGGAAGATCTAAACAACGAATTGAGTAATACAATTCTCCAAGAATGAAGTATTCTATGGTCCCATGTTAATCTCCTGACATAACTCTGCATACACTGGAAGGTCGATAGACATGTCACCACAAAAGAACGAGTCTGCCTCGTTCTCAAAAAATTCTACGACTTCTGTATTTCCATCATTGTTAGCCGATGCGGGCTCCAAGCTTGCGGTGGCCTCCACCCCTTGTAATTTCGATCCCTCTATTTGCATATATTCTTCATCTATGCCTGGAACATCGCTTTGATCGTATACTCTCGCACCTCTAGGAGTTGAAGGTATAACATACCACCATCGAGGTTGTCGGGGATTTGGATAGAAGATTACCTGTTCACAAACACTTACAAACCGTCTTCAAACCATTGTGACATAAAGCATGTCGTATTACAATTAGCAAGCAAATGACTAGAAGATTACCTGTTCACAATGTGCCGGCAACACAAAGGTGTCGCGCAAATCCATCCATTTTTTTTCGGAATCTATTTCGAGAAATCCAGATGGACCTCGTCGAACCGTTGCGCCAGCTCCTCCAAGTACCACTTTGAACCACTGCACATCGAATATTATCATGGAGAAGCTACGGTAATCCACCGTAATAATACTTTGCAAATTCCCAAAATACTCCATCTCATCCACAACCGTGTTCGGATCCGTTGCTCGTCGCCGGCTCTCTTGCTCAAACCTTGCCATGACACCACAGTCCATTGTGGAGCGCATTTTGTCAATACGCTCCACCCGAAAATGCCGTCCGCGCGACCACGCTGCACTATATATTTTGTACTGCACATTGAAACACTCAAATTAGATGTAGCAAACAAATTCAGATACGACACATTCTAAACCCCTCATTACCTTTGGACTACATCCCCTCGAGAACTCCCACTCCTCCATTGAGACCTCTGCCCCTTCGCTGGATGCTGCGATCAAGGCTCCATGCAACCATCGTGTTGACATAAACCGCGGCATCTCCTCCATGCCTTCGGGATATCGAATCGGTCGGTGACGCGTACTGCGTCGGAATTCAGCTCACGCTTCCTCTCGATCTTGCCTTGCAATCTGGTACTTGGCGAGCCACGTCTCCATGGAGGCATGGTGCAACATACAAAAGCGATTCACTTTCTCTTCCATTGAGGCATCCATTCTTTTTTCTACCCCATTTCCAACCACCACATCTCCAGTCAGCCTGTCATCGTCCTTGAGCGTCCATAGCATTTCATTGTCTGGTTCCACCGTTGGTAGCCATTGTGAGATATGCACTAATGCCTCTGACACCAACCAACCCTCCGCCATGCTACCTTCCGGACGAGCTCGTTGTCGCACAAAGCCTTTCAGGGTTTTCATGAAGCGCTCCAGGAAGAACATCCATCGCGTATGGACAGGTCCGGCAATCTCCACTTCGTCCACAAGATGCACAAGAAGGTGAACTTGTATCGTGAGCATGCTAGTGGGCAGGTATTTCTCAAAGAGACAGACCGTCTCAACTGCTCCCCGCCTTGCGGATTCAATAGAGGACGTCTTAATCTCTTTCTGTGAGATCCATTGCACCAAAGTCGACAGCTTGTAAATGGCCCCACGAATTTCTGGAGTTAGGCATCCCGCGATCGCGATCGGTAGGACAAACTGCCACAAATGAGAAAGCATTAAGAATAATGGTCACTTTTCAAATTTCAAAATGTCCACGCTTATTAAAATCCATTCTGTTCACAAACCTGACATATCTTATGCCAATCATGGGATTTTAGCCCAGACATTTGGTCATCTTTAGAAAATGCGGACCTGAGAGAACGCATCATACCCGTCGGAGTGCGGATAGACTTGATTACTTGCTTCACAATGCGCTCTTCTTTGGTAGACAAAACCCAGGGAGCGCGAGGAAGCTGCACTCCCCCTTCAGCACTCGACTGCGGCCAAAGCGCCTCCATCTTACCTACCTCCTTTAAATCCATTCGTGACCCTATAGTGTCTCTCTTTCCTGTGATGTGGTCCCATAGCAAGCTGCCCACATTTTTGAAAATATGCATGGGATCCAACAAGTGGTTGACCTGTAAGTGGGTCCAATATGGCAACTCGTAGAAAACTGAGAACCGTCGCATTCCATTTGGATGTGATTCCGGGTTTACCATTTTCAGCTCGTACCAGCTTGCAGCGTTCATACGTGCTGGAGGTCGTCCAAGAAAACCTTCCCTGAGTTCATGATCCTCCGGCAAGAAAGTGGCGTGTCCTTGATATACCATCTTCTTCATGGTTCGTGACCTTCGGGCGTCTAACTGTGGCCCACACAATGGACATGCATGATAACCTGAGGTAACGAGACCTGCAAGGCGATCCACGACCTAGTGAATACTTGATTGAATGAAATAAAATATAGATATTACCGGCGTGAACAAATGTCTGCTCACCTGAGCACTCTCCCAATCCCGGAAAGTCATGCATCGTCCACATGAGAATGGCTCGAATGTTGGCTGACCGCCGACCATCGCGCCTGCTCATATCTTGCACCGTGACCCCCTCCTCCCACAAAATCTTAAGCTCATCGACTAATGGACGAAGATACACGTCCATATTTTTTACTTTGTAGCGGCCCGGGACGAGCAAGCTAAGGATGAGATGTCCTTTCTTCGTAGAAAGCCATGGAGGAATGTTGTAGTTGACAAGCACTATAGGCCACACACTGTAAGAAGTCGAGCGCAGACCGAATGGGTTCACACCATCCATGGCGAGACCGAGCCGAAGATTCCTTGGCTCTCGCGCAAAGCCTGGGAAGGTAGAGTCAATGTGGCTCCATGCGCGCGAATCTGCTGATATTCGTTGCACTCCATCCGTAGACCTATTCTGCACATGCCACGTTGTCAAGCTTGCCATGGCAGACGTGCGAAACATGTGGTTTATGCGGGGGATGAGCGGAAAGTGTCTGAGGACTTTTTGAGGGATGGTCTGCCCTTACAAGTCCTGTCGATACCTGTGAGCACCACACTTTGGACATGTCTCCATAGTCTCGTATTCATCTCGAAACAATATGCAGTCGTTGATACATGCATGGATGTTATTGTAGTCCATGCCAAGCTTCCGTAAAACATGTCGTGCATCATCACGAGACTCAGGCATGGTGTTTGCAGGTGGCAATATATGATATTTCAATAACCTGAAAACATCATAAAACACCTTGAAAAATCCATCCATATTTACAATAATACTGTTTAAAAAAAAAACAATGAAGTCTGTATGCAAGGTACCTGAATAACTCAGTCACACTCGTATCGCTCCAACCGTATTTCGCTTGCACACTTAAGAGTGCAAGCAATGTCTTCAACCGAGATACTCGGCACCCATCATATAATGGTATGGATGCTTCCTCTCTAAGCGGGTCAGATGTCTCAACATCCATGGGAATCAATGCATCGATCATTGCCTCCATCTCAGGCTCCAAGATTGTAGGCAAGTCGGGAAGGTTGTCTGTCTCCTCTGGCATTGACGATATAGATGGGCCTTGCGAGTGGTCTATTGGCTCCTGCCATCCATCCATCTCACGTCCACGAACTCTTCTAATTGGCCGCAAAGGGTGCTCTCCCCCTTGGGTCGAGACATCACCCCCCTGGACACAAAATTTGCCAACAAGACCCAATCTTATTGTGTATGGTTTTCAATTAGCTTGAGAGTACAATGCATGAAAAATGCTAACTTGAAAATACCGTTTGCTGAAAATCTGCAATCGCCTGATCAATAATCTCAGGTTGAAACTCGCCAAATCGTCGTACGTGTTCTATAGACAATCGACGTTTTCGTCTAATTGCCAACTTGCATTGAGAGCAAGGACATGGGACACGCTGATTAAGATACGACTCGCGGTCTTGAACAATAGGACCTTCTTCGTTTGCCATCTTATCTACATTACAGCAAACGAGGCTTAAATGGATAGCTTTTTGGAGATGTACGTCAACTTGCAAGTTGACCATAAACCTTGCATTGTATATAGTAGTCGAGAGATTTTCCGATGTTATATCTCGGCCTTGTATCATGCTCAACGATTTGTTTGTCCCGGTAGATAATTTTTTGTTATATCTCGGCTTTGAGTATAAGTAATCCATTTTAAAATTAATGCGCGCCATCTATGAAATTTTACAACTATAGTAATAAAATTTATTTCAATCAATTCTACTCATAGTCATAAGACCTGAGAGAAATTATCCTATACTCAATTTAAGGGATCTCCACTTCTATAACAATAATTTTGGGTTAATTTTGATGAAGTACGTGGCCGTATGCAAAGCACATTGCATACCATTATCGATACGTATATTATCTTAAATTTCATTCCCTTCCCTCTCCCTCTCCCTCTCCCTCACCCTCTCCCTCTCTTTCTCTCACCCTCTCCCTCACCCTCTCGTTCTCTTTCTCTCCCTCTCTCATTTCCTCCCTCCTCCTCCCTCTCCCTCTCCCTCCCTCTTTCTCCCTCTTTCTCCCTCTCCCTCTCCCTCGCTCCCTCGCTCCCTCTCCCTCCCCCTCCCTCTTTCTCTCCCTCTCTCATTTCCTTCCCCTCCCCCTCCCTCTCCCTCTCCCTCTCCCTCTCTTTTTCTCCCTCTCCCTCTCTATCTCTCTTTCTCTCTCATTTCCTAAACAAGCAAAAAATAAAGTGATTTAAACATCCTCCAAGCAAAAGGGAGAGGGAGAGATACAATGCACTCTCCCTCTCTTTCTCTTTCTATCCCTCTCTCATTTCCTTCCCCTTCCTATCCCTCTCACTCTCTTTCTCTCTCATTTCCTCTCCTAAACAAGAAAAAAATAAAGTGATTCAAACATTAAACAAGCAAAAGGGAGAGGGAGGGAGAGAGAGAATGCACTCTCCCTCCTTCTCCCTCTCTTTTTCTTTCTCTCCCTCTCCTATTTCCTCCCCCTCCCTCTCCCTCTCCCTCTATTTCTCTTTCTCTTTCTTTCCCTTTCCCTCTCCCTCTCCCTCTCTTTCTCTCTTACTCTCTCGTTTCCTCTCCTAAACAAGCAAAGAAGAAAGTAATTTAAACATTAAACAAGCAAAAGGGAGAGAGAGAGAGAGAGAATGCACTCTCACTCTCTTTCTCTCCCTCTCCCTCTCTTTCTCTCCCTCTCTCTCCCTCTCCCTCTCCTTCTCTTTCTTTTCCTCTCCTAAATAAACAAAAGAGAACGATTTAAACCTTCAACAAGTAAAAGAAAGAGAGAGGGAGACTCACCAATGAGATATGGCGAGCGTGGGCGGCTTCTCTTTGCAACGAGGGCTCCTCCTCTCCTTCGCGAACAACGACGGTGGCGGTGGCGGCGGCGGCGGCAACAAGTCTCTTCCTCCTCTTCTTTCACAAAGCCTTGGCTCTCTCCCTCGCTCTCGCTCTCAAAAGGCGAAGAAAACAAAATGAAAACGGCGCTCTGGTTTCGGCCGCGCTTTTTTTTTCCTGCGGCGTCGCTATATGCGTCGCTATATGCGTCGCTATTTGCGTCGCTATATGCGTCGCTATATGCGTCGCTATTTGCGTCGCTATTTGCGTCGCTATTTGCGTCGCAAATAGCGACGCAAATAGCGACGCGTATAGCGACGCATATAGCGACGCCAATAGCGACGCCGATAAACGCCGTCGCTAATCGGCGTCGCTATTGCCCCAGTCCCTTGTAGTGATTTGCCTACCATTGATGGAGGATTCTTGAAAAAAAGGTTCCTCGTTACTAGAAATTATAGTGTAACCTAATCATGAAAAACCCCTTTTTGTTTCTTGATTGGTTATCATTTGTGATGGAATCAACATCTTAACATGGACTCCTCTTTCATAGTCTATACCATGATCCCATTTTTTGAGCTAATTGTATCATTCAATCCCAAGTACACTAATCATGTTTATTTGATATTAGCATCAAATCATTGATCTATATCCCAAAACATTGCATCATTTAGGAGCATCGACGTGGGACTCATGAGGTATTATGTATTGGATATATCAAGACCAAGATTGTGGCTATGGTGCGTGCTATATATCTGACTCTAATGGTGTTGGTGTATTCTTTTATAGTATATGTAAGTAAAATACATACCATAAACCTATGAAAAAAATAATTGTGTGTTAGGCTTGAACTCCATAATATATTTAATGCTATTTCATACCGTAGTCTTTGTGTGCATATAGCTATGTGTGATCATCCTATGTAAAAACGACCTTATATGTCATATGATATGTTTACCTGAAATACATGCATTTGTCTTGAATTCGAGCAGTTGTATCTTTTGATATCAAATGAATGAAATTGAAAATGCAGGATGACACTGCCATGCTTTTGCTACTTTTTGTCATGTTTTATTTCGCTGATTATTAAGTTGTTGATTATGAATTCTAGTGTTTCAACAAATCTATATGTTCTTGTGTTTTCTCTTATGGTTCTGGATGACTAGAACACTTTGGGGATCTTGCCAGTTTCATGGAAATAATTCTCCTGATTTAGGCATCAGGGTTGGAACCAACTCTCGTAAGATCAAGTGGCAAGATTAGGATGGAGGAGTGTTGATAGTAGTGAGGGCGTATCAAGTACTTTTTATTTGTAGCATTTATGTCAGATAACTACCCTTATCTCTCCAATCCTATCCTTACCAAGAGCAGATCTCAAGAATTCAGAGAAGTCTTGGCAAGGTAGGAATAGTGAGCCCCAGGTTTGGATGATAAGAGTCGAGTAGAGGGATAAGGCAGGCTAGATAAATAGTAGCTTACTGATGCAGGGTAGTAACCTCTTGGAGTGCATACCTCTGCTGGTACTTCAACAACATGTCACTCTCCTGCCACTTCTACATGATCCCCTCCAACTCCTTCAAATACACCTACTTTGTCAGATGATGATGAAAGTGTATTATCCTCTAACTATCAAGATACTCCATCTAATCAAGCATTTGAAAGATTGCAACACATAGTGTTAGGGAGAACATTCCTTTTGCATAGTGTAAGGATTCTAGCTAGAAAATCTTTGACATTTAATCCTTTACCACCTCAGAGGAAGATAAAAAAGTAAAATATCATGAACCTGAATTAGTTAGTTAATCCAAAAGTGCGAGCATCTAAATTTTCAGGTAGGAAGAAGGAGGATCCTGACAGTCATGTTGCTTAGTTTGAAACTAGATGGATAGCTAATGGATTTAATCAAATGTATGGAGATCAGGTTAAGTTGCAGCCATTTGTAGCCACTCTACAGGGAAAAGCAATGGATTAGTTTTCTAGCTATGGCATGATAGCATTTAATACATATGATGACTTAAAAATTGCATTTTTGGGTAGGTTTCGGAAGGATAAAACCCTTGGAGATATATTGAGAAAGATCAAGAATATAAAGCAAAAGAATATGCTAGTTGAAGATTATGCCCAGAAGTTCAGGAACCTACTAAATAGGTTGAATGCTACTAATGCACCATCAATGAAGATGCAAATAACTTATTTTATTAAGGGCTTGAGGGATAAGATCATGAATCCCATTGCTAATGTGGAGTTCGGTCCAAATGGTACATTGAATACTATGATCAAGGCTACTATGAGGGTTGTGAGAAGGTTGGGTACTTCACAATCAAGGAGTCATAAGGACGATGATTCTTCAGGGTCAGATTCTGACACAGATGCGGATTTTGATTCAGAAAGTGATACTTACGATCAGGATAGTGATTATAGTTCAAACTCAAAGGATGATTCCACTAATTCGGATGATGAGTCTAGTAGAGGGAAGCATAGAAGGAAGAAAAAAAATCAGTTTCAGACAAATCTAAGAAGAATAAATCAAAAGATAAGTCAAACATGAGGGTATAGGATAGCAAATTGGAAAAGAATATTAAACAAAAGTTGACGGATTTAGGTCTTTCTGATGCCAAGAGGAAAGAAAAGTACTGTGAGATATGCCAAAAAAATGGCCATGAAATTGGGACTTGTTGGTACAATCCTAATGTTAGGATGGCATAGCAAATACCGGTGATGTAGCCTAGACCAAGATCTGTTCAACTAGTTGCAGTCAGTTAGGTTATTACTAACACAATGCCTCAGAGGCCTTTTAGGGGACCTAGAAGAATGCATGCAAGATAACCTTGGGGAAATGTTTGTCCACAATAACAAACTGCCCAAATGGGAGCATGCCATTATTGTGGAGGTCAAGGATACTTTGTTGGACCAAACTGTGAACTTTGGGTAAGGCGGCATAGGACTGAGAGAGGAATGCCCATAACAAGGACCCGCAATGACGGAAGACTTGTAGGAGCACCTCATCCACAGCATCCACCTACCCCAGTTGCAACAATCCTTATAGAATTACCTCACCAAGATGATCAAAGGAAATTTCCTGGTGGTACAGGTACTACTGGTTAGGAACAAATTCAGCAAGAAGAGTTTCAAGAAAACAATGAGGAGGTGTTAGGTAATTTGAATACTGTAAGTATGCATGTTGAATGTGATTGTTCTAATTGTATTAAAGTTGATGATTGTTTGGACAAACCTACGGTATTAGCTATTACCAGAAGTCAACCACGTCTGAAGCTTGATTGGCATGAACAAGAGAAGACAAGGAAAAAGGCAACAAAGCAAGTTAGGAAATTGCAAAAACTTGCTAAAAAAACTAGAATTTGATCAAATTGATGATGTAGGGGATTCAGGTATTCAAAAGCCTGAACTACAGGAAGATGTTCCTGAACAGTAGGATCGGTTCTCTAAGCAACAAGACCAGTTCCTTGGTGCAATTTGTGGAAAGTTACAGTAAGGAGTTTCAAAAGAGCTATTCCAAGCTCTAGCAAAGTGCGCTCTGTGGTTAACCTTGGAGAAGATTTGGGATTTAACACCAGGATTTAACGAAAAATTGCTCTTGAAGATCAAGAAAAAATAACATGAAGTTCTTGGATATATAGCACTTCAAAATCAAGTAGTTCCTAAGTGTTAGGTAGTTATACCAAACCAACAAGTTGTGTATTATCAAGTGCCTACCATTTAAGTTGAGTATGCAAGAAGAAAGCATAATGATGTCCTGCTTGGATGGGGATTCATGAGTTAATATACTTTCTGAACACACATATTTGGCAATCAAGTAGGATTGAGCTACTACCAGCCCCATTTCAGGTGAGGATAGCAGATCAGAGGATGTTATAGCCCTTGGGTATCCTTGGGAATCAACAAATTAGAGTGGTTGTAGACATGTAGTAGCTCAAACTATTAACCTTGCAGATGAAATGGAAGATGATGAGGAGCAATTATTTCTTTAGGCAAATCCTTCTGTGCTTCCAGTCTTTGAAATAGATGTTGACAGTATTATTGAGGAGTACCAAGATCATCCTATGAGTGCAGGAAATGAAGTTCTGGGACACCAAGCTATTCAAACTGCAGTCCAAAGCTAGTCAAGATAGATTCCTAAAAGCTTTCCTGAAGGTCAGGAAAGGAGCAACTTGAATTTCATGACAAGTCAGGGAATGAGAATATAAAATGGTTCAACACCACAGAATTTGTCATCTTGAAGTTGCTTAGCAAGAAACACTTGAAAATTAGCAAACTGGTGTGGAAAATTTTGACGTATTGGATGCAGAAGGACAAAAAGCCATTATTCAGGCCCTGAGCTGAGATATGAGCACACAATGAGAAGATCTACAAGGGTACTTGAAGATGAGGTTCAGGAGGTTAATTTGAATATGGAAGGGGAGGCCAAATCCATCAAGGTCAATATTTTTCTGGAAGAAAACTTTAAGCAAGATCTTATTAAGTTGCGCAAAGAGTTTCAGGACATCTTTGCTATGGGATTATATGGATATGAAAGGATTTGACCTAGTTGTATGTCAGCACATGATAAATTTAAAGAAATATGCCAAGCCAATCGTTCAGAAAAGGTATAGAATGAACCCTAACTATGCCAAACATGTCAAAGAAGAAATTGACAAGCTTTTGAGGGTTGGGTTCATCAAATTGGTTAATGAAGTTACTTGGTGATCCCCTATAGTGGTGCTCAAGAAGAATGGGAAGATCAGAGCTTGTGGATTACAAGAAATTAAATGCAACTACCATTATTGATCCCTTCCTAATTCCTTTTACTGACTCTCTCCTTGATGATGTGGCAGGCCACACGAAATGTACAATTTTTTGGATGGGTTTTCAAGATACAATCAAATTAGGATGCATCCAAAAGATATGGATAAGACAACCTTTATTACTGAGCAAGGAGCATATGTTAGCATAGTCATGAACTTTGGACTGAAGAATGGACCTCCTGAATTTTAGGCAGTTGCTCATAAGACATTTGAGCCATATCTAACAACTTTTATGAGGGTATTTATTGATGATTTCTATGTTTTTGGTAGCATGAGAGAGCATTTAAAACATCTCAGGCTATGTTTTGAGAGATGTAAAAGATTCGGCATGTCCTTGAACCTTTCAAGTCAGTGTTTGAAGCAAAAAGGGGCATGCTTTTAGGCCACATCTTGTCTGAAGAAGGCATGAGCATGGATCCAAGAAAGATTGTAGTTGTTTAGAAAGCTAAGGCTCCAACTGATGTGCAAGAAGTTATGAGGTTTGTGGGGCAAGTGAAGTGGCATAGTAGGTATTTAAGGTACTTGTCACATATTTGTTCTCCTCTTACAACTTTAACCAAGAAAGAGATGCAGTTTATTTGGAGGGAAGATCAAGGGAGAGCCTTCAACATTCTCAAGAAGATGTTAGTTGTAGCTCCAATACTGCAACCTCCAGCATGGGATTTACCTTTCCATGTCTTTGTAGATGCTTCTGACCTTGATGCCAGGAGGCATATTCCACGGTGGATTCCGTGAGGTTTTACGGTGGATTCCGTAAACTTAGATGACCGGGGCTCATACGCAAAGAGGATTCTTTGTGCGAGAAGTTGATGGGGACGCCTGTCCTTTTCGGGCGTTTCATTAATTTAGTGTGTACATGGGTGATTCCATAGCGGGTGATTCCGCAAAATGCATATTAAATTAATAAATGTTTATGAGTTTAGAGTACGCACTCGTAATAAATTAAGGTTAGGATTTATTTCTAACCAGTTGATTTATTTATGTAGCTGAAGACTGCTAGGTATTCACTTTTGTCGGTTTAATTGTGTTATTTTACTAACGATTGTGAATGCTTCAGTTGATGTGTAGAGATAGCAGTAGTGGCGGAGGAAAGCATTGGAGTCTAGCGGGTTTTCGACCTTTGGACTATATTTTGATAGGCGCCACGCCTATATTTTGTTATGTCTATAGAGACATCGATTATTTATTATTATTTTGTATGCGCTTATGCGCCTGGATATGTTATTTTTATTTGGACATTGAGATTGGGCGTGCCAGACTTTATGGGCACCGTCCATTAGCTTTATTTTCCTATTTTTGGTAGAAAGCAAACTCAAAAGCTAAAAGCTTATCATATTTTTGTAATTGGGCTATTATTGAGCATGAAGATTGGAAATATACATTAAATACATGCTTTGTGAAGCGCTCACACAAGGCATGGGGAAGATTTCAAGAAGAAGTTCATGCAAAATTTCCTTCCACCGCAATTTCATGAGAAGGCTATCAAGCAATGGGATTTACTTCAACAGCGCGATCGTGAGCCTATTCCACAGTATACAGAGTGTTTTTGGAATGCACTTCTACAGCTACGCATGCTTGAAGACGTACCAAAGACGACACATAAGCGGAAGTATATGTCTGGACTTCTTGGACATTACTACGCTGAGGTGAATATGTTCAAGCCTGCTACCCTTGAAGACGCCATCTCTTTAGCTCACGACACTGAAGATAAGTTACGCGGAAGAGATCGACGACCACAGCCATTCCAAGCAAACGGTAATTATGGATCTAAACAATTCAATTCCAATTTCAGAAGGTTTAATCCAGGTCGTTTATTATCACCATCTTTCCGCAAGAATTGGCCTAAACCACCTGCATTACCATCCACTGTCAATTCAAATTCTAAACCTATTCCACAAGCAAATCCAAATATACCCAGACTCCTAGCCATTGCAAATAATGTGACCAAAGCCAAGCCCATCGTATGCTACAAGTGTCACCAGCCAGGGCATCTCGCAGCAAATTGTCATTCAAAGAAACCATCAGCACATATCAACTACCTTGGAGCTATGGACGAAGACGAGCATGAGGATATGCCGGATTTCACTGAAGAAGAAGATGATCCTACTACTACTTCCGACACTTTACCAGGTATACCTACTTCACATTCATTGTTGACTATGAAATGTATGGTGCATGGTAAAGAAAGAACTATATTGCATGATGACGGTAGTACCCATGACTTTATTTCAGCAAAATTGGTAAAGGAATTGAAACTGCATACTGTACCTACACACTATCGCATAAAAGCTGCATTTTTAGGCACTAGGTACAATGGCACACAAGAAGTTCAAGATTTAGAAATTCAAATTGGTCCATATATTGAAAGAAGAAATTTCTTAGTTGTCCCATTACAGTCTAGCGACATTATTCTAGGAATGCCATGGAGACACCAACATAATCCCAATATAGATTATTCCACACACACAATGAATATAAATTTTCAAGGAAAATCTATTACATTGTTTGGTATGCATGCATCTCATATTTTTCCACTGCTTTCGCATACTCAAGCAAAACGTGCACTACGCAAGAACACTAAATCATATCTCATTTGGGTGAATGAATTGCACGCAAAGGAAAATCATATGCACCCTAAGCATAAGGAATTTCTCGCATATTTTAAGGACTGTTTTGCAGAAGACCTACCACCAGGTTTACCTCCATCACGTCCAGAAGACCATAAGATTGATCTAATACCTGGCACACAACCACCTTGCAAAGCCCCATATAGACACAATCAAATAGAGCAAAAAGAAATCCAGAGTCAAGTAGAAGAATTACTAAATAGAGGCTTAATTCGACCTAGCAGTTCTCCATTCGGTGCACCTGTGCTCTTAGTCAAGAAAAAGAATAATACTTATCGGATGTGTATTGACTACCGAGCATTAAACAAGATCACTGTAAAGAATAGGTATCCTATACCTAGAGTTGATGACCTTATGGACAAACTGCAAGGATCTTCTATATTTAGTAAAATTGACCTTAAGTCTGGATATCATCAGGTGAGGCTTGATAGATCCGACATATTTAAGACTGCATTCAGGACACAGTTTGGCCATTACAAATTCTTAGTCATGCCATTTGGATTAACTAATGCACCTGCCACTTTCAGTAGAATGATGAACCGTATTTTTCTAAAATATCAATATTGTGTCATTGTTTTCTTTGATGATATTTTAGTGTTCAGTCAAAGTGAAAAAGAGCATTATGAGCATTTATCATTAGTTTTTCAATTACTGAAAGAAAATCAATTGTTTGCAAATCCTGACAAGAGTGAATTCTTTAAGACAGAAATAGAATATCTAGGTCATATTGTATCAAAAGAAGGAATAAAAGTTGATCCTAAGAAAATTGATGCAATATTGCATTGGCCTGTTCCTAAAAATGTACATGAATTACGCTCATTCCTTGGACTTGCTAGTTTCTATAGGAAGTTTGTACGTAATTTCTCATTACTTGCTTTACCATTGACCAAACTTCTTAAGAAAGGCATTGTTTATCAATGGACTGAAAATCAGCAGAAATCCTTTGACTTACTCAAACGTGCATTAACCAATGCCCCTGTTCTACAATTGCCTGACTTTAACAGACCATTCTTTTTAGTTGTGACCGATGCTAGCGGATCAGGAATAGGAGCCGTGCTAATGCAAGACAACCATCCAATAGCATATTCTAGTTCTAAGTTGAAACCTTCTGAGCTTAAATATTCCACTTATGACAAGGAACTCTTAGCAGTTGTACAAGCATTAAAACAATGGAAGCATTATTTAATGGGTTCAGAATTTATGATAAAGACCGACCAGCAAAGCATTAGACATCTACTTAGCCAACCCCAAATTTCTGACCGTCATATCAAATGGGCTTCATTCATTCAAAGTTTTCATCCTATCATTCAATACCAACCTGGAAAAGAAAATGTAGTTGCTGATGCATTGAGTAGAAGACCTGCAATTCATAATATATCTATCATATCTTTTGATTCTTTGATTGCTATGAAAGACACATATCACCAGGATATTACTTTTCATTCTGATTGACAAAAATTAGTTCAAAATAATTTCATTCCTGTTGATTCATTGTCATATAATGATGGATTCATGTTCTTTGAAAAGAGACTGTGTGTTACTATTCCATTCCGATCTTTTGTTTTGAATGAAATTCATTGTCCCCCATATCAAGGTCATAGAGGTATCATTTCTACATTACGCATGTTAACTGAAGATTTTTATTGGCTGCATATGGATGCAGATGTATCTAATTTTGTTTCTGAATGTTTAATTTGTCAAAGAATAAAGAGACATCATGGTAAACAGTATGGACTATTAATGCCTTTATCTATTCCATCTAAACCTTGGGAACATATATCTATGGATTTCATTACTGGCTTACCAAATACTAAATCTAACCATGACATGATTTGGACAATTGTAGATAGATTTAGTAAGCAAGGATATTTCATTGCATGTAAGGAAACTTTAACAGCATCACAAGCAGCACAGTTATTTTTGAAAACTGTTTTTACTAACCATGGATTGCCGAAAGTGATTATTTCAGATAGAGATTCTAGATTTTGTAATAATTTTTGGATTACACTGTTTGCAAATCTAGGCACAAAGATTGATTTCTCATCTGCATTTCATCCAGAAACAAATGGACAAACAGAAGCCACAAATAGCACCATTCTAGATCTTTTACGTGCATACACTATCTCTAAACCTCAGACATGGGATACTCATTTACATTTATTACAGTTTGCATATAACAATACACCGCACACATCTACAAAGAAAGCATCTTTTGAAGTTATTTATGGATATAGATTATCTACACCTGTTGCATCTTTGTCTAATAGAATACAAAGTGCCGATGATATTGCTGTCATGCATAACACTATTTTTGATGAGGTCAAGGATATGATTGCTAAAGCCCAACAATCATATACCAAACAAGCCAACAAGAAAAGACAAGCTATGAATTTCAAAGTTGATGATTATGTTTGGCTTAGAATAGAAAAGTGTAGACTGCAAAGTGTAGATAGACATCCAGTTGTCAAATTAGCTCCTAGATTCTACGAACCATTTAGAATCATTCATAAGATTAATGACAATGCATTCAAGTTAAAATTGCCATCTCATTGGAAAATTCATAATACATTTCATATTAGTTTATTGAGACCATTTAAAGGCCAATTACCTATCCACCCTGTCTATGAAAACCCACCTTTACTAGAAGAAGAGACTGAAATACTTGAACCAGAAGCCATTATAGACACTGACTACATGACCACTAGAACTGGCCGAAGGTATTCTAGATATCTAGTGAAATTTAAGAACCATCCTGTAGAGGAAGCACAATGGATGCACGCTAGAGACTTAAATGCTTTCCCCACTCTGTTAGCTCCACATTGAGCTAATAGCAATTGAGGTCAATTGCTATCCCACCCCGGGGGTATGATGCCAGGAGGCATATTCCACGGTGGATTCCGTGAGGTTTTACGGTGGATTCCGTAAACTTAGATGACCGGGGCTCATACGCAAAGAGGATTCTTTGTGCGAGAAGTTGATGGGGACGCCTGTCCTTTTCGGGCATTTCATTAATTTAGTGTGTACATGGGTGATTCCATAGCGGGTGATTCCGCAAAATGCATATTAAATTAATAAACGTTTATGAGTTTAGAGTGCGCACTTGTAATAAATTAAGGTTAGGATTTATTTCTAACCAGTTGATTTATTTATGTAGCTGAAGACTGCTAGGAATTCACTTTTGTCGGTTTAATTGTGTTATTTTACTAACGATTGTGAATGCTTCAGTTGATGTGTAGAGATAGCAGCAGTGGCGGAGGAAAGCATTGGAGTCTAGCGGGTTTTCGACCTTTGGACTATATTTTGATAGGCGCCACGCCTATATTTTGTTATGTCTATAGAGACATCGATTATTTATTATTATTTTGTATGCGCTTATGCGCCTGGATATGTTATTTTTATTTGGACATTGAGATTGGGCGTGCCAGACTTTATGGGCACCGTCCATTAGCTTTATTTTCCTATTTTTGGTAGAAAGCAAACTCAAAAGCTAAAAGCTTATCATATTTTTGTAATTGGGCTATTATTGAGCATGAAGATTGGAAATATACATTAAATACATGCTTTGTGAAGCGCTCACACAAGGCATGGGGGAGATTGAACCCAATTTGTCTCTTGTCTCATGTCGTGCTTGCTTTTACATGGGTTTTTGTGCTAAAAAGTAGAGTACTTTGTTCTTGGGGACCTTCCGGGATTCACCACGTGAGCTATCTGCATCCGATCTGCGCACCAGACCTAGTTGTGGGAGCTATACTTATGCAGGATAAGGTACTTGGATTGTAAATACCAATCTATTATGCAAGCAGGAGATTGAGTACTGCGAAAAAGAATTATTCAATCACAGAAAGACAAGCACTTGGGATGGTTTTCTTGTGCATAAATTTATGCATTATTTGTTAGGTAATCAAGTAATTTTTAATGTGGATCATTAGGCACTTTTGTTTATAATTAACAAACCTCAGTTTACATGTAGGTTGGCTAGATGGATGTTGTTGTTGTAAGAGTTTGATTCAAGGTTATTCACAATCCTAGTAAAGAACATGCAGTGGGCTGAGTATTTAAGTCGATGGGAGAATGATGAGGTTGAAGTAGGAGTTTCAGATCCTGATGCTGAACTCTTTGAAGTTTAGGTTCTTGATCTTAATTCATATTATGATCCGTTGTTGCATTTCTTGAAGGAAGGGATTATGCCAACACACCTTACAACAGACCAAAGACGGAAGTTGGCATTGAAGAGCAGATCATTTTAGATTATTATGAATACTTTGTATAGAAGCGGAGCAGATAATGTCTTGAGAAGGTGTCTTCCTGAATATAAGCAACCAATAGTTCTTCATGAAGCTTATTCCAGATTGTCAAGTGGTCATTTTTTTGCGAGATTATAGGTAGGAAAATACTGTAGACAAGTTTGTGGTGGCCTACTATGTTGAAAGCTGCACATTAGTATGATAAGGAGTGTTTGCAATGCTTGAAAGAAGATCAACCTCTTAATAGGGACAAGATATGCAGGATCATCCGGTGCTTCCACTTGAGCCATTTCAAAAGTGGGGGATTGATTTTTTTGGGCCAATCAAACCAATAGCTAAAAGGATAGCTAACATATATATATTGGCTTGTACGGATTATTGTACCAAATGGGTAGAGGCTCAAGCATTGAAGAATAATAAAGCAGCTAGTCATGCCAAGTTCTTATATTTCTAACATTATGACTTGATTTGGATGTCCTATTGAGTTAATTAGTGATATGGTTAAGCATTTCTTAGATCAGGTTATTTAGGAGCTAACTGTCAGGCATATGATTTTACATAAGAAGTCTACCCCAAATCATCCTCAGGCTAATGGACAAGCAGAGAGCTCTAATAAGATTTTACTTTGGATTTTAAAGAAGATTGTTGAGGATAATAGGGAAGATTGGGATGCTAAACTTGATTCAGCATTGTGGCCTTTTAGGACGGCATATAAGGTTACAACATGGTTTACACCCTCCAAACTGATGTATGGATTAGAGGTTGTGGTGCCTATGGAACTTGTGGTACCAAGCTTGAGAGTTTCTGTTACACATAAGTTAGATTGTGAGAAGTCAGTGCAGCATAGATTGGAACAACTCTTGAAGTTAGAGGAGGACATGGTGGTAGTTGCTTACATTTTAGGAGTTACACAACAACGGAGTCAGGCTTGGGTAAATAGGCATATTAAAAATTTTAAAAATTAGGAAGGAGATTGGGTTGTTGTTTATAATTCTTGACTTGAAAATTTTCCCGGTAAATTAAAGCTTCAATATGCAAGCCCATTTGTAATCTTCAAGGATCTTGGTCAAGGAACATTTTTATTAAAGGATTTACATGGGAAGTTGTTGAAGCCTGTAGTTAATGGGTTTAAGATGAAAAGTATTGTGCAACCTTATTACTCTGATATTAATTTAATTTTATATTCTTGATATAAAAACTTATCAGTGACAAGTAGTGATGACAAGGAGTGGTTTTGTGTTTCTCATGGTGATGGGACAAGTGGCAAAAAAAGTCCTCAACACAAAGAAGACTTCTACTTGTGGGTTCAAATGGAGAAAACAACTGCTTCATTTGTTTCTTCTTCTTCTTTTCCACCATGGTGTTCTGTTAATAGGCCGGTTGTCCACACCATGACTCATACACGCCGCAACTCAGCCCGACGGCTATCTATGCAGAAGCGTGCTAGAGTAGATGATGATAATGATGAGAATTTTGACCTGACTAAAGAGGAGCAATCCAAGTAGCAGCATTGCATTAATGCAGCACTGAGAGTCCCACCTCAGGTAAACATCCCTAGTGCTGTGTGCAAACACCATTTGTTGATTCGACATTGGTGCTTGATGTTGAGCATACTGCCAATAAAGCATGGTTGGAGAAGATTGGTCTATATGATTTTGCATGCTTGCCTTGGGCTAAGTGGGCAGCCAATGTGCATGCCTCAATTCCACTCGACATTTTGAGGCAATCTCAAGGCAGAATAGTAGGAAAAATTGAGCATGTAAAGTATATAGAAGATTCTTGACTAACCAAAAGGATTTAGCCCAAGGCACTACTGCTATTCTTCAAGAGTAAAATTCTTCCACCTCAAATATTCCAACCACTCCAATAAACCATATAAGGTCAGCTCTAGCACAAGTACAAGAAATTAATGCTCTCAATGCAGGTGGACCTATACCAATGGTTTGTGTGCAACTAAAAAACATGCCCCAATTCTCACTCTATGTTGATGCTTTACTGGATACGGGATGATCCAATTTGACCATTGCTCCATTCGAACTCTTCCCCAAGAGTTGTATCAAGGCTACTACTCCAATCATAGTGGAGCTATCCAATAACAAAAAAATTACACTCACCTAAAGACATTCATGCATGATGATCCCCTAGTATACAGAGAAAAAAGAGACATGTATGCTATTTCTCTCCCCATTCAACCTGATGCAATCCCAACCAAAGCAGTGCATTCAGGAATGAAAGATGAAGATTTGGAACTGTGCAAAGAAGAGATACAGACTCTTCTAGAGAAATGACTAATTGGGCCAACAAAATCTCCATGGACTTGTCAGGCATTGTATGTCAACAAGCACTCAGAGCAAAAGAGAGGTAAAAAGAGAATAGTTATTAATTATAAACCATTAAACAAGTATCTCATTAGACATGGTCATCCAATCCCTCTCAAGGATTTGATGTTGAAAAGATTGAAGAAGGCAAATATTTTTAGTAAATTTGATTTGAAGTATGGTTTTTGGAAACTCCCCATTAAAGTCGAAGACCATTACAAAACAGCCTTCTGTGTGCCACAAGGACACTATTAGTGGATTGTCCTCTCTTTTGGGATAAAAATAGCTCCCACTAAGTTTTAGGAATGGACAGATTCCATCTTTGGCAAGTTTCCTTTTTCCTTAACTTATATTGATGATATACTTGTGTTCTCAGAAATAGTTCAGGATCATTTGGATCATCTCACCCAGTTTGCAAAGGCTATTGAAGATGCAAGAATGGTTTTGTCTCCAACCACAACGAAGTCCATTATGTTTCAAACAAATTTGGAATTCTTGGGAATGGAAATTAGTCAAGGAATAGTCAAATTGCAAGACCATGTTCTTCTAAAAATCCTGGACATGCCAGATACTTTGGCTTCTGTTAAGCAACTTCAACAATTTTTAGGTTGCTTAAACTGAATCAATTTCTCCACACCAAATATTGCCAAATTTCTCCACACCAAATATTGCCAATTATTCAAAGGACCTCTATCCTTTACTCCGAAAAGATAATTTCCATTGGCACTCTATCCATACTTTGGTAATACAAAATATAAAAAATATAATTAAGCATCTTCCCCCTTTACGGCTGCCAACTGGACTCCCACTAATTTTGTATACAGATGCCTCCAACTCAGGGTGGGGCGCATGCTTATGCGAAGAAGAATCTTCAACATTACACCCCTGTAGATATGCTTCGGGTATATTCTCCAGCACACAACAAAACTATCATTCCTATCAGTGGGAGATATTGGCTATGATCAAAGCTATCAAAGCCTTTAGATTCTTCATAGAATTTGTTCCATTCACAATCCGTACAGATTTAAAGCATGTCCTGGGATACTTGACAATAAAAGCTCCCAATGAAATTGAGAATAAAATACTTTTAAGATGGTCACTTTCAAACACATACCCAGCATCCAAAACACTATTGCAGACCTTTTATCCCAATAACCACCTTGACACCTCAAAAGCAAAAGATAAAGCTTTGTACAATATTCATGATATTGATTGTATGATATCTTTTGATATCCTGCCAAAATGCATCCAATTTCTCACATCAGCCCGCTTCTGAGATTCTCTCTTATCTCTTTATGCAGAAGCCTTGTAACCTCATATCAAGCCTATAAATACTCTCTTTGTATCATTCTTCAACAACAAATGCAAGGAATAGCAAATACACTTAGAGATCAAGTTATCTCCAAGTTTTGATCTTCTCTGAAGCTTTCTTAAGTCTTCTCACTTATCTTGCATCTAGTATTCAGCACTATCTTGGCTTCATTCTACATTTCATTCTGTGTTGTGCTCTTGTCCATTGTGTTTCCACCCTCCATTGTGCTAACCCTGTGAATTGGACACATCTTGCCTCGACAAAATTAATAGAAAATATGGATTCATTATAGCAAGTAGTTGATCAACTACTTATATTATGCCAACAACTACAAACATCTATAGCAACAAGATCGGCCCCAATATTTTCTTCTAATGCAACTAATTCACTTGTGCCTACATCAAACACTGTCACAAACTGGTCAAGTTTTTCCTCGGGGAAGTTACTATATGTATATCCTCTACATCACGTGCGTTCAAGGCCTATTTAAAAATATCCTTATCTATGAAATTTTCCTAAATAAAAAATAACACTTTTCTATTCAATCTATAAATAACCCCTTTATATTACACCCTTCTGTATGTTAAAAAATGTATAAAAATGTACTTTAAAAATACCTTATTTTGAACCCACATGATGCATACATATATTCATGAGTAACTTACCCGAGAGTTTTTCAAACAAGAGACAATAGAAGGGATGGACTTCCCATTTCTCTTCCCCTTCATCAGGTACATTAAATATGCATCAAATTTCTTCTTCATCTAAAGGCAAAGAAAATGAAATCATACCTACAGGAGAGGGAACTTCAGGATCTTCACACATTTCAAGGATTCCTATCACTCCACATATGGACTTCTACTGTTTTGAAGATATTAAACTTTCAGATGAAGACAATGATGATAATCTACTACAAGAAATGCAAAACAGCTACAAAACTAGCTAAATATTTAGAATTCATGTTCCCGGATTGGTTAGAGAAAGACTACCAAGTCTCTTTTGATGAGATTGATGAACATGATCTTGGTCATATCCAACACCAAAGAGAAGAAAACAAGGTTCTAAATCAAATGCCACTTTGTGTTGATCCAGAAAACAAGCATAAAGATGAGTTCACCCGACATGAAGAAGGAAGACTAGACTCCAGATTCATGGGTGCAAGTATAGAGCATCCACCACATGTCCCCCAACTGAGCTTCCAGCAAGGTATTACCATGATCAAGATTTCTTTCAAAGAAATGAAGCATATACCCTCACCTCATCCGATGAGGATGGAGATAGCGTGATTGAAGAGGATTTTGTCCCTATCAATCCACATAGATCTCAATCTTCTCCTACCTCTGTACTTAGCGCACAAATGAATGCTCATCATCACCACCACCATGTAAGTAAAAAAGCTTCAAAATTGTCACCTATTGATATTTCTCTTCCTGTCAATGCTACAGCTACTACTTCTACATCAAAACCCTCCTACAATAGTTTTGAGCGGTGGATTTTTGACCCAGGAAAGTGCTCAAAATTTTCCCAAAAATCCAAATTTCAAGGGAAAATTGAATCCCTCGAAGGCAACAAAGGCAGCTGAGTCGATTTTAAGTGGCAAGTAATAGATGGGTTCCAAAAGTGCTTTAAAAAAGAGAGTGGTTTTAATGTCTCTCTTGATATGGGAGATCCAATTTAGCATACATAGGTCAAGCCTAGACCTTTCTCAAGACTCATAATCGAGCTCTTTTTTATGTATGGGCTGCTTCCCTTTAAATACACAGTTCTACCCTGTTAACTCAGCCAAGAGTGGCCTTTCATTTTCGTCAAAGCATAGGAGTAGCACTTACATGTCAAGTGGACTGCAACTAGCTGTGGTTGCATGGCTTGATCAACCCCTTTATGTGGAAGCTTTGGACACCTCTTCCCCTTCTCCATCCATGGTGCCTGTTCATCCTTGAGTTCTGCCCGCAAAATGCGATGCAGTTCAGTTGCTCCTTTGATCTCTCTCTTGACTATTTCAGTCACATAGGCAATGCTACAAGTCATATACAATGTCTTATGCTTGGTTAACCCAGGTAACTTCGTCTCCCTTGTGACTTGGCTTGTGAATATACTTAAAAACTTTGAAGATCATAAGTGTACAACCACATCATTGGCTTCTGGAAAATGCAATCCAAGGGATCCTACCAAATCAACTGCTCATGTCCATGTTTTATCTTGTTAAATGTTCCATGACTTACAAAACTTGTAGCAATTTCATGTAAGTGTTGCAAAGAGAGTTAAAAGTAAGTGTCCACTTTTATTCATCCTGTCAAGGACCCATGATAAATTTATTGTATTTTAAGGCAGAGAGCCCCCATCTTTGCTTCACCATGCCATATGCTAGTGGATTTAGGCTTAATGTTTTATTGCACTAGGCAAGTTTCTTATAGTTTGTCTAAATTACAAGTGACTAAGTAATATATGTATAGGTTTTTTATGTTTAAACCATGGGCTAAGAATCTTATGATATTCACCCCCTCCTAACCTGCACATCCTCCGACATGTGCCGCTTTTTGTTGTTTTCATCTTCTGTCATGTCCTCTTCTCCGTCCTTGAAGTCATCTTCTTTCTTTGTGTCTTCATGCTCTTGGATTATAGAAGGAAATGTAGCACCCATGCAAAGATCAAGCTGTACAAATTCAGACAGGCACAGAAATTACAGTGATCATAAAGTTTTTCAATGCTAGTGCATAGAGTGGTCAATGTTGATCTGTAAAGTAGTACAAAGTTGCACCCCTAGTTGTTAAACAACTCCTCAGAAGAAATCGTAATGAGATATGGCCTCTACTATGAGATCTAGAAGCTCAAATGGCTGCATGTCATGTTTGGCTATGGAGGACACATAGAACAAAAGTTAATAATGCTGAGCTCTAGATGACCTAATGTTGAGCTCTGAGGTGACAGAGAGGAGCTCTAGGAGTAAGAGTGGAGATCTCCAAATGGAATCTTGTCAAGATCTTGTCTGGTTGAAGAGATCTAAGAGCTTTAAGCAGGGTAGGTGTAGGGTGGCTATGGCTGCCAAGTAGGGCAGTGAGAAGAAGGGGTAGGAGATGGGGTTCAAGACTACTGAGCTCAAGCTGAGCTAGATGAGAGTGAAACAAAGCTGGTGGAGGAGTAGTGCCATGCCCCATTAGGCTCTGTTACCATGTGAAAAGTGTGGATCTAGAGCATGGCAAGAGCTATGGAGGATGGAAGATGAAGACAAGACTCATGTTGACATAGACAAAGAGAGACCAACTGTTACACAAGTGAATTAGGTTCCAAGATGGAAGCTTGGACTCATAAAGACAATCTTGTGTAATGGATTGACAATGACAAAGACACTAACTGAAAGTACAAAGCATCATGATATTGTATTCATTCCATATGAAAGTGATAGTCAAGTACAATGCTTTATAGTAGTTGGGTTGTTCCACTCTCCTCACTATGCATATGGGAATCAGGACATTTCTTCCTTGAGCATACATCATTTGTCATTTCTCAATAATTTCCACTAAGTTCATAGACTACTCCATAGGAAGGGCCACTCTTTGCAACACTCTAGAGAGCATGCGATAGTACAACTCTCCCATGAAAATTTCAAAACACCGGCTCCAAAAAGTCAATTGTTTCTATTGGTCCTTCTTGAGATGAGGTGGAGGTAACTTGGTTTCCAGGAAAATCATCATTTCTTCATATCACAATCATGGAGGGTTAGGTGTCTTCAAGTCGCATTCACTTCTGTGGCAAAGAACTAGGCGTCCGAGAAGTCATCCTCTATACTAGTTGGGGGTTCTTCGAAGTCAAGGTGGGATAGGTAATCCACAATTCTTTTGGAATGATGGATGATTGTGTATTCAAATTCTTGGAGCATTTGAATCCATCGAGTAAGTCACTTAGTGATATTTTGCTGCTTGACCAGGTAAATCAGCGTAGAATATTCCACATGAAAAACAAAGGTATACCCTAGCAAATAATGCAAAAACTTCTTGACAAAGTAGATTATGCTAAGACACTCTCTTTCAATTACTAAATAATTTTTCTCATCATTAGATAATTTTTTATTGGCATAAAACATAGGTTTGAACCAACCATTAGTATCCTACTGCATAAGCACACTCCCAATAGCAATGATAATTGCGTCTACGAATATATGGAAGATATTCACCCAATTTGGCAGAATTACAATAGGAGATTTTGAGAGAAAGCTGGAGGCATCGAAATGCCAAGTCGGCTTCTTCATTCCATTGATATGTTGATTTGGCCACATGTGCCAATTTATTGAGTGAAATAGCCAGATGTGCCCAAAAGACACTAGTGGTAGCCATGTCATTGAATTTGGCTTAAAAATTATAGCAACATGAATGGAAAATTTGGTAGTAAAGCTTGCATAATTGTTGCCACTTTGGTGGGATCAACAATGATGTCATTTTGCGAAATGATGTGGCCTAGCAAAATACCACCTTGAACTACAAATACACACTTGAGTGGATTTAAACCTAAAATTACCTCTCGGAATCTAGTGAGGAAAATCGGAAGGTGCATTAGGTGAAGAGTGGCCTTTCTAAATACATTGAAATTATCCTAGAAGATCCTTATGAAATCCAAAAGGAGATTGAAGAATTCTTGAGACCGGCCCACATAAATGTGCATACATATACTCCCCATGCAATGATGAAAGCAATTTTAGCTTGTCTTTTGAAGCAAGATGCACTCGATTGTATTAGCTAAAACCATAAAAAGAGGAGTACATCTCATGGCTAACTACTTCATCTAGTATGGTATCTAGGTAAGGGATAGGAAAAGGATTTGAGATTGTGGCTGCATTAAGGTTCTGGTGATCCACACATATTCGGAGCTTCTTATTTATCCTTAGAACAATGAAAATTAGGGATATCTAATCTACTCAATCTATGGAAGTGATGAAACCTACTGTTAGTAGTCTATCCAACTCCTCTTTGACCTGCTTAGCCATGTGAGGGTTCATTCTACAGCGTTACATTTGGACTCGAATAGCATTCAGTTTCAAAGGAATCCAGTGGTGATAGAAACAAGGATCGAGCCCTTTCATATTCGAATATTCCCATGTGAACATATCCTTGAATTTGATTAGCAAATTGATGAGTTACTATCGAAAGGGTAGCCGCAATTTAGCACTGATCTTGACCGGTTTAGACCTAGATAAACTGTGTCCAACTTTTCTTTTACTCTTGTTATTTTGTGCATCTACACTTCAAACTCACACTCTTGATTCAAGATTTCACTAATATCAACATCAACAATTTGATTGATATTGGTGTTACCTTCTCTACAATTTGCACTCTAAGTTCAAGAACTGTCTGGTGGACTGTTGTCCTCTTTCTGCTCTTCCAAGGCTTTAGATTGTAGACTTTGGGGTTGCACATATTGTTCACTAATTTGAAGAACATCAATGAGACACCAGGATTACAAGTTGGCATTAGCCTTCAAGAACTCCTCTTCTTCATCGTCACTTATGCCCTTGACATAGAAATTGTGACTCCATGGTATGTAGATATTACCAACCTCTTAGCCACACAACAGTATCCTCCTAGTATCTCTAGACAAGAAAAGAAGAAGCTTCAATTGGAATCAGCCCCCTACACCTTGCTAGGTGGTGCTTTGTGCAAGAAAGCCAAAGATAAAGTACTGCAAAGATGTATAGCAAGAGATGAGATTGGAATCATATTGAAGGCATGCCATGATGAGCCATGTGGTGGACACTTTGCGGGAGAAGCCACAGCCATGAAAACTCTACTCATAGGTTACTAGTAGCCAACCCTGCACAAAGATTCTTATGATTACTATAAGCATTGTAATGCATGTCAGTGAATGGGGAAGCCTACGAAATCCAATGCAATGCCCCTACATCCAATCCTTTCTTTGAAGCCACTTGAGAAATGGGGCATCAAATTTCTGGGGCCAATCGACCCTCCAACCAGAAGGAAGAAAAACAAATATATACTTGTATGTATAGACTATGTGACGAAGTGGTATGAAGGCAAAGCTCTCAAGCAAGATGATGGCAACAACATGGCTCTGTTCCTATATGAGAATATTCTCACCTACTTTGACAATTTCTTGGAGCTAGTAAGTGATCAAGACACTCACTTTCTAAACAAGATTATGAAAGTGATGACAAAGATCTATAAGATTTGCTATTGCAAGTCCACACCCTACTATCCCAAATCCAATGGCCAAGTCAAAGTCACCGATTGTATCATTTGTTTGATCCTAACAAGAACAATTGCCATGCATTGTCATGATTGGTATGATTGACTTACAAAGGTCCTCTAGGCATATAGAAACTCACATAAGGCTACAATAGGATAGACACCCTTTTAGTCGGTCTATAACATAGGAGCCATTTTTCTTGTTGATTTGAATTGTCCTCTTTACTAATGGCCATCACAAAGCAATTAAGAGATGTCAAGTCCTTGCAACGTCATCTCCTACATTTAGAATGTCTTAATGAGACTTAAAGGATGACCTTACAGTGCATGGAAACCATGTAGGTTTAACGCAAAATTTACCATGACAAATTCATCAAGCATAAGGAATTCAAGGTAGGTGATCTTATCCTTGCCTATGATTTGTACTTTGGCAAGTTTCGTAGAAAGCTCCAATAACGTTGGATGGGCCCCTACAAGCTACTTGCAGTCAACCCTAACAACTCTGTGTAGATATAAGCATAGAATATGTAGATGCCTCTAATGATCCCTTTCTAATCAATGGCTATTGTCTAAATAAGTATTTCCCTCCCAAGGGCTCTTAACAATCATAACAAATCGCTTCTATCCCCTTTGGTGTTGCTCTTTAATTCTTATCATGTTGCTTTTTAATAGCCATCATCATTTGGATTTTGTTGATAAAGTGGATGATTTCTTCTATCCCTTGTATTCCAACTCCCATCCTATTATATTTCCTTTCCTTCCAATCCAATAGATGTGGCATGGATGGTTTTGAATATTGATATTCCATCCTTTTAAACAAAACCAAAATAAAAGAAAATAAAAAAATAAAAAATATAAGTTATGGAAGAAAATGACTTTTGCCCTTACCATTCCAATGTACTCTTTGAGAGAAGGTGGAAACACCCTCAAGAGTAGGGACAAAAATAAAAAAAGAAAAAATGAAAAATGAAAACATAATAAACTATTATGGAAGAAAATGAAAAAATTTCCTATCATAATATGCCTTGCTTCAAGACAAGATGGAAAATATCCTAGGTAGGGAAGCTAACTATGAAAAAGATGGCAATACCTTGCCTAGATATATTACACCTTCTGGATGATCCTTCTATGGTACAATTCCAAATCCATCTCCCTTGTTGCACTGTGTCCTTATGACTCCAAAGAGAGAACATCTGACTCCTCCAGGAGACAAAAGATCTTCTTCCAATCCAAGTTCCTAATCGATCGGCTATCTCCCTGGATATGCCTCTTCTTTAGCAGGTACTATTTGACATCATCAACAAGTCAAAGCTGCTCTTCATCCACAACCATTGAGAGTGATGTGAGCTTTCATTCTAACAAGATGGGGATGTAAGTATGGGGCTACCCTCTGTATTCATCAATAGAGCATGAGACAGAGGGTGAAGTGATTGACCAATCCTTTTCCTTCAATTCAAATGAGAGGTGAGTTGTGTGAATGGAGTATTGCATGTATAGGTTGGGCCTCTCAGTACAATTGTATTCTATGTATGGCACTATAAGGCTCCTTGGCCTCCCTTGTCCCACTGTATGCCAACATAGGGTGGGATGCACTGTTGCACCATCAACTGCACACAAGGAATATAAACTTTACACAAGTGATAATGAGGAGGAATATAAACTTTACACAAGTGATAATGAGGATTATATTAATAGATGTCAAGAATTGGGCTGTCGTCTTGTATCTATCAACATAGCATGAGATAATGGAGGGATAGAGTGTGATAGAGATTTTGTTTGCACCAGTAGAGAGGTGAGGTTTGAGGAACATTACGATAACTGGAGATCAAGCACATTCTCATTTCCCTCTACACACAGAAGATATGACTTTGTGACCATAATAGAATATGTCACTCTATTTCTGCACACTGCACTACAAAGCTCCCTCGCCTTACGTTCCATACCTATGCCATAGACACAGTGGGATACATTGATGTACTATAATTATTCACACTAGCCTACTCCCTCTTCATCCTTCCTCTTGTCAATGTGAGATATGGGTTCCTATAATCTCTCTTCAAGTGATGTGAGTACATGGGACGAGTGATTGCTTTATCATCCTCACATTGAGT